>NC_133480.1:9715785-9867932 GCF_025370935.1 Choristoneura fumiferana
GTTTATTAAATAAGCATATTTAATGTACAAAATTATAAAGGTTTTTTTACATCATTGTGGAAAAAAAAATTTTTTTTTTGCCTTGAACTAGATATATCTGTATATAACGTTTTATTAAATTACATACACACTCAGTAATACAAGTAACTGTTTACTTAAGGCCTGCACAAAATAGGTCGGCGGTCTGGATCCGGACCGCGGCGCGCCATTTGGTGACCCCCGGCCTAAACTCTCGTGCTGATAGGGAATACTATGCCAAAGCAACAAACCGTAAACAAACCTCCATGACAACGTCAGTTCTCTTTATAGTTTCTAGCCAAAACGGATCTCGAGATATTTATTAGTAACAAAACAACGTGATATTTACATCGATAGAGCTATATTTCAAAAAATAAAAGACATCTAAGACATTATAAAAACTATTTATGGTTTGTGCTAGGGCTGCATTCTGGTCGGCCGTCTTTCACCTATTAGAGGCCCTGGGCACATTAGAATAATAGGGCCCCCTATGACCATAATAAAATAAAGCACTATTTAGCTATCGGTTATCGTTTGGTAATGGAGTCGTCGGGACGGGACTAGGGGGCCCCAATCCATCGCGAGGCCCTGGGCACGTGCCCAGTGTACCCAGTGGAGAAGAGGGGCCTGATTCTGGTGGGCGAACATTCCAGCGTTCGAACGTAGTCCGTTTGTGTTCCAGACGCACGGCGCTGCACGTGGCGGCGGGCGCGGGGCACGCGGCGATCGTGTCGGCGCTGGCGTCGGGCGGGTGCGAGGCGGCGGCGGCGGACGCGGCCGGCGACAACGCGCTGCACGTGTGCGCGCGCGAGGGGCACGCCGCCGCCGCGCGCGCGCTGCTCGCCGACAGCGACATCGACGCCGCCGCCGTCAACCTCAAGGGTCAGTCCGACCGACACCGGGGTTTCGGTACTAGGGTGAATCGTCTATTACTGGCCACCTTACTAAAAATGAATTCTATTTATAAGTGACCAGAATTGAAGGCGGTCGTTATTGAAGAGTGGGCAGTAATTGACACCTTTTACTAAAAATTTACTCTGTTTATAGGACTACAACTCATTTTTAATGTAAGGTGGCCAGTTATTGTGAAGCGTATTTTCACAATCGCTTTTTTTTCTATTTTAATCGACACAGAAACATAGGTTTGGTTTATGTTAAGTTTGCATCGGCCCGAAGGGCCAAAACTACACAAAAATAGGAGATCCGCTTTAGCGGAGCGCCGTCGACACTGTTTCTGTGTCGATTAAAATTGGGAAAAAACGAGATTGTGAAAATAAGCTTCAGTAAAGAAGCATATTTAGGAAAATCTGCGAATGGAAAAATCATGTTAGGAACAAATACGTCTGGTGTAAATCAAGACTAGGAAAATGTGCGACTGAAATTTAGCTACTAGGAAAAGACGATTTTGGGGAAATGCCAGTCATACGTTCTTTCTTACAGGTCGAAACCCATTACATGAACTCTGTTGGTGCAAGAAAGATAACGCCGCAGCAATTTGTGAAATATTTATCGAGTTCATGCCTGATTACCCCATCAATAGAACAGATTTACAGGTATGTTAGGAAAAACTTATCATTAAACCTTATAATATGTAGTTGTATGCAGCAGTAAAAATGAGTAGCGCCGCCTCGTTGACCAGCAACATAATAGCCGCTTTTTAAAAGCTTTTATTTAACCTGCAATGTATAATGTACCTATACATAGGTAAATTATACCTTCTGTGATTATACATAAATTCGTACCTATACATAAATTTAATTATACATGGTATTGTATTGTGTGCGGGTCAAATCTTGTAAGTTAAAAATTTGGCATACTTAAATATGTAAATCAGGTGACAATACAATAATCTGGTAATGACATCCTGGTGGTCCAACCAGGATCGTCTCTGCAGGACGGAACTCCTCAACGGTTGATGGCATCGACTTGAAATTTGATACGGAAATGTAGTTCGAATGACAATGCAAGTACCGTCAACAAAAGTACAGTCAGCGTAAAAACTTGTATTAAAAAATATTTTTTTAACAAAAACTTTTTATTTTTGTGTAGATGTTTTTTGAGATTTGTTTTTGTGCAAGATGAGACGTTTTAATTCAAGTTTTTACCTGAAAATTCGTCTGCGTTGAGTTTTTTTTTTAGTAAAAAATTGCACTTGTTTTCAGAGTCATTTTATTTTCTTCTTGCATTCTTTATGCACGCATAATACATGCCAGCACCAGCACATGGTAGGCAAGACTAGCGCTGCTATGAGGGTAGGCACCTGAGCTGCATGTCACTATAGATAGTGCGTATAGGCTACTTTTTTATCCGGATATATCCAGGGGATCGGAATGTACAATTGCGAAATCTCAACAGGTCTAGTCTTCATGCAACACATACACTGTTTCACGCGAGCGAAGCCACGGGTAATGAATAGTTGTTTTATAAATCCTTTTTGTCGCAGGGTAACACCCCGTTGCTTCTGGCATACATGAACGGGCAGGGAGCCATGTGTCGCGTGTTAGTCCGCGCCGGCGCCTGCCTGGCCCAGGAGAATAAGGACGGCGTCTCTATATTCAACTATCAGGTCAGTTGAGAGTTATACCACAAAACAGAAAGGTACAGAATTCAATCTACATACAAAGTGCGCTCGAGCAATGCACACAAAGACACTGCTCACGGACACGATATCTCGGACCGGTCGGGACCAGTGCGAGCGCGAGTGCCATCCGCTTGAGACACGCGTCTGTGAACTTTTTTGTGCAATAATGGAGAATGCGAATTTATTAAACTTTAAATATAATAATCGTGCATTTCGCCAATGTCGAAATCATCGCAAGATATTTTCTGTGACAAATTTGTAATATAACAATGACATTAACATTAAAATATTTTAGTTATGATTAATTTATATTTCCATTCTTCCCGTTTCATTCTCAACAATAAATCCAACAACTAGATATGAGTGCCTCTATGGTGTATATCAATCCAATTTATATAAAGTGTAAACCCGTTGCAATTATTTTTTAAAAAACGTAGTGTCTTCTATCACCGTGCAGTGTTAGGATTAGGCAGTTTAGTTCCATAACGTTTATCTATGATGAAAGTCAAACAAAGATCAAACGTTATTTTGCGAATATACACACGATCATTAAGTATTTTTGAACTAAAAATGTTATAAAATGATTTAATAAACCTATTCCTCGAAATGGTTTTGGAATTAAAGAGACCACATTGTAAAAAAGTGATCAATGCCAATTGTAATTATACTGATCTTATGTACTAAATAGTAAAATATAGAACAAATATTGCTTGCGGTTCGTTTACGTTACTGTACTGTATAGCGGTAAAGATGGATGTGAGAATTTTGCATATACCTACTATGTGTTACTATACTACCTGCCATCTTTTGTTTTCTTTCTTATGTTACGCTTACCCGCATTTGGGTGATCGTTTAACAGTAATAATAGTTATGTTTAGTTTTGTTTAACTTTAATAGATTTTAGGTAAGTTAAAGAGAACGGCGAATGCTGTTCCACCGTGATACAGTTTTATACTAGTACGGGGAACAGAAGGTGCTTACTTGCACCTAATAAGAGAGAACGGCGAATGCTGTTCCACCTTGATACAGTTTTATACTAGTACGGGGAACAGAAGGCGCTTACTCGCACCTAATAAGTATAACTATGTAATACTAACTATGTATACTTAGCATTTTATTTGTATTGTAAGTAAGCAGTCAGTTGTTACATTTATGGCACTGTTTTTTGTCGAAATAATTAACTTTTATTCGCATAAATACAAGAATTTAAGAAAAAATAACCATATAAAACTTAACTATAAACTAACTACCTAACTTAAAAACTTAGTACTAAATTAAATCTAAAAAAGGCCCCGTGGCATGGTGCCCAAGAGGCTGGCAGCATTCTCTCGTTGAATGGCGATGGCGATTCGTTGAGAGAGATAGCTGCCAGCGCAAGTTGGGGCAATACACCTATTTGATAACATAACTCTCAGCTCTGTTGATTTGAGGTCCACTTTCCATACAAAGTTGCCCATGGTCCTTCCTTTATCAAAATCTGTCCAGCCGTTCTTGAGTTATAAATGGTGTAAGCATAAACTTAATATTACTAGACGAACCGACCTTGCATGACAGCGTGACCGAAAGTGAGATGGGCCTGTCTGTGTAAATTTGTAAATGGCTGTGTGAGTTTTAGAGTTGCCCTCACTGCTAAATATGAGTTGTCGATAACCATAGGTACCGTATCCCCGGTATCCCCGTATATCCGGTATCGTCATATAGGTAAGGTACACAGTACAAATAAATCTTAAGGGCTGTTGCTGTAAAGTAGGTACTAGAAACTTCATAAACATTTCTAAAGTAAAAAAAATTGCCAGCAAATATCTGTCACTCCCACTCACGTCACTCGTCGTTAACTTTACTCTAGACAGTTAGGTAGGTACCTTTATTCGCATGTCAAGCAAGAGTATAAATTATAAATCTTAGGCCTCTAGGTTGGCAACGCGTCTGCAATACCCCTGGTGTTGCAGATGTTTATGGGCGGTGGTGATCTCTTACCATCAGGAGACGCACTTGCTCGTTTGCCATCCAGTTGAATAAAAAAAATAGTAAGCTATGAATAAAACACAAACAAGATACGTACCTACTAGCATTAATGAACACTTAAGGTATTTTTAGTTAGCGTGACACAAAAGTCCAATTGTTATCTGAGTATTAAAAATGACTCGAACGAAAAGTATGAAAATTATCGCTAAATTGACTTCACACGATTATACGATGTATCGACATACGCACAGACAGACAGAGGAGGCTTAGTATAGGGTACCGTTTGGCACCATTTGGGTACGGAACCCTAAAAACAAAACACTGAATTTTTGTTTGTAAACAAATAAATATTATTTTATTTACATTAAATCATTATATTCTCAATGTTAAGTTATTTTACTTATATTTTCTCAAATCTTTAAACCGGAGAAAAGCAGCTACAAATTTTAATACAAAAATTTATTGGAAGAATATCGATATAGGTATCGATAAAAAATATTCAAACTCTACGCCGTAAGTGCTCAAGTTCACGGATACAATATATTTTTATTTAACTCATAATTATTGGAAATTAAGCCATACCTATTTATGAAATAGACTGTTTACCGCTTCATATTAGCATTTTAATAAGTAAATTTGAGAATACATTCAATGAAAATAAGAGCTATGAAAATGGTACTTGTACAATCATATTTCCCTGTGAAATGTACGTTTATTTGGGTCATTGCAGTAGGTTGTATCACAACTCAACACAGAACACGACACCATTCTGGAATCCTACCGTTTTATGCAAAAAATCGAAAACACAAAACAAATACGAAGAAAATTTTGACAGGAGGCGAAAGGAGGCTCACTGATTCAAAACGGGTCACGCTGTCATTTTGATTTTATCTCTTTCCCACATATAGCTTATGCCGTAAGGATCGGTTTCTTCACTCGCACCTCTGTAAGTCTATTCACGCTAGTAATATTTAGTTTATGGGTGTAAGTTCATTTATTTATGTAGATTAAGTATCCTAATAAACTATTGAACTTACCTAATATTTTTTTCTATTCATTAAATAACGTTAATAAAAACCTACATTAAAAGTTTAGCTAAAAGTTAACACTCGACACTCATTGTCTGTCAGGCGGTACGAAGTTCGCAGACTCAGCTAGTAAACGAATATAAATACTTACCATCCGTCCAACCGTCATTGTTTAGGTTGCGACGAGACAGCTACTGCATCGTCTGTTGGACGCACTGCCGGCCGAAGCGCCCTGGGCAGAGAGCGACCTCTGTCAGGAATGTGGCACCAAGTTCACGCTCACCATGAGGAAGCACCATTGGTGAGTATTTTAGCTTTATGCCTTAGTCACCAGCACCAATAACTGATAGGGTGGAGCGTCTATAGATATATAGAGAATAAAAAAGTTGTTTAATCAGTCTCGAATATTTATCTCTAAAAACTTTCTCTCTTCTCTCGAATACCTCTAAAAAGTTTCTTACATAAATACTTATTTTTATATTACTTTTTGACGTATGTTTTAGCCCGCATTTTTATTTTTTTCATAAACCTTTAAACTAATCGAAACTTTTTAGCACTATTATTCAGCATACAAAATCCAAAAAAAAAACGCTCCACCCTACTGTGGTATGTTTCAAGTTTTGTTTTACCAAAAAGTGCTTTACGTGCGTTAATTTTTGTATTCACGAAAAAACTCCCACTGCAATATTAACTGACAGGCAAAAATAACTGGTCACTTTTCATAAACGTTGGTATAGAAAGTGCCTCTGTAGTTTTGGTCATCAGAATTTGTATCTAAAATTTGTGATTCCTATGTAACTTACCTGTTTCGTTCCAGTCGTCACTGCGGCCGCATGGTGTGCAACAAATGTTCTAATCAAGACGTGCCAATACTGAAATTCGGCATGAATAAACCGCAGCGGGTGTGCGAAATATGCTTCACCGTTCTACAAGTAGGCGCTAGTTAGTGCGGACAGTCGCTGTAATACTACCGTGCAATCCATAAAAGGCAGTAAATTTCATACCAAAATGCAATGCCTATACTGTTACTGCGCTTAAGTGCATGGTAGAAATAGGGAACTGAAGTTAAATTGAAAGGCTGTTGGTTTTGTCGCAAGCATGATAGGTACATCTCTTTCTAATCAGTTAGCGTGCGCGATGAGAACCAGTTCCCAATAAACGCTAATTTGCCACAACCCAAAGAGCGGGTATTTTTATACCAGTGAATAACATTACAGATTCTTATAATCGTTACTTTTTGGTAAATTACATAAGTTAAATGAGATTTTTGTTACGTTTATGAAGATAATGACAACCTTTTAACAAAATATCAGTTAAGTGACATTGAATGTCATTAAGTTTCACATTATTTTGGTTGTTGCTCGGCAGAGTGTCAACCCGTCGTTCGCCACGAACGAAAAAGTCCTGTAACCTATCTGCCGCAGTAATAGACGTAAGTTAGCCGTCTTACTTACTTTAACTATTACTATAATTATGATTTTGTCACAAAATGTAACGTTTGTATTATTATTAACAGTAAAAACATAATGTGGCAATCCAGTATGATTATGAAGCAATATAATGGTGGCTGGTGGCACCGATGTACGGAATGAAGTCTGTACTTTGGTTCAATGGCAAGTATTTAGTAGGCTGTATTAACCCTTAATAAGGTAGCGGCGACCACATGCATTGATTTGGAAATTCAACCTTATTAAGGGTTAAAACAAATAATTGTTTTTTGTTATTTCTTTGATTTACTGTCATTTGGTGCAAATGGAAAATCGTCCACTTGAATTGACCATTTTGAATTTGGAATAAAATGAGTATCAACCAAAGTGAATTTTGTCAAAATGTAATTGTGCTGAAAAATATATACAAATTTTACAACCAAATTTATTTATGTTGTAAATTAATTAAACCCAAGATTTTGGGTGGAACATATTTGCAATTCGTCATATTTCTGAGTGTACGTAAATACAAGTGGTCATTTTTTTTCGGCATACATAAAATTTGGCAATTTTACCATACGACAAGGTTCCATTTTTGACGATATTCAGGATGGTCAATTTTCCTTGTTAATGTATTTCAAATTGTCATTTTTCTGCTTTGTCGTATAATTTCGAGTTGTCCATTTCCCATTTGCACCAACTGACAGTAAATCGTTGCGGCAACTGTCGATGTTCTTATCGGTTAAGATTGATACCCAAGATCTTTCGGGATTTTTAATGAGGCCATTGAGTGAGGTCTTACCCATACATTTTTCAAATACGAGTAAAATAGGTTATCATAAAATGAGTGCCTCAATTTTGGCAAATTGTGTTCTTATATGAATGGACACAATTTTACTATGCCAAAGTCTGACAGAGTGTGCTTGTGTATATTCTATGTTAAGTTCAATTATTGTAAATGCTTTAGGAAACAAAAATTGTAACTTTGTATTTATATCTCTAAGAGTGATGTGTAATGTAATTGTTTGCGTTCACTCAATACTCTCCACTTAAAAATGTCAAATTTAATTATGTTTGTTTAAAACATTGTAAACAGTCAATTTTTGAATATTTTATTTACATTAGTTATGATAAGAATTTGACGCTTTAATTTTTTATTTCTAGACATTGAAAAATATTATTTTATTTTTGTTAGTGCTTTTATTATAATATATATCTAGGGCTCTTCATTGTTTTTCAGAAGGATTTCCTTTCACATTCCAAATTTTGCATTTGTTACAAGACTTATTATTCACCTTACAGGACATTATTTTGTCCTAGGTTAAGAGGAAATTAACTTTTACAGAGGCTGTATCTACACAAACAATAGTTATATGCTACTAGTATATTTTCATTCAGTTAAATGTCTTTGATCATAACTATGTACTATATATGCTATTGAACGAGTGCCATTCTTGTTTGAGAATTCCCTGCTTGAAATGTTTTTTTAACAGGCTTGTTATTTGCATCAAATGAATTATTGTTTTCATCCAAAATTAGAGCTGTGGAAATAAATTTTTATATGCCTTCAATTGTTTTATTTGTTCCCAAAACTTGAAAATTAAAGCATCTAATTACTTTTCTCACTCAGGCATATACTAACAACACGAAACAATTGATGCTAAAGGCTCAAAAGATGGTGCAAGAAATATATTGCGAGTTACAGAAGTGTACACTGCCATTGATGATTTATAAATTGATTGTATGTTATTTCATACATCGTCTAAATGTAACCTCATATATTGATTGCTTAAAAGTGTTTCTTAATAAAACATTATGGTAATCTGTGATTATGTATTTACAAATAAACAACATTTAACTTCAATCCATCCACTGAACAAGTGAAAATAATTTACTAAAACACTAATCTACCTGTTGCACCAGCAAGATAGGAAAATCATCCTGAAATTAAGGTCTAATTCATGATTCATTCTTCACGATTTCAGGTAAAGTTTAGACTGAGTTTACTTTAGCCTCTTGAAGAGATCCTTGGTGACGCACTTATCGAGAACTTGCAGGTAGTCAATGAGTTCCTCTTCACATGTCTCTGTAGTCTTGGAACGGGAGTTGACTCTGTCACTGCACTCCTGGTACTTGCCCCACATGTTTTGGGAATCTGGCTTTTGTGAGCAACTCTCCTGAAAGTACACATTTTTATTTATTATTTTTTAGTTTATAATATGTTTATGAGGTGATTTGATGAGGTACATTCTATTTACAGTGCATCCATCACTTACTAATAAAAAATCAAACTCTAAAGTTACAATACAACAATCTATAGTATGTAATCTAATACAATCTAAAAGTAAGGCTAAAGCTATTAGAAAAAATAATTTAACAGAAATATAACTATTGTGATTTTTAATTATTTTTTTTTGTATACTTAAGCATGGATCCAACCAAAATATCCCAGCCCTGTTAGGTATAAAGTAGTAATGAAGGAAAATATATTTTCACTTCTCATGCTCGTAAAGTTCGTGTTTATGCTGTATCTAGGCGACATAAAATGACTTTTTATGCTCTAGTGCATAAAATAAAATCTTCATCTAATACCAACTCAAGACCAAGGTAATCAGGTATCAACAGCCACAAACAAAAAAGTTTCTATATATTTTTTAATTCATATAAAACTAAAAATTAATCAAATCAATCATAATAAATCAGTAAAATTAAAATAATGGAATTATTATAATAATGCATAAAAAAATAAAAGGTACATAGAAAGTGAATCATTGTTTCCACTGTTGCTATTTCATTTCCTCACCATCGAAGTGAAAAGCAGAGTGTAAAACTCGAGCATTAAACCCATTTTCCCCTCTACGTGTCTATCCACCCTCACCATACCGGCTTGGGTGGCTATATGAATGCCTTGAGTAAAATGGCTCATTTAATGTTCTTGTTGTACAATCTACTACTTTTGTACCATAAAAAAGGACATAATACCATATTATTTGATTAAATTGAGTGAGGTGCTGAGCTTATAAAATTAAATAACAGAATTAACTGGGGAAGCTCTAAAATGATTTATCATTTTTGGCTATACTGCTCTTCTTATGAACATAATATTTGTCATTAAATAACTAAATATACTAATGTTTTATGGAAATATATTTTTGGTATGTTATAGTCAAAAGTTAGATGCAGATTCAATATAGTAGGCAACTGGTAAATTAGATATGCAATTGGGATACCCTTATTTTATTAACAAACTTTTAATCGAATTTAAATTCATCGAAAATGATTAATATAATATTCAGTTCAAAATATTATCTCTTGAAGTAATAGGGTTTCATCAAATATTAATTAAAAAAAATCTTTATTATTAGAAACACTAAACAAGGATTATTATTATTACTTAATTGAAAATACATTTCATAATTTATTGAAGATACTTATTTGCTCAATGCATCACTACTAGCCTTTGGGAGTGGCAGCGCCATATTTAAAATTTACTGTCAAGTGGCACAGCCATTTTGAAAAAAATCTTCCTTGAGTGCAATGACACCTACGAATTAACTTCGCGAATTTTATAAAAAATATCACCAAAAAAAACCACTTTTATGTTATAGATAAGCCTTACAGTGATAGTTTAGCATAAAATGGCATATCTAATTAAATAACAATGAATGACCTTCAATTTCTGTGAACTTTATTATTCATTATCAAATATCTGAAAACCAAATTTTTCTTAGTCATGTATTAAATAACTATAATTACAAAATAAAACAATTACCTGTAGAAAACACTGATTTATTTCGTAAAATATTAATTTATTTACGAAACAAAGCCCTATTATAGTCTTTCAATATCAAATAATAGTATAATACGAGGTTTCCAAAAATACCAGTGAAACTTGAGTAAACGGTAAGAACAAAATGTCTTCCGTAGTGTTGTCGCGGCCGTTAATAAATGCCATCCTTGTCTATTTATGAACGCATTCTGCAAGAATAAGCAAGCGAGATATAGGTCTACCAGTTTATATTTATTGGTGAAATACGACACCCGCCAACGACCGGGA
Organism: Choristoneura fumiferana; assembly: GCF_025370935.1. Lineage (NCBI taxonomy): Eukaryota > Metazoa > Arthropoda > Insecta > Lepidoptera > Tortricidae > Choristoneura > Choristoneura fumiferana. The sequence continues at coordinate 9,726,862 of NC_133480.1, forward strand.
GCCGGTCGCTTGCCACTCAAGGGTTTTTGACAGGCTGCCCGGGAGCCGGTCGTGTGCCAAACAAGGGTGTGCCGGGACCCGGACGCTTGCCACTCCAAGGGCTAGAATAGTAGTTTAGGTTAGAACTGTGACACTAACAGAAACAATACCCTACTAAAAAATAAAATATTTTCTATGAATTGTCATTATTAACATCTATCTTTTTTTTATATAAAAAAATAAATGATGTTCTATAAAATAAATTGTCAACAAAGTAATGTTTCTGGGGATTAAAAATCCATGATTAAAAAATGATCAATTGTTCAATGTAATGAATTGTTGATGAAAAATATCTAAAACATTGACTGAACTATCCAAAATTGTTGATGATTCAAAGAGTAACCCTGTGCAATCATTGGGCAGTTGAAATAACACCATGGAAAAACTAACTATTCAGATAAATATTTCTTTTGGACACACAGCAGATTCTTGCTTTAGATTACTAACGGATAACTTCTGCCAGTATTTCTTGCTAGAGGTTAATCTAAAAAAAAAGGAAAATTAATGTGTTGAAATAAAGTAGAAATAACTCAAAAGCCTCTTATATTTATAGGGTCTTTTACCTCAGAGAAGCCTAAAAATAAAAAGGGGGTAAAATCAATAAAATAATTCAAGTATGTGTACATAAATCTGATCATCAAACTGAACAAGGCAATCCCGATTCAAATGAGCATTGGATATTCATATTTTCATGAGAAAAAACGATTTACGTTTCGAGTAAAAACCAAGATAGGGTGCAAGTATGCAGCTATGTAAAGCCGAGAAACACAAGGTACACATATACCATGCATGGTTAGATGTACATGGTTTTAGTTCCATTAGAGGTTAAGGTTCAAACTTTCACAACTTTGCCTAAATTGTATAAGCAAGTTAAAATTTCGAACAAATTTAATGATCTAGATTCCGTACCCGTAATTCGACCTGAGGGTCGACCAAATCTTCCTCTTCTACCTCCTCACCCTCAGCCTTCACCACAGGGATGATCTTGTCAGCCATTCTGCCTGAAAATAATACAATGATGTGTCACGTAGTACACTTGGATTTGAACACTGATTTATATGAAAAATAACACCAAACTGTGGTAGTTACGAACGAATAAAATTTAGCGAAATCGATGATGCAACGACCCTTAGCTCGCAAAATGACAGCAAGTGTAATAATCAGTGCTGCCAACTCCTAGAAGTTCGAGTCGCTAGACTCAAAATCAGAAGTCGCTAAATTAATTCCACCGGCGGGGCTACTACAAAATTCGAATTTCATATCGTGCCGTCCCTCTCACTCTCGTATTAAATAACATTTCATTTACATCAGCGCAGCGGGACGGCTAGATACGAAGTTCGAATTTTGCACTTCGTAATATAGGGCCAGCAGCTACTAAACTCAAACAGCCCTCTCGCTCTCGTGTTAAATAGTTTAAATGTTAGAGGGACCGCACAACACGAACTTCGAGTTTCGAGTTTGGTAGTAGCCCTGTACCCTTAGTGTAAGTTCGAAAATACGTCTGGATCGCGTTCGCATTACATTCTCCATGAACAGCGCCTCTAGCGGAACGTTTGCGATGTTCGTGTGTCCATACAAATTGATATTTTGACGCGAACACGATCGAAACGTATTTTGTAACCGAAAACTTGCACTAAGGGTACTGCAGAGCGGCTACTACGAAACTCGAAAATCGAAGTTCGTATCGCCCCGTCCCTTTCACTCGCGTATTAAATGACATAAGCGTCAGCGGCACGGCAACGGCAACATATGAAGTTCGAGTTTTTGTTTTTTTTGTTTTAATTTGTCAGTACTCCAAAAGTCGCCAGATAAGTCGCTAACTAAACCATTTTTGTCGCTAAAGTTTTTTTTTGGTCGCTAAGACTTAAGCAAAAGTCGCCAGTTCTAGCGACAAAGTTGCTAAATTGGCAGCACTGGTAATAATGTTGCCAGAGAAAAACTAAAGGATAATTTTAACTCTTTCCTATAATCTTTCTATAGCACTATCAATCTAGTAGTACCTACAATATAGAAGACAGTGATAGAAGATGTAAATAGAATTGGATTAGACACTGATTTATATGCAAAATAACACCAAGCTACTACAAAAACAAATAAAATTTACCGAAATCGATGACGCAACGACCCTACGCAAAATGATAGCAAGTGTAATAATGTTGTCAAAGAAAAACTAAAGGATAATTTTAGTTCATTTTAGCACTAATTAGCACTATCAATTGTATGAGTACCTATTATAAATATAGAAGACAGTGATAGAAGATGTAAAGAGAATAGTTAGATATTACAACCTCAATCGCAAGAATAAATTTTTGACTTAAAAATACTAATAAAATTAATTTATTTTAAACTAGCTTTTGCCCGCGGCTTCGCTCGTGTTAAATTAAGAGTAACATACATTTCCTTTCTGCGAACCTTTTTTCGTGTTTTGATTGATTTTTCAGAGGATTACATGGAAATACAAATACAGACAAACGTTATTTTAGAAAGATGGTGCAAATTTTGGAATTCAAAAATCAACATATAGGTACGTCCGTGCCTACCTAATCAGTCGTAATACTCATAATTCGTACCAACTTTGAAACCCTGTTTCACTGATTCAGGTGTGAAATTTTGGACAACGTTAAAGTACTACGCGTTTCTTTTGCCCCCGCGACACACGATATAGGATTATATCCCGAGAAATTGTAAAGTTCCTGCGGGAAATTAATAACTGTTATGATCTATTTTGATATTTCGACAATAAATATTGTCGATGTGAGAGACACATTGTATTAGCTTTCTATTATTTAAAGAATTTTGAAAATTTGCCCGGAAATTGAATTCAGTCATTTTTATTCTGCAGAAATTTTACATTACAAAAAAAAAAGGATTCTATATCAATCAGGGATAGTGTAGCTTTCTATCGGTAAAAATCAGTGCGGTAAAAGAATAGTTTAGAATGATCAGCTCAGTAGTTTCAGAGATTACTCTAACAAACAAAGAAACAAAAAAAGTTGAGATATTTTCCTATTCCATGGGATTTTTTAAAAATCTTTCCCTAGTGCACCTCTCTATTACTTTAGGTCCATCTTTGCCAAATTTCAAGTATCTAGCACCAGTAGTTTTGGCTATGCGTTGTCTGTCAGTCAGCCGGTCATGGTACTGTTCAGGTAGGGTTAGGTATAGAATTATAAATCAATCGTGTTACGTAATGAGTTGATTGGTTTTACGTATTCAATGTTTATTTTGATTTTTCAGAGCATATTCAAGTTATAGCTTGTTTTTGAAAACTTTATTTTCATATTTTTAGCTATATATCTATATTTTAGTCTTATGACGCGTTTATGCAAGAGATGTGTGTTCTTGCAGTTCCTCCACTTCCACACTGTAGCATGCTGAACGGTTGTGTGTTACTCTGAAGATGAGTTCTAGTTGATTTTTTTTTAATTTATTTATATAAACAAGTGGTAGAAGTGAGTGAAAAATTACGAGCCACTATTGAAAACCCCTTAGGGGTTTATGTAATAGCTGGCGAGTCATCGCGTTTCAATCCGCGTACAAACTAAAGCTACTTGTAGGTACATACATAAGATCAAACCTGGTTATCACAGGCCAGGTAGTATTTTAATTCGAAACGAGTCAATGTAATGTGGTGGTAGTGATAGATGGATTGTGTGATTTGTGTGTGTTCATACAGTGTGGAGGCGGAGGAACTGCATGAACACACAGTTCATGTATAAAAGCAGATATCAAAAGGTCGCGAGTGAGCAAAGTAATTGAACGTACATGTAAATTTTCGAATCTCTCCTCTCAGTCCTTGAGGAGTTCCGTCATCAGCAGTCGACCCTGGCTGCAGGATCAGGTGGCGTATATAATATAAACGCATTGCCATTGAAATTTAACAACTAGTAAAGTCTTTTGTGTGTGCCATCAACTTTTGAGGAGTTCCCTTCTATGAAGACGATCCAGGCCAGGATGAGCAGGATGTCACTGCTAAATTATTGTATTGTTACCAGATTTACATCAGTTGGCCAAATCTCCAGGCCCTAGTTTTATTAGTTTAGCTTGTGCCTTTTCTGGTTCAATTGGTATATAAAATCCTCTTTACTCGTTTTATCCCGTGGTATTTTCGAAAAATCTTTGACACAGTTTTTACTTGTTAGTATTATATACCTGCATTTATAATTACGAAGTTAGGGCCACTTTGAAGCGAAAATATAAATCCCATTTATTCCCTATCCCGTGGGAATTTCGAAAAATCCTTTCTTAGTGCGCGTCTACACCTATCAAGGAATATATATTATAAATTTTAAGTTTCTAGTCCCACTGGTTTGGGCTGTGCGTTGATCTATATGTCAGTCAGTCAGTTCCTTCATTTATAAAAAAAAAAGGATTAAAAAAGATTCTCCTGTGAAATAAAACTAGGAAATTTGACATGGCAATAAGGAATTTGACGGCCAAGGCTGACAACGCAGCATAACTAATGCACCACGTAAAACTGCTGAGAGTTATAATATAGACTCTATTTTAGTGACACAAAAGTCTACTTTTATAATGTATATGTAGTTTTTTATCTGTGGACAAATTTCGATCAATTGACTGCTTTTTATATTTCGATTAAAAATAAGCTAATTAGTTAGCATAAAATTGATTAATTTGTATTCATTAAAACATTAAATATGTTTTCAAAATAATATAAACGACAAAAAATTGTGCAAATATATTATTTCTAACTGTTCTATCTATACGCAACGCACGCATACATACACAGCTCCCGAAGTGGCCGTCACCATGGAGAGAGCTTGCAGTAGAAAATTATTTTTTAATTTCGATATTATCGTGTTAATTCAGTGAAAAATATATTTTGAGCACGTTCATCGTAATAAGCAAGCTTAATTTTCAATAAGGCTAAAATGAGATTCCGTCGAATTGCCCCTTCTCGCCAAAAAACCAGGAATAATATATTTTTGTAACATATTGTTTTTTGAGGTTCGTATATATGATAAGTTAACAAGTTAATTGATTTTTACTCTATTTATAGGACCTGCTTTCATCGGTTGGTTACCAAATCACGGGAAGACTAAATTCTTGTAATGTTGAGGTTATGTCACATAAAGTATTATTGTTGTTTTATCTTTCAGGATGAATGGAGGGATGGAACATAAAACTCCAGGGCACAATGCAGTGCTGCACAAAGCACCTAAAAACTACAAGTTGCTCATGGACCCATTCCTTGTGAAGGGAGCAACAAAACTGTATAGGTATGATGGAGCTGTCCCTGGAGATGCCAGTTACCCTGTGGTGCAGTGCAGGGATCCTCGCTCGCAGCTCTCGAGGATATGGAACAGACTGGAACCAGCTGACCTGCCAGTACCTAGGTATAATCATCAAAATTCACACAATAGCGGGACAAAAACACTGTTGACTTGTCTCCAATCAATATGAACTATTCTGTAATTGTTTGGCAATTACACCAATGAGAGTGATCTTTTTTGGTCACAAAGTTGTCTAATTCTTACTATTATTATGATTTAGTATCATTTTATTAAATTCTATTCATACATTCTGATTAGTACCAAACCTTATTGGCTTTTTGTTGGCAAAAAGATAACTGATGATTTCATTACATTTTTCTGTTCTATTGAATGCCATAATGTATTTTAAGATAATAACACTCTTTTAATGATGTAATCTTTTGTGTAAAATAGCAATTTTGGTTACTTTTCTCCTTTGTTTTTATTATAGTTTCATTGACAGTTCTACCAACCTAACCAATATTTTGACACATTTGTCTATGGCGGGAATTTCAAACTATTTTAGTGTTCAAGTGACGCTGAACAGTGAGATTGAAGAGTATGAATGTAAACTAATAATTAATTAAATTATGGTTGATTATAACTAAAAAAAATGTATAATTTAAGGAAATAATAGCTTTAAATGTTGTTTTATTATAATTTGGTGTTATACACTAAACACTGTTGGTGAAATAACAACCAAGTTGCATTGCTCTGTAAAGAGAGAAGAATTTTATTAAAAATAAACTTTTCTTTTACACAATATGTGGAACTAATAACTAAAAAATCTCACCTGTAAAGAGAAACAACCTTTAGATTAGAGCTATTATTTCCTTATTTTATTTATCAGTTGGTACATTTTAAACATAACATTCATTTTTATAAGGTACTGTCATTCCGGCCGTCATTGTCTCGTATAACTCTATGGAGTTGGACTTCATACCATAGATAAAAATAGTTTTAATTAAATGAAGTGTATCAACCCTCATTTACATAATAATTTAGATTTTTCTGAACTTCTATTAGGGTTGCGATTCAAAACTTTTTTTTTTTTTTCATTTAATCCCTACTAATATTATAATATGTGAAAGTTAGTATTTGTGTGTGTGTGCATGTTTATTACTAGGTATGGGCCGAATATTCGTTTTATATTCGGTATTCGGCATATTCGGCAGGTTTACCGAATATTCGTATTTGGCCGAATATTCGGCTAAATCACTGAATGTACTCTACTTTTTACTGTATTGAGCCATGTATGAAATGAGTGTTAAATGTGTTATTTTCAGGGTTCGAAAATATCCGATATTTATTATAAATATCAAAATATCGGATATTAGCAAAAGTTTGCTATATATCCATTTTGTATGAAAGCCATATTATTATTTGTAAAATAAATTAAGTAAAATCGTTTCTGCACTTTGTCAATTACTTTCTTTGTAAAAAATAGAATAACAAAAACTTACACTTTCGTAACAATTTTTTTCTGACACGACTGACGCCATTTACACTGGCAGAAGTGTTGGATTAGAACTTACTATTAGGGAGTATCTTTTAACTACTCCAACGCCATCTACATTTGGGAAGTAGAAATACAGTAACAAAGGCCAAAAAAACACTTAACAATATCAAATTTTTAAACCATTTTGTATTGATTTGCTAGAAAATTAAGTGCGGATATTTTCAGGGTATGTAATTAATAACCTAGAATCAATTATACACATAAATTATTTAAGTATTATTTTATTATTTTTATTTTTAAGTATTATTTTTTTCTTTCATACAAAAATACCATTCGGTCCAAAAATATCATCCTTTCATTAACAATAACTGTATTTTTTTTTTTAATTTAATTTAATTGAAACTAATTAACAACGATGCAAATAATCGATCCTTCATAAAATGATCAAAAAAAAATTTGATATATATCGGATATATATCATGATATTATCCATTGATATATATCCTCGACCCCTGGTTATTTATATATATATTACGAGGTACAGTGAGGCTTTATGTTTTTATTGACACTGTAGCTTTATTTCCAATAACAGCAGATAAAAGAGATGGTTATTAATTAAAAACAAACTATAAGTATTTAGCTGTTTTGAGATTAAGCTACAGTGATTTCTATAATAAAATAATATGTTAATATAATCAATGAGGTCTTTATTGTGAGAAATTAAGCAAGTTTTTTGTTTTAATCAAGAGTTTCATGATTAAACATTTCAACAGAAATGAATCATATTTCTAGTTTCTACTTAGGAATCAATTAAGCCGAATATTTGGTTTGGTAAAAGCTTTACCGAATGTTCGGCTGAATATTCATATTCGGTGAAACCCATGTTCGGGTATGTAGATAGCTGGACATCTAGAATAACACATTAAGCTGCTTTTTGTCTGGATATTCCCTTCAGGGTTGTAATAAAACCCCAACATTTTCACTGCTAGGATTACAGACAAGAAATTTAGCACAGGTGTTTTAAATGATGTTAATGAAATCCATGACAACCAGATGGCCAAGTGGTTAGAGAACCTGACTACGAAGCTTGAGGTCCCGGGTTCGATTTCCAGCCGGGGCAGATATTTGTATGAATAATATGAATATTTGCTCTCAGGTCTTGGATGTTTCTTATGTATTTAAGTATGTATTTATCTATATAACTATGTTTATCTGTCGCCTAGTATCCATAGTACAAGCTTTGCTTAGTTTGGAACTTGGTCAATTGGTGTCAATTATCCCATGATATTTATTTAATGATGTAATATTATGAAATTCCCATGGGAATTTAGTTAAATCCCAGAATTTCGATTCAATTGGTTGATCTAATGAGTTACGCGTGTGGAGCCGCGGGTAAACACTAGTATCTTTAATAAATGTTTAACATATTTATGATAAATCAAACCACAATATGAATCTATATCTAAAATTTTATACATGGAGTAAAAATTTTGAAAAAAGAAAATAAAATTTCTAGAATGTAATAAATGCTTATTACATTAACCTGTAGTCTATTGTTAACGCAAATATAAGTCTGATTTCATTGTTTTATAATATTATAATAAAAGATTCATAGTTTAAATATTATACTTGAATTATCTTTTCTTACAGATTTAAAATAGATAAAAATTATGTGGGTACACCGCCGCAACTGGAAGTTACCATCGCTAATTTGAATGACAACATTGACAAAGCATTCTTGTCACATATGATGAACAAAGTGGGGCCCCATGAAGAAATTACCATCTTCTACCATCCCATGACCAACAGGCATCTCGGATTCGCAAGAATAGTGTTTCAGGATGTTACATATTCTAAGATATGCATTGAGAAGTATAATGGAAAATCAGTAATGGGTCAGGTAAGGCATAACTTATTTTATTTTTGTTATTTTTGAATGAGAGGAAATGTTGATCAACATTTGAAAAAAGAAAAGTTACATGTAACTTTATTTTTCTTAATACTTTCGCCTGGCAACATTATCGTTTGGATTTGAGTTAAAAAAGTAAAATCACTTGTCACTTCCTTTTTCGAACTTTGAAAAGTCTGTCGTGTCGTATGTCGGCGCGTTGCCGCGCAAATTATATCGTACCTAGTTTTCGTGTCGTTGTCGTTTAAATATATTGAATTTTGTGTGAACTACGTGTGGACGCTCGAAGAAGGCTGATCCGTTGGAAGAAGTACTTAGTCCTTGCTGTATCTTAGTAGTTCTGCTGGTTAACGGTAACCTTGTCGGAGGTAAGTTCGAATGAGCAGAAGATCGAGGGAGCCTGCGCCAGCTACTACAGATAAGATCTGCACCATCATCAACAGACGTCTCAGTAAGTGCTTCAACCACAGGTCTAAGCCATTATCCAGTTATTTGCCACAATGTAGTTCGTATTTCTCGTCCTACAGTCCACTTAATTAAACCCCAAATAAATAGTTTTTTGCTATAATTTGACGATTTGTTGTTGTGTTTTGACTGAAAAATGCACCGCGAAAAATATGGGATCTTGAGAAGTATTATCTATAGGATATAAAAGGTGCTACATAAATTTGAAAAAAAAAAACTAAATGGAAATCAATCCAATACCCATTTTCCATTCAACAAATAAGTTTTTTTTTTGCATTCTTGTAGGTACTGGATGTCTTCCATGACCCGTTTGGTAAAAAATGCCAAGAGATGTTCGAGGACAAGACAATGGAGAAGAAGGCACAGTTAGCTGTGCCAGTTCAGGCCCCTGTAGTGGAAGATGTACGGGCACCAAAAGTTGACCCCTCGCTCAGCAAGCGGTTGGAAGAAACGAAGATTGTTGAAAAGGTATCTTGAATTAGGTTTACATATTTGGTTAGCATTCCAGTGATACTTTCGTTCAGTATATTCGCATTATAATCGGTATCTAATCCAATCATAAAATATTTTTATGTAATGTGACATAGCAATGAGAGCTATCGCGTATGAATTCGCCACTAGAGGCGCTAGTGTAGCGTGAGGTCTCCGAAATGTCAAATCTCATAGTTTTTGGGTGAGTTACGCGGGTTTATTTATAATTAGAATAATATTGTGAATATTTTGCAATATCTGAAATTAATTATGGCAAATATGAGTTCCGGGGCAATGAATGTCTGTATTTTAAGACAGTTTTGTCTTTCGGAAACCTTTGTCCTCCCTTTTTTCCGAACAAAACGGGGACTATACAACACTGTGGCATGCTCGATATTTTTATGGTACGGTTTCAAGGTGTATTAAATATGATTTTAATCTAAACTCTGTTTTCACGCCCATAATAACAGACTTTGAAAGCCATACTTAAAAACCTCACGCAACAGTGCGCCATCTAGTGAGACAAAAAACGATAGCCCTCATTGTCTAAAACGAGAGGGCATCTATTGTTACTTATAAATCTCCCTAGAAGCTTTTGAAAAAGCAGTAGGTAACATGCTGTAGTACATATCGGCCAACCTAAAGATACGTACGCACTATGCGGCTCACCGCGCGGTTTTAGCGTGGCATCTCTTTCTCAACCGATACTTTGAAGAGAGTCTCAATTAGTTTTTGTTTCTTTGGAATCCAAACGCCGTGTCCTTTTTTGTCACTTAACAGCTAACTTGTATTGATTAATAGAAAAACGTGTCTTAATTTATGTAATTCATTTTCCCAGTCGGAACACCTAAAAGAGCCGTATCCTCGTAAAGAAACGGAGCATAGCGACAGCAACCAACGCTGGTCTGACGAAGAGAGACCGCACGAGCACCGGCATCGCCACCGCAGCCGCACAGAACGAGACCGGGATAGAGACCGGGACCGTGATCGAGACAGGGACAGAGACAGAGATAGGTATGTACATATATAGGAAATACTTGGAAAGTCAGTCAAGCTAGTGTCCTTTAACCAACAAGATCATCCCAATGAACTAAAAGAATTTCCTTGCTCACCCGCGACCTTAACCGCAAAACCGCGGGTGAGCAAGGAAATTCTTTTAGTTCATTGATATGGACCTCCGCAAAGTAACGCCTGATTTAATAAATTATTTAAGATCATCCCAAATGATATTATATTTGAAATTTGCTCTTGTTTACAAGCCGAAGATGCAGAAGGAAATGTAGAAGAAGGTATAGTTTAAAATATCATTTTGTGATATGTTTTGCATGTTTTTTTGTTTTTAAAAGCTTTGTTTTACTGCAAAATAAAGATGAGAATTAGCATTAGCGCACCCAGAATTCTCAAGAGCCATGAAAGAAGCTGGGTCATCTCGTCACCTGCTTTATAGGCAATAAAGACGAATCTGTCATTTTCCCCGAAACAATGCGCACGTTAAGGGTGAGGCCAAGGGCCAAACGAACGTAAGTTATTGCGAGTATGTAAGTGTTTTAACTCAAAACTTAAATATTTCAGGATTCAGTTTAGGCCTGAAGTTTCACAGTTGTATTTTTGCGGTCTTTGGCCTCACCCTAAAACATGTTTAATCATATGTGTATGTAATTGTAAGTACATGTATGACAAAATAAGTCAGATTTGGTAGATAGTGTTATGTATGACTTTCCGAAAGAGTTCCAATTCAATCAATCTGACCTCTATCGAAACGTCGGAAATAAGCTTTAGGCGTAGTTAGTTAGCAGAACGTAGATAAGTTGAGAGCTTTTTTCTAATACTTCAGCTACTAGGCTTAAGTCTATAAATAAATATGGTAACCATTTGACTTGTTTTACAGATGACTGTATTATTTTTGACAGTCGCTCTGTACGTTTTGAAGTTCATAGTCAAACATTACATATCTGCAAAATCTCCCCATTACCCGCAGCATACGTGAAACTAGTTAATCTTTGATCTTATGGACTCCAAAGTGAATACCTGTACTTCGATCTCAAAACTACATAATTATTCTTATTGATTTGTATTTTCAGACACAGGGAGCGGTACGCGCGCAGTACGAGCGAGGCGACGGAGTCCACATATGCGGCGAGCCATACCGACGTCAGCTTCACCCCTGCCGGCCCGCTGCCCTTCGATCCATACCAAGCTTATCCGCAAGGGTGAGTACTAAAAGCTCCTAGCTCCGAGGGCGCTTCAAGGATGGAGTGAATAGTGAGACACACCTTTGGCCTAATCTGGCAGTTTAAAAAAAAAGTATACCGTTTCTTTTTTTTTACAAATTTTATGAGTCAGTTTACTTAGTATATGAAAAAAAGTCACAAAACTGACGTCGTAATCGATTGTGCTCTTGACTGTGTAAGAAAATCCATATTTTTTCTAATATTGGAAAAAAAAGAAATGGTACACTTTTTTGTGAAAAATGCTTCTGCACTTTACATCAGGTGAGATGAGAGTCAGTCACGGGCCAGTTTTATGTAAATAAGAAGCTCTATACATTTATTAGTTTGTACCTGCCACTTTGTTAGAACAGGATTCATAGTACTTAAAATGTTTGTGTGTGGTAAGTTTCAATGCTGTTGTTGGTAAATTTTGTCATGATTATCGATTTTCTGTGGATATAATTTTAAATTATTTCATCGTCATCTCCGGTCTATATACACAAGTTACACAATTCACTACTTAAGTGAGAGGGAGTGAGAAAAAGTGAGAGCTTGTGCTGTGATGGAATTAAAAGGATACAGTGTGTGCAGTTATACTCGCGGTGTTTGCCTTCACCGTCAAGCTCATGATAAATTGAACAGGTCATAGGTCAGACCAGTAACCTACTGGTACAGTACAAGGCATTTATTTTAAATATCCTATGGCTGTTTTAATGTTGTATGTAAATGATCAGGTACGGGTACGGCTACGGCGCGGGTGCAACGCCGGGCGGCAGCGGCATGTGGTGGGGTGACTGGCGACACGCACCTCACCCCCACCCCCACTCCCACGTGAGTCACTAACCCAACCTTTACATTCATGCTTCATACACTCAACTAGTTACCTACTCCGTGGATATGTAGAAAACTACCTTCTTAGTGCACTTCTATGATACTCAAGCCATGTTGCTGCCAAATTTCAAATCTCTAGCTCCTGTCATTTAGGTTGTATACTATCGCAACTACCCGACTTCTCAAATGGAACCATGTTTTCGATGAGTTGATGATTTCAGTGTCATGTTCTCTAACGCTATGTTGAAAATTAGTAAAGGTTTTGAATTTTGCCTTATTAAAGTATCGATTTATTAATTTATTTATTTTTATAGAAAAGTGCATAAACTGGACTGCTTTACACATTCATTCCTTCATTTACCATATCGTAGTAGAATAAAACTCAAATTTGCTTAACAAAATCAAGTTTCGCAAGTACGTCATTTTAATCATGATACAGTAAGGCGAATATAAATTACTGTACAGTCACATACATTAATAATAATTACTTAATTTGAAAACCAAAAATATTGCAAATGGAATGGAGGCGTAAATTGAAAATAAACATTGTTATGTGACTGTACGTGACTGTACTTCTTTACACCAATACTAATTTCGTTGTTCCATGCTCCATTTTTTTATATTTCTGTGTGATATTGAAGTGTCAATTAATACAATTAACCATGTTCATCCTCGCCTACTACATATTTATTTATATCCATACTAGCTGTTGCCCGCGACTCCGTCCGCGTAGAAGTATGAAAAATAGTTTACGTCCTATTCTCAGACCTACCGAATAGGCGAATATACACAAAAAAAAACATAAAAATCGGTCAAGCCGTTTTGGAGGAGTTTGGTCACAAAAACTGTGACACGAGAATGATATATGGTATTAGAGAAGATAGGCTCTTGTATGCCTTTCTCATACTGAAATATTAGACATATCTGCTAAGTACCTACCTCGTGTGGTGTCGGGTTAGAATAACACCTCTCCATTTCTTCCATGGATGTCGTAAGAGGCGACTGAGGATATAGGTTAAGGTACACCGTAGGCGACAGGCTAGCAACCTGTCACTATTGTACCGTTTTTGTCAAACTTAAAACCTAAAATTGCTAAAAGTGGCTCCGAAGCGGTAACATTTCGTGTGCTCTGCCTACCCCATTTGGGAATACAGGCGTGATTTTTATGTATGTATGTATTATGTATAGTAAAACATACCTTATTTATATAGTACGAGATACGTAGTACGAGTTTCAACAACGTAATACCTCAACTATAATGACATCGCATGTCACTGACAGTATAATTTTTATATTAAAAGATATCAATCCATAGTTTAACGTTAACGCGATTTCTGTGGCATCTCATAGACAGTCGAAGCTAAACTAAAATGGAAAATGAAACTTAGTTCTTTTGCAATTTTGACCCATTTTTCTGCAAAAGCTTACTGTGTACTATCTAACCAACGGAATCACGACCCAGTGTGGAACCTTTTTACAGAAAATTTCGTACTAACTTACTGTGAGAACGTTCTACGGTGCGTTAGGAATCAAATGGTCAGGGCCGGATTATCCATCAGGCAGGATAGGCAACTGACTAGGGCCCCGCGCGCTCGATAAAGAAATTGTTGAAAATGTTTCATAAAATAAAAATTATATTGTATAATATGCATCCTTTCGACGCATGCTGTCAGTTAATTTGATTGAATTTGAAAAGAGCTGATCTTGAAATGGCTGAAAAGGGGCCCCGACATGGTCAATCCGGCCCTGCAAATGGTTTGATAGTACATAACGTAATGGTCGGGTGTGACGAAGTTGGAGCGGCGCGCGGCGGCGACGCCCGCGTGGACGGCGCCGGCCACGCCCGCGCCGCGGGACGACTCGCCGCCGGACGAGAACAAGGAAAAACCCAAGGTCAATGTGCACGGAACTAGAGCACGGTGCTTGTAGCGACCAGGGCCCAATAGCATAACAAATTAAAAGCTAATAATATTAGCGATTTCGTATTGAAATTCACTAATACAACTTGCTTGTAAATTGTTATGCTGTTGGGCCCAGGTCTAGCTGAGAATACAGTTAGGGTGCGTTTCCTCCAGAGATGTGTTATAGAAACGCTTCATTTACCTATCCTCGCACAGCATCGCTCTGGTGGAAACATGAAAATGGGTAAATGAAGCGTTCCTATTGGTTAATGGAAAAAACATTCCTCGCAACACATCCTCGCACATCTCTGGTTGAAACGCAGCCTTAGGGTGTATTGAGATTCAGTGAACTTTGAATGCAATGTAGAGATCACTATTCTGAGATCTTATTGACAGTAATTATAACATAATCGAGTAATCGAGTAATGCAGCGGTCGCCAACCTTTTGACCCGTCTGCTCCGCTCGCAGTGGAAGGTGGGTATTAGCGGATGCCAACTTGCATGGTCAAACATTTATAGAATATGCTATTCTGGAGGCTATTGTCAGGACCGAGTCCAATAAGTGGCATTTGCTGGATAAAGTATTGTGGTTATTCTTGCGATGTTGCGTTACCGATTGGGCGCAAAACCTAACACTAATTCATTGACATACAATAACAGGTATCAAACTAAAAAAAACTTACAAGGGATTTAAATACATGGGGATTAATTCTGTTCATATTAAAATGGTTGTGTGTCAATGAGTAGATGGTAGGGTCGGACGGACGTTAGGTCTCGCGCAATATTACTGAAACTCAATGTAGCTACTCGGTGTTCTTGGTATTTGATGTTGGTAAAGGTGACTTTTAGATATAATTTAATGAATCTGTAATAAATGTTCATTAGTACTACAAAAACGAGAATATTGAATATTTGATGTACGTTCGCACTAAGCTTCCTAAAACAGGCACCTATTAAAATCAAGTACAATCGCCAACGCACTTCGCTGATCGTAGCATTCTTTCATACTCACTCACGTCAGAACGTGCGATGACGAGTGTACATTCAGCTGTAATTAGATTTAATTTTAATCATCACGCACGCTATCACATCGCATGATTGCACGCACCGCATGTCTGTTCTGGGATTTAATTATAATTAGATGAGGAAAGTTTCTTGAAATTTGAAACTATTATTACTAAAAACTTTAAAAATTGTTGTCGTTTTCTAATAATATTCTATGTATGTAATTTTACTCCGCCATTTTTTCAATATATTTGAAAATCTCCTTATTCTATCCGCAGTTCGTATTATGCCGTCTTTCTCACTCTTCTGTTAAATACGATTGGCGTAAACGGAACGGCACGATACTAAGTTCAAAAATCGAACTTCATAATTTAAGGCTAGGTCCTTTTCAATTTTCTTCTATACTTTAAATAAAATTGTATCTGTTTATTTATCCTAATATTTGTATTCATTCGCGAATTTTACTAATGACTATCATCATCATTTAAGCGAGCACTTTTAAGGAGTAAGACAAATAGACTGCATGTAAACTACATGCCGCTTTTTTGCTCGACTTGGCGGGGGCACTACCCCCCCCCCCCCCCCAGAATATATTACACGAAATAGAGAACACACTTTTTAAGATGAACTGCCAAGTTAGTATGTAGTTTGACTAGTACCTATACCTAGTGCCATCCACGGAGACGCGTGATTTTGATAAAATTAGACATTAATGACATTGTAATAAGAACCACGGCACGCGTCACCGTAAATGACTCTACCTATAATACGAGTACATAGTTGAAATGATTAGTAAACTTGGTTAATTTCACAGACATGTTTACTGGAATCCTAAATAAGTTAAAACGGTGGCAGTTATTAGTATTCTTGTTATTTTAATATGCGCCACTAGACATTTTTGATGTTGTAGTAAACTTTTGCAAAATAAAGTCTACTGGCAGCCAATACTCATTAAAGAGAATAACTAAGTCCGAACTCTGCCTAGTAAATTGACTGTAGTGAGCCTACAACACAGTTATCTGCCTTTTCGCAGAATTATTTTTCCCAAATGTTTCATTTGCCAACTTATGATTTTCTCTGAAACCATATTTTTTTCGGAACTGTCATAAAACAAACGTAACCTAACCTACTGTACTCTATAAAACTATAAAAAAATATACTGAGATTTTTTTTGTTTCGGAGAAAATTGAGTTGCGAAATAAAACAGTTGCTAAATGAAATATTTGGGAAAAAAGTTATTCTGCGAAAAGACAGTATACCCTACAACACACCCGCACACACGCTTAATAAAATCCAAAGTGTGTATAGGAGGCGGAGAGTAAGGTCGCGGAGCCGGTGGAGCCGCGGCCGCCGGAGGACGTCGCCGACGCGCCGGAGCCCGAGCCCAAGCCGCCGCCGCCCGCCGACGAGCCCAAAAGCGTTGATCTCGATACTAGGTTAGTAATCATCAGACCATGGCCGTCATATCACTGTCCGATGCCCGTAACATGTTGCAAGCAAGCCTTACGAAGCGAGTCTAAAGTCCAGTTTAGACCTACAAGAAATATCATGCAAGTTGTAGTACATAGCGGCGCTCGATTGATCACTTCGTACTCGCTCGCTTTACGCCCGCGCAATGTAATGCAACTTGCACGGTTTTTATCTCAGGTCTAAACTGGGCTTAATGATGTGCTGTTTATTGCTTTTTATTTCGATACAAAAAATATATATGGGAAATGAAGTGATATGGGTTTTTTTGCAAGCTCGCAATCCGGCGGACCTTCAGTGCGCGTTGTGACTTAGCAGATTACAGGCAGTTTATTTATTTATTTATCTTAACATACAGCGAGATACATATTAGCGAGACGAAGAAATGTGTGCCCAGTATTAGAAATTATCACTTTTTATTTCGTGTGAACAGAATAGCGATGTTGCTGAAGGGAGCGAGCGGCGGCGGCGGACTGGCTCCTCCGTTCCTTGCGCTAGGCATCTCTTCGGAGGAAGAGGACGAGGAGCGCGTCGCCAAGATACCGGACCTGGACGCGCCGCAACCGCCCTCTGACGACGAAGGTAACATCATACCTATATCATATTTCCTTAATGCCCTTCGCATCGTCAAATATTTTTTGTCCTAATGTAATATTTGGTCTAATGATCGTTTGGTATAATTTTTACGTAAACTAATTATATATTTTTATATATTTCCTGAAGAGTCCATGATTTTAGTATGTTTAAATGTACAAAATCATCGATCAACAAAAAATACATTAGGACAAAAAATATTTCACCATCAGAGTTGATCTTTAGTGCTCTATGTATAACTTTGTTGTAACATTTCGCAGGTTCCGGCAGTGAAGACAGAGGCAGCATAGTTTCCTTTAATCAGAATAAAGAATTAAACTCAGAACCGTTATCCACGACTCCATCACCTTTTTTGGAAAGAGATATCTATCTAGAGTGTCTCAAAATAACCATGGAAAAGGTCAGTCATTAAGGATTTCCCCAAGCTTACTTACTATTGCGGATTTCATTGTTTCACGGAACGCCATTTCTCCCCAGTTACTTATCAAGATTGTTAAAATTCTTCCTAATGCTGTAATTCATGTATATCTCACCATCATAATACTAACAATTTTACTCGCCATCATAATAATAACTCGTTAACATTGCAGAGAGCGCGAGAAGCGGAGCGACGAAAGTTCCCCGCGATGGACAAGATCGGGTCGGACATATCGTCGTCAGAGGACGAGTTGCTCACGGGCGAGGAGCCGCGCCGCTCGCCCGCCGGCGCGCCCGCCGCTGCCGATAACTTGGACGATGACCAGGTAATGCCATCGTAATGATTTCTAAGAAATCTAAGTCTGGTCTAAGAATGCAAGGAAAATTGTCACGTGGAAGTGTCTAATGGCAAATTAAAACCATGACATGACTTATGGTTTACTGAAAAAAATATTTTCAGTAATTAAAAAAATATTGGACAGTTATAGTGAAAGCCAGATAAATACATACGAATTTATCCCACATTAAGCAATTGTGTAAATAGACCTCTCATTTCCCTGCAGATGTCGCTGTCGTCATTATCGTCGACAGAGGCGAAAATCGAGGAACAAGTGCCGGCGGAGGGCTATTTCTACCCCGACACGCACACCGCGCCGCCACACTATTACCAACACATGTGGCCGCCCACAGGTAGGGCTGCACCAGGTTGATTGAACTAATTTATTACCGACACTTCGCACAGAATAAAACATTGAGGAAACTGATTAGTAGTTTACAAAGATTATTGTCGTAAAAAAATAAAATAATAATGCTATAATATAATGCTATGCGGTTCGAACTTCGTAAATACATATGAAATGTTGCTTTCTCTGAATACTGTGGCTACAGCACTACTAGTACCACAATACAAAATGCATAGTACAGTCAGCAGCAGAAGTAGATGAATGGTCGTGTGCTCAAAATGATTTAAACACTGTATCTAGGCAGTAGAGTCGTGTGTAGATAATTTTGAGCATCATAACCGCTTACCCACTTCTGCTGCTAACTGTACCATTATGGGCTGCTAAATGTCTATCTGCCCTGTTTATCGGTTGACTCTAACCAAAGCGGAAAAACATCTGAAGTTGTTTCATGCGTGTATCCTCACGTAGCCAAGATGTCACGTTCGTAAACTTTTCCCATTTTAGCATTCTCTTATAGCTTTTTGTCAATTTTTATGGACACGTTGTCACAATTGAATGCCACTGAAGCATACAAAAATTGACACCTATACGCTGTGTCATTCATTATATTGCCATAAGCCATTTAAGTTATTAGCATACTCATGCAGGTCGCTATTGATTGTTGTAGTTCGATATGGGTTGTTGGCGTTGTAGGCACGACAGCTCTAGAGACATTTTTAAGCGTAGCTAGTGTTCAAAAGGTTAAGTTTTTTCCTATAACTCTGTGTATAACAGCATATCCTCCGCCGGGCTACGTGGGCCCTGACTTGGCGCTGCCGTATGCGGGCGCCTTTGCTGGGGCGCCGATACTCGCTCAGCCCTACCAGCCGTTCCCCGAACCTGCTGCGCCTGCGCAGGTAAATTCAAACCCCTTGATATATTGCGACACTCTTTCTCTCTCTCTCTCTCTCTATTCATGCGCCTCTGAAAATATAAAACAATCCATAACGGTTTTGTCATGTACTCGTACAGTCAAGGTAATATTAAACGAAACGAAACTTTACCAAGACATCAGGAATATACACCATTATACTTTTTAAATCTACCTGTTTCAATCATTTTGTGCAGCACACAGACTGCATCTTTCAGTAATTCAATTTATTCATTCTCTTGTGAATCAACCTGTGTATTATGTTTATGTAGTCAGTAACATTTCAATTAACTTTTGTTATGAACAGGAGCTAGACAACCCGTACTTCCCCACGATAAACATGGTGATAGAGCGAGTAACGTCCGAGCTAAAGGCAATACTCAAAAAAGACTTCAATAAGAAGATGATCGAGAGCACGGCATTTAAGGCTTTCGAGCTTTGGTGGGACGAACAGAGTCGCAAAACGCGGCAACCGCCCAAGAAGGAAGACGCCACGCAACCGCTACAGGTACCTATAAATCATATGCTCAGTAATACATGCAAAAGAATTAGTGTAATTTGCAATACATTGCGGCGCTCGATCAATAATTACTCTTTAGCTACATGGGCCGCGACGTAGCGCTACTTGCATGGTTCCAACGGAAGACCTACATCGGCTACACGGCCGACATTCTTTCTTTCATTCCATGTAAAAGCGTGCTACAGCTAAGGTATAGGCATTTAAGAGTTCGCCACTTTTTCACTGACCGACTGTTTTAAGGTTTAGAATCGTTGAGCTCTTGAAAGTTTTTAACCCTTATCAGGATAATAGCTGTCTATAGACTATATGGGTTCACTGTTATAATAAACTATACGTGTTAGTGCTGCGCTTAAGTAGCGTAGTGGAAAAAAGCAACCATGTGTGCATAGGAGAAATTCGTGTCTGTACTCCTGTCCAGTGGTAGGGCACATAGCACGTAATTCTGAGGACCTGGGTTCGATTCCCAGCACTGGTCTCTTTTTCTGGTTTTTCTGCTATGGTACAAATTTCACAGTCTTAAAAAATTCGACTTCAGTTTTTCAGAACCGGTGGTAGATTTTTGATTTCATTCTACTGCTGATATTTTGACTTAAACTGAATTTCTATCTGAAAATAAGTGAACTAAAATTAAAAAGCCACCAGATACATATGCATTAGTATTTTTTTCTGATTGCCCTCATAATTAAGATCCAACCAAATTTCTAGGATATCTCAAACAAGAAGGAAGAGGTGGACTCCATTAGGTCAATAATGGAGTCCCGCGATATAGCACTGGAGCTGGGCGGCTACACGGCTGGCATCGGGCTCGGTCTGCGGGCCGCCATACCTAAGATGCCTTCCTTTCGCAAGAAGAGGAAGATCCCCTCGCCTGTTGTCATGGACGAGGACTCTTCCAAGAGGCTGAGCGATCAGGTGAAATCACGTGATATACTTATTGTTCATACAGACTACATATCATCCATATACTTTCTCAACTTCGTATCTACCCGAATTGTATCAAAACTCTATTCATACTGAACATAAAGATGATTCTAAAGTAATTTTATATGGCCAGATACGAGGTTGAAAAAATATATGGACGATATATAACTTTGTATTATGAAGAGCTGACGTATAAATCGCCCTGCGATAATATCGAGGATAGTGCTTAACTAACATTGGCTAAGTCCGCGTACCTGACAAGGTCGATAATTTTTACTCCAAACTTAAAAAAAAAAAGATGTTAAAACCATCCCCTGTACACCATAGTGCAGATACGCGGTATTTACGTGTGGTAGATAAGCGGATCTGCATTATTCCCGACGATATGTGCCTTGCATAAATAAAGACTGCTCGACACCATCAATTGACATTTTGTTTAAAAATTACAGTCACCGAAACAAAGCTTGTATTAGAGATTAGAATAAAAAAAATCTGCTTTAAATATTGGTTAATGGTCTCAAATATAGGGTATGTTACGTTGGAAGACATTTATTCCTTTACGCTTTCGATAAAAACTCTTTCTAAAATTCTCATCTCCTAAATGTGCATGAAACTTAAATACTTTCCATGCTTCAGGAGGAGATGGTTCAGAACTCTGACGAAGAGAAGGAGCTTCCCACGAGCCCTCGCAATAGGACGCATGGCTCGTACCTGTCGCGCAGTCGCCGGCGGCAGTCCAGTAGCTCGTCCAAGTCAGTACTAGACATCAAGTACTACCCAGCTAGTGGGTCACTACCAACAACGCTCAACTAAGTTTAACTACAGCTTATATAGTTATTTTAGATATTGATAGTAACATGAAAAAGATTCATATTATAAAAGAAAATACCTCGAAAGCATATGAACGAATATTCAGCAAAATGAACTGATCTGCAGTCAACCAATGGGATTTTGTTTATATATATATAGCCTATTGTCATCATGACATTTTACGTCATATGATATGACAAACACCCTTTGCAAAAATTCTTGTATCTAGTCAAGAGATGAAGATTTTGAGATTTTACATGGCATCCGTGGGAATATTGGGATAAAAAGTAGACTATATTTTATTCCAAATGTCAAACTTCAGCCATTTTAGTGTGAAGTAGTAACAAACAAACACACCCGCGCACAGTCTCACAAATTTTCGCATTTATAATAATGATAGGAAGTTGGATTAGTACGATAGTAGGATAATCGGGTTCTTAATCAAATAGGTTGGACAGTACAGTACAGTTAACTGCGAAAATCGATACGGTCAAAGTTACAAAGACCTTAATATTATGCCAATAAAGTCGTGTATACATACAAGTATTTATGTACCTTTGGCCGTATCGACATCTTCGTAGTTGATTGTACAGACGAATCGACTCGACACATGTTCTTGACCCAGTGTGTATCGCATAGCATGTAGTTTGTCGAAGTTAAAATACCTACATGGTGTTTATAAATCGGCAGGTCGTCGTCGGGCTCGTCGTCGCGGTCGTCTTCGTCGTCGGAGTCGGAGGCGCGCGGCGCACCTCGGCTTTATTCCGACTCTGACTCCGACTCTGATCTCGACCCAGCACAAGTCAATGTGAGCATTTATCTACTTTTACAAAGCTAGTTTACATCTGCAAGAAAATAGCTCTAAAAATATGCACCACAAACTCTTATTCCAACGTTAGAAGGCCGCCATACCATATTTTTGAGTGGTTCGGTTGAATAGATATATTTTTGCACTTAAGTTTATATAAAGCTTAATTTAAGCTTTTATAAGTTGTATTTCACTGCGAGACTGGAAAGCGGACGAGTTTAAAGTTGTCAATGGTAGACCATAAGGTTGTGCGCGTTTGACAATTGCGAACTGCGCCACATCGATTGAGTTCACTTACCTATAATATTACAACTACTATTTGAGTCGCATAATAGGCGAGTCAAATTTGTCTTAATTAGTAATTAGGGCGAAGCAAAAAGGCTGCTGTAGCCTTATTCTTGATCTATGACGTCTTAAAGCAAAGAAGAGACCCGTGCCCAGCAGTGAAATAACCCGGAGATTATAGAATGATTTGTTATATAACTTTCTTATTTGCAATCAAAAACTCATGGTAATCGAAATAACATGAGATCGATGTTCAGTTCAAGGTGGTATCCAACAAAGAACGTTTGCGCAAAGTCTACTCGTCCTCATCTGACAGCGAGGAGGAGCAGAGGCGGAGAGGTTAGTACATAATTGACATTACCTATTGACTTCTCTCATGAACTGTAGATTTTATATGGCAAACTGAAATGACAGTTGTTTGCCATCTAAATTGACTATTTATTTACGTTAGACAAAGTAACTAAACATTTTATTTTTACTTTCACGCTCATAATTTTCGTCTAAAACAATGGAATTGCTTTTTTTATATACAATATTTAACTATGTTTTGTTTATTTTATAAATCGAAGCTACGTGATATCAGTTTAAGCAAGCTAACTTTAGATATAACAGAATTATAAAAGTTTCAAATTCAAGATTAGACAGAGAAAGATGCATTGTAACGTGTGACGTCACACGCAAGTAGCGCCATACCGCACAGAGAAAACCGTTTTAGAGAGAGACATACTATTTGATGTTTTTTATTTATTATGTCCTCTTATGTTTTTTGTGTGTTTTTCTGTTTCTGTGTGTGACTAAATCTCACATATAGATTTAAAAAAAACACTGTAGGGTAAATCATCAATTACTAGCCAGGTTGCAATAACTGGGCACAGGTGAAACTAAATAAAAGCTTGTAAAATGTATTATATAGAATTCATTTTAGTGTAAGGTGGACAGTTTTTTGTTTTATCAAATAGCTGGCAAACGAGCATGCGGGTCACCTGATGGTAAGCGATCACCGCCACCCATGGACACCTACAGCACCCAGTCAGTCAGTTTAGTTATTGAAGAGTGGCCAGTAATTGACACCTTATACTAAAAATTTAATCTGTTTATAGGTAACTAGTTGTGTAAGGCCTGTATTAGCAGCGAGTCTTGTTCGTGTTCACTAAGCTAATGCTTATTACAGAGAAGACCCCGATCCCGGAGGTGGAGGCGGTGGACTCCCGACTGGGCTCGCCGATCCTGTCGCCCGAGGGCACGCCGGGCACGCCGGGTACGCCGGGCACGCCGGGCGACGCGCTGCTCGACCGCGTCTACTCAGACTCCGACGAGGAGCGGGAGTACCAGGTAACATCACGAACCAGGATTGCTGACCCACTCGCCACTGTTCATAATTTAGCCGAGTTATAGCAAGGTGGATCAACTGGACGTAGATTAACAAAAAGGATCCAACCCTCAACAATTATTTTTTAAATTTTGGATCTACTTTCAGTAGGAATAAAAGCAAATTTAAAGAATAACATACAGTGCTTTGGATCCTTTTTGCTTAACTACGTATACTCTATTTCTGATTGTTATTCTGTCCCGTCAGCGAGGGGACAAAAGTAGTACAGTTTAATAGAAGAAATGTTGTGTCACATTATACTAACATGCTTATTAGATGACCAATTATAGAAGGGACTTAAAACAACCACAAAAATGCATGTTTGGCAAATTTTAATCCTATAAACTCACGGTTTAAAGAATGACTCAGGAGAACGTAACTACAGCAACGAGTACAAGAAAAAGTTGATCGACCCAGTAAATACCGCCGAAAAAATAGCCTAGTTCTACTTGTAGCAAATGTCATTAATAAACCAAAAAAGGATTACACGGCTAAATTACGATTAATGGTAAGTGGCTTGACAATCCCTATTTGCGGCTGCACACCACCTTTATTACTTACTTTATTACGCGTAAACTGTTATATGTGGTAATTGAAATTAAATTCCGGGATTTTACTAAATTCGCATGAAAATTTCCTAAAAGTTACACAGTGATTTTCATTTATATTTTATGAAATACTGTACCTATACCATTCTGTATATACTATATTGTGAACACCGCAACTTTGCTATCGATCCTCAATCAACTTATCAATCTTATTTTTTTTTTCTATTACAGGAGCGAAGACGTCGCAACACAGAATACATGGAGCAAATCGAACGCGAGTTTCTCGAGGAGCAGCGAAAGAACATGGAGACAGATACACGGCCGCCGGACAAACCGCCGGACGAAAGGTACATACATACTCGCGCCTGTATCCTATTGGGGTTGGCAGAGACTATAGCCTCCTACCGCACAGCGTCCTTTATATGTATAAGACTTATTTAAATTTGATATTGAAGTTTATTGAACTCTCTCATAAGTGCATTAAGTTTTATGTTCATAAAAAAAATGACTTGGGCCGCAGGAGGAATGCCGAACGCTAGATCCTAATAGAACTTCGGCCAACTAATGTCGCATTGATTATTCTGTCCGCTCACACGCATGCTTTTCAAACGGATTGCCCTCATGAATGTCACCAATTTTGTTATTTTTACAATTTCTACTGGAACGAGGACATAAATGTATAAAACAACAAAAATAAAGCTGGTGTTGGAAATCGAACCCTTGTTCCGCATTATTCTGTACCAGTACACTAACCCGAGCAATTTTTATTCACGCCGAAATTTTCCGAGTAACTAAATCTCGACAATGTCCCATAACAGCAAACCCGAGAGCAAGCCCGAAGAACCAAGATCCAGTCCGATCAAGAACCATCTCAAATCACCAGAGAAGAAACAGGAGATCGAAGAAGGCGAGATCACGTCCGAGGAGGAGAATCTGCAGGCCAGGAAGAAGAAGGAGAAGGGAGAGAGAAAGAAGAAGAACGACAAGAGACACGAGAAGAGGGAGCGAGAGAGAGTTGTGTCTCTGAGCGAGAGCAATACGGAGTCCGCAGTCAGCATGAATGGAATCAAAGAGGTAGGGAAATTGTAGTTGCACAGAGCTCAATTTATAATTATTGGAATAGCGTTTAGTATTAAGCTTTTTATAAATCTTTAAGGTTTGTTAAATTGATGTTACTCGAAACCTTTTTGTTGACGACCAGCACATTAACATTAGCGGTAGTTTTGAAAATGAAGACAAGAAGTGCTTGGAAGAGTCTTTAATGCATTGTAGACGCATCATAAACTTGGCCAATAGTCAATAGCGACTATCAGCAAATTTCGTAGGGCACGAGACACTGAAGAATCTATACAAGTGGATCTATGAGCTAGGAAAATCGTTTGTACAGGCTGTGATTATTTTACGTTTTATAGAGCGGCGCGAATTTGTCGGAGTCGTCGTCGCCGGTGTCGCAGACGTCGCAAGCGTCGCAAGCATCGCAAGTGGCGCTCGATCACTCGTACTGCCGCCCGCCACCCGACCTCGACCACACTTCCAACCATTTGCAACACGACCACGGTATGTTATTCACACTCTGCCAGTTTAGTCGAAAATAAGTTTATTTCATTTTTAACACAAGCTTTTTTTGCTGACTGTATTTTTTGTTGACTGTACTTGTATTGTCACCCAAACTACATTTGCATACCAAGTCGATGCCATTAACCGTTAAAGAGTGCTGTCTTGTGGAGACGGTCCTGACCGGACTACCAGGATGTCACTACCAGATTATTGTATTGTCACAAAATTTACATAAGTATACCAATCAATTTTCAAGTAAAACCAAGTACTGGAAGTTGGTCGAATTTAACTTGTGAGATTTGATTACAGACAGACAAACAACGGGACAGGTTAAACTAAATAAAATCTTGTAAAAATAAATGTTGAAAATGGTTCTTCTTTGGTAGGCATCGGGTTGGTTGTATCAACCGTTAACTATACTTGTAGCAGTTCGTTCAGCTCGTAACAATTTGGTATAATCACATTTGACGCCCTGCAAGGACGCAGCAACATGATAAAGGTTACTACTTAAGTACACATATAACTTATGTTTTAGCATCAACCCTTTTTGTTTATACCTAAGGACGCCACGCGCGCCAGCTCAACCTAACCACTTAATTTGAATACCTATTTTATCGATCTAAAAAAACTACTCTGAAAACTAGACTCAGCCAGCATTTAAACTTTTATTTATAGACGTATCTATACAATAACTAAATAACTATATATCAAACACAACCAATCATTTTGTTGCTTGTCGTAGCCAGTAGTGCCAAAGCCATTCATTCGCAAGGACGCCTAGATGGCTAAGGCCGGCCCTGCTCGTTATGGTAACATGTGGCCGTATTGTCGAACGCTCTTACGTCAAACGCAAAGTGTATATCGAAAGCACGGAGCGTCTCGAGTACAACACTCCACAGGGGGTGGAGTTAGTCCGTAGGTGTCTGGTGAGCAATTCCCAGATCAGTCGGGCACGCCGCCGAGACCGGTTCGGCAGTATACTATGAGCATTCTCCACCTCCCTCGAAAAAAAAACGCTGTGACGTTCGCGCTTGCATTCACCATGACTTTCTACCCTTATCCGTGTTAAAGAAGTAGTGAAAACTATTTTGATTCCAAGGATGTTAAACAATAAGGTCTCTGGTGCAAGTTACTCTAAGACACACGGCCAAAATCAGGCCGCTTACCACTTAAGGTCTCTACCCACTACACCGTATAATCCCATGACCGTAATAGGAACGTGTCAATAACGGAATGTCACACACATACGTGACACGCGACGGCGACGATTGCTTACGGAACGTGCTAGCGGGCATAGTCTCATACTTTTCGATACAAAGAATATATTCTTGTCTGTCACGTTCCTATTACGGTCACCGTATGACACGGTGTAATGGGTAGAGTGCTTTAGGCGGCGACCTCATTTTGGCTCTCTGCCACCCTAAGACCCGGTCCAGACGGAGCGTTTTGCGCGTAGGCACTCGCGCGTTCCCTAGGTTCTAGAGCTACATACACCCCGTTCAGATGGTCTCGCATCTCGATAGCGGTCTTAGGCAGAACGAACGTAACAGGAATTAGTCTTTCCCGCAGGTTACACGTGGATGCCCGAGCCGGAGCCGTCGCCGCCGCGCGACGCGCCCGCGCCCAAGGACACCAAGCGACCCTACAAGCGGAAACACGAGACCAAGAAGCTCGCAGAGATACAGAACAAGTCAGTATTGATAAAATTAACCCTAGAATTAAGCTTCCTAGTGCCTATAGCCAGTGCCGGATTAGCCAAATTAAGCAATTGCTTAGGGCATAACGTCTTGAGGCTACCATAAACAGCACCAAAAATATATATTTGCTAGGATATATAAAAGGTAAGGCTGGTTCCTGCTACTTATAATCCGGCACTGCCTATAGCAGCCGATTACACAAATTAGGGGCAAAAAGTCACCGAGTTGCGGAAAAAAGCATGCTACTACGCAAGGTATAGATGCCACCAATCGCCATATATACTTTTTATGAACTAAATACGACTCTCTTATATATTTTGTGGGGTATTACTGAACTGTGACGCCACATGTTAGCCAATTCGATTACAGAAATACTTATAATCCATTTACAGTAAATTGAAAATTAATCGGTTTTTTGGTGTTAAAATGATTTTTTGTAAGCCGCGTTTTGAAATTGTTGGTAAATGGTGCCCGATACCTTAGGCACTTGTCCCACCGCCGACGATGAGCGAGAAGCGAGTAGAGCGAGTAACTAGAAACGAGTGGGTGAGCAGCGAGAAGCGAGTGTAGTTTTGTCGCTGGCTGTAAGCGAGTGTTCGAGTGCGACGGGCGATTACTCGCTCCACTCGACTCGCTCGTGCGGGGCGGCCGCCAAGCTGACATCGCTGAGCGAGTATCTATAGCTCAGCGAGTTTTATAGCTCTTGTCGCTGCGACAAAAGATGTAAGAGCGAGTTCTCGCCGACAGTGTGAACAGCCAGCGATCAACTATTAATATATGTGTCTCTTTTACTCACACAGGATCTTATATCTTTTGTTCGTTTCTTGAGCGAGAAAATAGTCGATAGCCAATCGTTTCCTCGCTGGCGGTGAGACAACTGCCTTATTGTATTAAAGCAAGGCGCACAGTAGGTACATTGTCTTTTTAGTTGCATACCCTGATCCTAATTTATAAACAAATATTCAAAGGTTAATGTTAAAGTCAGTTACAGTTTGTAAAAAATTCGTAAGACTTAAGTAGAAGTTAAAGTATAATTCTCTCTGCAGACTACACGACTCCCGCTTGGAAGATGCCGAACGCATGGTTGTGTCGGACGTTACGTTCAAGCCGCGAGACATCATGGCTGAGATGCAAGTCATGTACGAGTTCCTCACGCGGGGCATCGACCGCGAAGACGTGCAATATCTCAAACGAGCGTACGAGTCGCTGCTGGCAGAGGACGCGCAGGGGTACTGGCTGAATGACACGCATTGGGTCGACCATCCGCCCACCGATGTGTGTTATAGCCCGCCCAAGAAGAAGTCCAAACGGCACAATAATATCTACGAGGATTTACAGGTTTGTTATTAGTTATTTTCATTTGTTGGCGTATCTCGTTTCCGGAGGGTCATATCAAAGATCTACAATTTTTAACCTCGCTACTCCGCTAACAAATACAATATGTTAAAGTAACATATGAAAGGCGGCCTATGGCATTTATTGCTGTTTTGATAATTGACATAGAAGAATTAAATAACGGTTAAATAATACGAACATGCTATGTCGCGGACTAGATCCACTCTGATTTTTCACTGATGTGTACGAAAGACACGTATAGTCGACAAAGAAAGTGCTTTACCAATTTAAATGACAGTTCCTACTTCAGAAATAAAACAGGCTTATTGTCATATTGACTTGTGAGTGAAAATAGGCTTTGACGTTTTAAGCGCTACAAATGACATTACCTTAGGGTGGTAAACCAATTTCTTGGTCGACTATACATACCATGATTTTATGTGTAAAAAATACGTCATTAACTCGCAAAACCAAAAAAAAACATGTCTCAGTGCGTCGTCAAACACACATGTAAATATTTATCGGAACTTTTTAAATGTGAGTATCAAATGTGAGACTACACTTACCGATCCCTGTAAACGGGGCGTATGGTCAAACTAACTCTGTACCTCTAATATATATGATTTTAAGCCGATTGATGTCTTCCGTTGTATAAGAAATAAAAGTACGCTTAAGTACAGTCGCTATTAGATACTTCGGAGAGGCCGAGGTGGTCAAAAATATCGGAACATGCACACTGTTCTCAAAGCATTACAGTTCATGTTCCGATATTTTTGATCGCCTTGTCTGCTCCGGAATATCTGATGGCGACTGTACAGTCGAACAAATTGAATCATGACCCAGGATGGAACCTTTTAATAATCAATTTCACTATGATTTGATTTCCTTGACAAAAGTATGGGATGTCAACATGACATTAGTAGCACAAAGGTTCCACCCTGGGTCAACATGATTCAATTTGTTCGACTATAGGTACATGGGTTAACAACTTTTAAGTATATGTTATTCTGTCCCGTAACTCAGGAGACTGCAGTGATAGACTTGCTTAGAAAAATGTTTGCAATGTATATCCTCCTAAGTCCTCGCGTACTTTATAAAGGACCAATTAACACTAAGAATAACGGCCGA
Organism: Choristoneura fumiferana; assembly: GCF_025370935.1. Lineage (NCBI taxonomy): Eukaryota > Metazoa > Arthropoda > Insecta > Lepidoptera > Tortricidae > Choristoneura > Choristoneura fumiferana. Next base: position 9,757,474 of record NC_133480.1, read on the forward strand.
ATGTACTTTATAAAGTACAAATTGTTCATTGAATAAAGAGTTCTAAGTATTTTGAAATAATGTTCAAAATAACAAAGCAGGTCAACCACGTCTAGGTCTTAAGCATTAAGTTTATTAAAACATTTCAGGACTCAGGAAGATATAGTTATTGGCATGCTGAAGACACCATGGCAACAAGCGACACTAAAAAGTTTATTGAGCCACATATCATCGAATGCTGTTTTTTGTAGGGTCATTCGAGCGGCTCGGCGCGCACAGAAGGCTACTACAAGATGGAGGCGCGGCTGAAAGCCAAGTACAAGTACCACCACGGGCTGGCGGCCATCCCGCACGACGACAAAAAGGCCTCCAAGATGCAGCTGCTGTCGCGCGAGGCGCGCTCCAACCAGCGCCGCCTGCTCACCGCCTTTGGTGAGTCACAAACTTAGCGACACTGTAGCAGGGACAGAGTTTTCGTCATTCGTCAAATTGATGATATCTATTTTTAATTTCCATTCGTTTACAGGTACGGATACGGATTCGGATCTCCTGAAATTCAACCAGCTCAAATTCAGGAAGAAGCAGCTCAAGTTTGCCAAGTCTGGCATCCACGATTGGGGATTGTTCGCACAGGTACGTTATCATAACTACGTATAATGCTAAATGTGGTACTGTCTCGGTTAGTACAGTCTACAGTCTTCAAAAAGCACGACTTTTCTTGTAAAGCCTGGACAGTAAAAGAGTAGACAGAATTTAGAGTTAGACAGGGGGACAGTAAGGAAGAAGTTCTCAGATCATCGAACAGAAGTAACATAACTAAATCAGTTTTTGAAGTACCAGGGAGTTGTAGGGTTAAAAAGAATGCCATAGAGGAGGAGAATGTGAGTTTTGGCGAAAGCGGAATGGAAGCCACATGAGCTGTGACTGAAATGGATGCTGTTTTGCAATACTGAGTCAACCCACTGGCATTTTGCAATACAATGTCAACTGTAAAAAATATTTTCTAAAGGTTGATAATGTATTGCAGAATTAGGGTTAACACACTATTTTGCTTAGCAGCATCCAAAAGGGTAAATTTATGAATTAATTAAAATAAGAAAGAAGTGATATTTTGCATAAATACCTGTTAGACAATGGTGGAACATTCCCTTAGGGGCTGTTTCACCATGCATTGATTAGTGTTAACTGACGGTTAAATGTGATGCCGTCTCCGTCTATTCGAACAAAACAAATAGAGACGGCATCACATTTAACCGTCAGTTAACACTAATCAATGGATGGTGAAACAGCCCCTTAGTGTAGTTTGTCCACTCTTTGACTGTACACTAAAACCAAGTAATTTTTCAGGAGCCGATAGCAGCAGACGAGATGGTGATAGAATACGTCGGACAGATGATCCGGCCGATAGTGGCGGACGTGCGCGAGGCGCAGTACGAGGCGACCGGCATCGGCAGCTCCTACCTGTTCCGGATCGATCTGGACACCATCATCGATGCCACCAAGTGCGGCAATCTGGCGCGGTTCATCAACCACAGTTGCAATGTGAGTCAGCTATGGCAGTTCTAAATAAAATAAGGTAAACGTCCGAGTGTCCGACACGCTGATGCCCAATAAATGACAATCTGCTGTCACCTCTATTGCCGACATAAAATTAAGATGCCAATGATTGGGACAGTGACGAGCGCTCGAGCGTTTACCTTAACACTTCTCTAAATGATCAGTCATATTTCCCAGAGTAACTACTACTTGTACTGTCAGATGAATTTTTCGCTCCAGTAAAAACAGTTTCCTAGAGTAACTATTTATTAGAATAACCATTCTTATCTAGACGCGCGGTAGCGCGTCAAGCCAAGTTCAGGCTAACAGAACTGGCGAGCAGCACCGCGTGTAATTTTACCAGAATAATATTAATTTTCTACAAGATCTACTTTTTAAACTGACCCCAAGATATAAAAGTTGAAAATCTTCTTAGAAAAAATTTACAGCTTAAAAAAACTTTAAATCTTACTGCATTACTACTTATTAGTGTTGATAAAGCATAGTGAATTCTGTCGTCTTCTAGATCTAAATTTAAGAATACCTGTGCAATGCTTATGGAATACTTAAACTTTGTCCATTTTCTTTTCAGCCAAACTGTTATGCGAAGATCATAACAATAGAGTCTCAAAAGAAAATAGTTATTTATTCAAAACAACCAATCGGTGTAGACGAAGAAATCACATACGACTACAAATTTCCCCTCGAAGACGAGAAGATACCGTGTCTGTGCGGCGCGCCGCAGTGCCGCGGTTTCCTCAATTAAACGTTCGGTGCACACGCACCGGATAAGTTCGCTAATTATTTGTTCCTTCTTTACGCTGTCTTTATTAGTATTTATTTAAGTAGCCAAGTTACGTCAGTGTAAAGGAACCTTAATCTCAAATCACAAGTTTTTTAGTATGCTCTGGGTTGCATCAAACTAATGCGACTATTGCCCTGCGAGTGAGATAGAAAAATAACTGTAACGAGTCATAAACAAAAGAATAAGATAGTTGACTCCAGTGACCAATAAAAGAAATGTCATGAAAACACTTTTTTTAAACCCTAAAAACCAGATTAATTTTCAAATACATAATTGTAAAATTGGATATGTAGTTACTAGGAATCTATTGTTTAATGGGTTTACTCTGACTAGGCTCTAGAATCGTTGGTTTAAATCTTTCGGGTTATTAGAGCCCACGGTGTATAAAGTTTTTAAATTGATTGTTGGGGTCAACTGCCCTATCATGTCATCGTTGCCACTCGTATTCTTACTTCATTATCCATTTGCCACCGCGGGGTGCCACATGGATTTCTTTGTTGACTTTGACGAATCACGAATGTCGATAGCAACTTCTTCCAGCACTGTGGAGCTTAGCTCTCATTGTGTTAATAGAGCTAGTGCTTCTAAAACTAAAGTGGTTTCAGAAACTGAATCCAATAATTATGAATTTGTAGTATTTTCTGTAAAAAGTTGTGTAGCGTGGTCGTGATGTATGAATCTGATTTGATTTATCTTGTAATTAATGGGTTTGGACAAGTGCAACTCAATGTATATCTAATTATAATTTATCTAATCCCCCCTGTATTATAAGATTCCGTTTGACTGAGCCTCAAATATTTCACTAGAAATAAAGTTTGTGCTGTACATTCATTGTGAATAAATCTGTGCTGTACTGACAGATATGTAGTACACTTTACAAGTACATAAATTAAATCTTAATGAAGTTATGAAGCGATTGGAAACGTAATGAGTGTTGTGTTACTGTCGTTTATTCTGAAATCAATAAGACTTGAGCATAGACTACTCTGTAAGCTGTCTAATAATTAAATCTTTAATTGGACTGTGAACTTGCAGGTTTCTAGTTGCACATCATGTAATGTAAATGTTTAAGATGTAAATAAAGATTTCAACAATTTTAAAGTGACTTTATTTTTATATACAACTACAGTCCTACTGTGGTCCTACCTAAGTTTGCGAAGGAGTATGTGGTAGAGCATTTTAATGTAAAAACCGACCAAATGCGTGTCGGGTCACATGCCGTGTAGGGTTCCGTACCAATCATCTCGGTTCATCGGCATCACTGGGATTCCGATCAGGCTCTCAGAATGAGAGAACTTGGGCCGTAGTTCTCACGCGGGCTGCTGAGGGCTAATACAGAAGACTATTCCAAATGCAATATTACTTCCATCTATCCATACATTTTTAATTCCAGTTCCATTGCAGTAGACCCAACTGCAAGTAAATTGCACGCTGGCCGAGATTGAAATGCAGTTGCGTTGTTACAGCTGGAATGGAATCTGTCTGTACTGGCCCTAATATGCGACAGATATTTAATCTCTTCACCGCAAACTCTTCAAACCTTAGACTATAGAGATCCAAACCTTTGCTTCAAACAAACGAAGTGATGTGCTCTGGACGCCACAGAAAAACCAGTGACAAATCAACCTTGTTTTTAATTCCATTGCAGAAGAATTAATTTAGAGTTGTATGTTGGTCATGTATAGATGACCGTGGCGTGTGAGGCATTCCTTTGGCTGTCACGACTAGATGACTCTGTCGGTGATGAAGTTAATATTACGTATCGTACTACTCGTTAAGGGCCAGTGCAGACAACTGCATCCAATAGCAACGAAACTGCAGACTGCTCTTGTCGTGCGGCCCAAATGTGCAATAGAATGTACACAATAAGTTCAAGGGAAATACGGACTTTATTACAATGTAATAAAGTAAAAATTCTTTTTTTTCTTTATTGTTTTAAACCACGGCTGATTGACTTTATTCTCGGAACAATTAAGATTCAAATCGCTTTGACATTTTTTTTTCACTTCTCATGCTCGTAAAGTTGGTATTTATGCTGGATCTAGGCGACATAAAATTACTTTTTATGCTCTAGTGCATAAAGTAAAATCTTCGTCCAAGACCAAAGTAATCAGGTGTCAACAGCCACAAACAAAAAAAGTTTCTGTGTATTTTTTAATAATTTTTATTTTGTTAAACTAAAAATCAATCAAAATAAAATCAATAAAACTTAAAATGTATAATTATATAGCAATGCATGAAAAATGAAAGGTACCTAGTAAGCGAACAATTGTTTCCACTACTGCTATTTAATTTCCTCTCAATCGAAGTGAAAAGCAGTGTAAAACTCGAGCATTGAACCCATTTTCCCCTCCACGTATCTATCCACCCTCGTCGTACCAGCTGGGGTGGCTATATAAACGCCTCAAGTACAATGGATCGTTTTATGGTCTCGTTGTACAATCTACTATTATATATCTCAGGAGGTTATTTTTTATCTTTTCATTGCACTTCCATTGCAGTCGGCATAACTGTAAGGGCAGTTGTCGGCTGGGATCAGAGATATTAACTAAAATGGTTCAGGCGTTACCTTTGTGTTTTAAAGAATTTAGTTAGGTAACTATCCTACTAATGGCTGACAATCAAATGAAAAATGTATGCATATCAAAATTATATATTCTTTAACAGGTCATCGTAGAAGGAAATTAACAAGTATTACTTAAAACTAAATCTAGCACAAACTAAAGTCAATTATAAAATCACAGTAAAATGTTAATAATAATTGTTAGTACAATACATTTCTTAAATAGCGGCAAGTGAGGAAAAAACTGTCACAAAATTAGCCAGAAAGAAAACCGATGTTACACCAGTTTTCCTATCACTTGCGCTTTTAGCCCGCTTTACTCTACGATTCATTTTCTGCTCAGACTTGAGTAGGAATTCCCACAAAGTCCCAGATACGCGCTTGCTCTAAAATCTTGAGTGACTTCCTGGTCCCCTGTCTAATGCCCGCAGTTTTATACTTGGTCTGAGACGGATAAATTCAGATACACCCTATCAGATTAGAAAAGTAAGCATTGGACGTATGATAATAAAAATGCACTCTTGTATGGGGATAGACAACCTATTAACCCTTAAATATATTTTATTTTTTTAAAAGACATCTGATTACCTAATGGCGTAATAAATGCGAGAAAAGTTCTTTTAATCAGACTATGGATTTTTTATGGGAATTTGAAATTTTTGCACTTATTGATTATGGTTAAACGTTGGCCTAGTTACAACATGTGTTTAAGGGTTAATAGCATAATATCGTCCTCCAAATCTCTGGTCTATTAATACACGAGTATTGGGCCAGCAGAATACAATAGCGTAATATAGTTAATATTGCAATCGTTATTCAGTAATGATATAATAAGTAATCAAAGCAATACTTACGCTGAGTATTAGGAACACAATCATTATTTGAGCGAACTACATCCATGATAACAGTACATTAATTGGACACACAAGCTTCGTTAATTTAACTTATCTAAATTAATATATTAAGTACAAATACTTAGCAAATTTAGAACTGAAGCCATAGAAAACTAAAATAAGTCACAATAATCGCTGTGAGTAAACAAACAAAATTGAAAAACATTATTTTTCTAAAACTGAGGTATAAGTAGTACCTGATTTATTATTAAAATATTGACACACTAACAAGGCCTAAATTACTAGCAAAAATAAATAAACAATAAAACTACGCCATCATACTTGAATCTACCGACGTTACGAGTAAATACAATACTGAGCAGTATCGTAAAATTGTATTTGCTTTACTTATTAAAAATACAAAAATAAGTTATTTATATCCCTATTTTAATATGAATCGTTATCTACCTAACTGTAAGTACTGTTGTTGGCTAATTCGATGTTATTATTCGAATCTCACTTGTCTCGTGAACATTTCTGCGCAGAGAGCTGCCGCGCACTTGTCGTCAGTGTCCGTTTCGCCTTCGCTACCGCTTTCGGAGTCTGAATCGAATTCAGAAGTGACCGGCGGCGACTGCCTGTTACCAGCAACCCGCTTCAACCCCACCTCCGTCGTCAAAATTTCTTTAATAACGTCATCCGGCGTGAGCGCTTGCATCTGCATTCGAATTTGGTCTTCTTCCTTGCGATTTTTCTCGCGTAATTGTCGCGCTCTCTTTCTAATATCGGCGAGGAAGCCCGTCGTCGCCTCGACGCTGTCCTGCGACACGTCGTGCTGCAAGTCGGGCTGCATCAGATCAGTCGTCGACCCTTTCGTGTCCGACACCGAGTCTAAAGACTCCAAGGACGCGCCGATGCTTTTGAACGCCGCCATACCCTCAACTGCGACCACTTCGTAGCCGCCGTCTTCATGTTTGGTTCTGAGTATGACGCCGTTCGCGGTCGTTCCTAGAAGCGCGGGTTCGCTCAGTTTGAGCGTGAACACTTCAGGCAAGTAGGACTCCGAAGCGGTGGACGCGAGCGAGTGCGTGTCGCAAGTGCACGGTGGGGCTCTGTAAGCTTCGTCGTTGATATGAACGATGGTGACTAAATCCTCGCCTACCGCATAAAGGAACGGGTTGACGTATTCGAATTCGGTGACGGCGGAGCTCCATTTGGGGTCGTCGTTTCGCGTACGTTTGCCATTCCCGTCGACAAAGACGCCACATTCCGCGTAGCATAGGAGGATCTCGAGTGGGTCGGGTTTGACGAGCAGGATGGCTTTAGGGGGTGATTTTTTCTTGGCGGCGGCAGCTACGGTGAGGTCGTCGGCAGCGAAGGTCTCTAGAGCGCCGGAGGGCAAGTTGACGCGCAGCGGGCGGTCGCCGGCGATGTAGAGAGCGGCCGGTGTGAGCAGTAGGGAGGCCGGCGCGCGGTCAAGCGTGAGCGCGCGCGCCACGCGGTACTCGCCGCTGGCGGGCTCCAGCCGCAGCAGAGACACGCGCCGACCGCACGCCGCCGCGCAAGTGCCTTCGTTATCGCCGGTCATTGCCTGTCAACAAAAATTAATAATGTCAAAAAATACAAATTACAAATATCTGCAAATACTGGTGTACGCAGGGTCGACTTTAATCCGAGACCAACAAATGACTAGATATGTCTCTACACTTACTCAACTATTATTTTTCAGTCACTAAATGACTCTAATTCACTTGCCCAGAGCGCTCAATAAGAAAACGGGGCGTGAGCGCACAGTACACGCACGTTACGCGTGGCGTGGTTTATTGTATACGATACGGCCTTAAAAATAGATTTCTGCGTTAATGTAAGCCAATCTGCTATCTGTATCTGCTGAAACATTCCCGATAAATATTATGATTAAAAGTGAAGTTGAAGTGGCAGTGTGCTGCTCGTATCTGTCGAAGAATCGACAACCGCTGGAGTAAACGAGTCCTTGGGTGGAGATCGCGTCTAACCCTTATTCATAAAATCCTTAATTGAGTTCACTTAGCAGACTGATTAAGCTTGTTAGATCAAGACCGCTTGCTATTGCTAGTTGTTGGCTGCTGATAGACGGATTAGACGCGTTAACCTTGACAAATTGGCCTAATCGATAATTTAAAAAAAAATTGACAGCAGTCAGCAAATTATAAAAAGCCCCGCCATTTCCGATCCGCATGTTTATGTTGTGCAAAAAGCCATAATTATGTTAATCATCCTTATTTTTTTTCATATTTATTGTTAGTTGCTAATTTAGAGGATTTTAAATACAAATTCCTGCCTGTTTTTTTTTTAATCTGCGTAGCCCTGCCTTCACTATAAAATCTTCGGTACCTATGGTTCTTTGCTCTAGTCAAAGTCAGCTGTTTAAACTTGTGGCGGCCATTTTGTGACTTAGCAGAGAGATAAAGGAGGGTCTACGGTCCTCTAACTTTAGCAGAGCCTTGATCGACTGATTAGCGCTAACAGACGTTTATGAATCATGTTTTTTAGCATCGGGCCTTCAAGGAGCCTTCAAGGAGGCTCTAACTTTTTATGAATAAGGCTGTAAGTGTGTAAGGCTGCTGGTAGTAGCTGGATGCGTGTAGCCGAGGACAGGGTGCAATGGCGCTCATTGGGAGAGGTCTATGTTCAGCAGTGGACTGCTATATGAGTATTTCTCAAAATGTTGTCCCGTCATGAAATTGACAAGAAATCAGTTTGTCAAGAATTAAGGACGAGATCACAAAACATCCAAAATTTCTTGACGTCAGGAAAACGTCACGAAATGTTTTGAGGAAAAAATCGTCATTTTGTAACTACATCGAAACTTCCTATTGGTTCCAACAACAAAGATTATTCGACGTTTTATCACCTTTGCCACAGGGTTTTGTATATATTTAAACACAATATTATATATTTTTGTGTTGAAAAAGCGTCAGGATATATAATATTTTTTTTATAAGAGGACAACTGAAAATGGTCAATTTTTTGAGAAATGACTATAGGCTGATGATGATGATAATGAGGTTAAAAGTACTGGTTAATGGTTATTAATTAATGTTGTATTCACCCTGAGTAGATGCGGCGCAGTGTTGTCCGTGAGCTTAACCTTGGCGACGGTGAAGCTGGGCTTGAGGTTGGGCGCTCGCTTGAGCGCGGAGTCGAGCGCGGGCGCGCTGCCGTGCCACAGCGCGCCGCCCGCCGCCAGCAGCGCGCGCGCCCCGCACAGCGCGCCCGCCGCCACGCCCGGCGCCCGCGTCCCCGCCCCCGCCGCCTCCAGGCGCACCGGCCCGCGCAACGAGTGCAGCCCGTCCGAACAACCTACATACACAACCAATAAAAATAAATCCAACACAGTTCTAACCTTTTCGACGCCAACGACTCATACATATGCACCGCAGGTTCCACGCCGTCGACCTATATAACGTCCATAAATCCTATTCAAAAGCAACCTTCGTTCAATTGTGTTAAGGTTCTATTTTAGGCATTGCAATATAGCCTGGCGTATGGGTGATGTCTTTTGATTTGATTTGGCGTGGCGGCGAAAAGGTTAAGAGCGATTTTAGATTAGCCTTTTTTCTGCGCGTATGTATAAGGTGATTTTAGGCATACGCAATTACACGCGCGTTAGATTAAACCGACCGCGTGTACGCGCTTATTCCTGCGTGTTCCACGCTAGAAAAAAACAAAACCGCAACTGTACGCGCGTACACGCCGCCCCCTAATAAGAAGACGGTGTCCTGCCGTTTGAACAAAATTATTTTTCACACCTCTCCTTCAGAAAAGTAACTTTTCCTCCCTGACGAGAGGGAGCAAAGTGCAACTTTTCTCTTCAAGACTTTTCTAAGTGTTTTATTGCAAATGCCATTTTTTGAAGTTGGTAATTGTAAAGCCACGCCATTTTCTATGCTGGTTGTTCTTTAATAATATTAAGAATTATTTTTTTCAAGTTTATTATTAATGCTCGGTGTGAAAAGTTGTATGCGCCACTCGGGAGCAAAATTATTTTCATCTTGAGCGCTAACACTTGAATCCCTCACTACGCTTAGGATTCTACTTTAGAATCCCTCCTTACACTCAGGATTCTATTGTAGAGTCCTTCGCTACATTCTGGATTCAATTTTCGCCCTCGCCGTAAATACACCATTTTGCTCCCTTGTGACACAAATAACTATTTCGCCAAATTTTATTTCTCAAAAAACTTATCGTAGCGTAGTAGTTTTATTTCCTAAATGAGGCTTTACGGCCTCGCAATGTAAAGCAACTTGCACGATTTTTCTTACAAATCTAAACTCGGCCTAAGAATAGTCAATTTAGGGGCTGTTTCACCATCCATTGATTAGCGTTAACTGGCGGTTAAATGTGATGCCGTCGCCGTCTATTCGAACAAAACAAACAGAGACGGCATCACAGTTAACACTAATCAATGGATGGTGAAACAGCCCCTTAATATAGCAAGTATAGCAAGACTATACCGATAGCCACCGAGTTGTTGCTAAAGTACAGAGCGGTGACGGGCATGACGGGGCACTGCTTGAGCACGTCGGGCGCGAAGCCGGCGGGGCGCGCGGCCGACGGCGGCGGCGCCAGCCGGGCCAGCCACGCCGCGCGCGACGCCATGTCGCTGCACACCGCCGCCGCCGCCGCCGACCGACCGCGACCACACGACTCTATGCTGATCTGAAACATGTATTACTTTATTAATACTAGATATAATGAGCGTCAAAAAATATGGCCCTCAAATGTATGCAGTTATAGGTAATTTTGAACGTAGTTGAATCGAATAACAGTGATGGGTGGAGTCCAAAACAGTCGCAAAAATATTGTTGTGCTCGGCGCCCGCCTTATTTCACTCAAAGCCGGCAAAAACTGCGCCATTTCATTTGAAACCGTTATTTTCAGATCAATTCTTGAATAATTATTTGTAACTTCTTACCCTAAACTCTTTAATATCTTCATATCTGTATACCCTAGTTACAGGGATTTTTTACACGTTACATCCTGTCACATAAAATATCAGAAACACAAGCAGTAAAACAAGCCCTAAACGGTCAAAATGACACTATTTCAAAATTTTTGCGGTCAAAATGTTTGACTCAAGTAAATCTAAAATGTTGACGTGAAGCAGCTCGGATGTCTCAGAACCGCTGTATGTCTGTTGGAATTACTAATGCACATTTAAAATTAAACTGAAGCTCTTAAACGGGTGGACCGGTTTGAAAGCGGTTTTTTTATTTGAAAGCCGCTTTTCTAGCGATGGTTCTTAGACATGTTTCATCAAAATTGGTTGATCCGTTTTTGAGATATTGAAGTTTGAAGTGACACTATGTCGAAGGTTTTCCAACTTTTAGTTGGGTTGGTTAGGTAAGGTAATAAGTACTGACGGCGAAGGCGCGGCTGGCCTCGTTGTGCGGCAGGCCGGGCGCGGCGGGCGCGTCCAGCCGCGCGCGCAGCAGCTGCTCGCCCGCGCCCAGCAGCAGCGCGCCGTCCGCCGCGCGCGCGCGCATGCGCTCGCGACTGCCATCTTTCCTGCAACACATTTACATAACTTAGGGGCTGGTTCACCATCAATTGATTAGTGTTAACTGACGGTTAAATGTGATGCCGTTTCTATTTGTTTTGTTCGAATAGACGGAGACGGCATCACATTTAACCGTCAATTAACACTAATCAATAAATAAATAAATAAATAAATAAATAAATATCACGGGACAATTCACACCAATTGACCTAGTCCCAAAGTAAGCTTAGCAAAGCTTGTGTTATGGGTACTAAGCAACGGATAAATATAATTATATAGATAGATACATACTTAAATACATATTAAACACCCAAGACCCGAGAACAAACATTCGTATTTTTCATACAAATATCTGCCCCGACACGGGAATCGAACCCGGGACCTCAAGCTTCGTAGTCAGGTTCTCTAACCACTAGGCCATCTGGTCGTCGATCAATGAATGGTGAAACAGCCCCTAAAGGTCCTTACCATACGATCTGTAAAGACGAATCCTGCGCACCATCTGGCGTATCGATACTCTTTACACTGAAATAAAAGTAATTGTTTAAAAATAGTTCACACATAGGTTTAAGTAAATTGAACTTGTGGCGTAGCTAGCTTCGAAAACCAAACATACAAACATGTAAAAACATGTTTTATTTAATTTTATTTATGTTATTGAATAACAATGCACAAAATATGCAATTTACCTGTTTACAACGGGCTTTGGCTTTTCGCGTCTCGGAGTAGGCGGGAAACTGGAATATTAAATAACGTTAATTGAAATGAAGGAGATATTATTAAGATTTATGGATGATATTTTACTAATTCAAATTAATGTTATTCTTACTTTTCGCTGTTGGCGGCGTTGGAGGCGGCGAGTTTAGCGCGCAGTCGGTCTACTTCTTCACGCAGCTCTCTGAAAACAAAATTTGTGCAAACTTTGTGTAAATTGCAAAACTTTTAAGGAGTTTTACTATTTTTGGCGTGAACCGTGATTAATTTCAGTCAAGAGGGGACTACTGACGTTTCATATACAAATGTACCGCATTAACACAATCAAGGCTGTAGGCTTTGAGGCGAGGCAATACCGCGTTAGTACCTTTGCTTGCTTCAGCCTTTATCAGGATATGGTGCGTATTTTTAAGTCAAACCAAATGTTAGTTTACTTCAAGAAGTACCGTACTCATTTTATTAATTTTAAATCTGTTCAACTTGCGATGCGAGTTATTTCATCATACAGGTAGAAAAAGTATAGACAATGGCGATAGTTTTTTTAAATACCTACCTGTTAGCACGGCGCAGGGGCGGCGAAGCGGCGGGCCGGCGCCCAGAGCGACCAAACAGTTTGTTGCTCAGTGAACACTTCTTACGGCCCGCTTCCTCTACTTTTGCCTGTACAATCACGGTTGTATTTATTAGCACACATTGAAAAGGAGCTTGAACTTGAGTATATTTTACATTTAATACAGCTAGAAACGTTTAAAATAGAAACCGATACTGTGATAGACCATGACCAGATTGTCATTTAACACTAATCAATGGACGGTGAAACAGCCCCTTAAATTATTTTCCTAAGGGGCTGTTTCACCATCCATTGATTAGTGTTAAATGACAATTAAATGTGATGATTCGAACAAAACAAATAGAGACGGCATCACATTTAACCGTCAGTTAACACTGATCAATGGATGGTGAACCAGCCCCTAAGTTATGTAAAATACCCATGAAAAAAAAACACATCTAATAAACAAAAATCCCTAAAATAAATACTTATTAGTCTACAAATACAACCGTCGATATGTGTAAATTTTATATCAACAGGTTGCAACAAGCAATATGTACAGTTTTTTAGAATAATAGATCAACATTAAAACTATAAACCAGAGGGTTGGCGTTAGGCAGATCGTGTCGGGTGTCAAGCGCCAAGCGCGCCAAGGACTATCGGCATCGTTAGTAAAGCAACTGCCACGAAACTGCAAATTCTTGTACTTTTGAGTTTATCCATAGACTCCTTTGAGAGACCACATATGACGCAACCAGCTTGAAACCGGTGTGAAACGCGTTGCAAACCAGTTGCATTGAAACCGGCGTGCAGGAAAGTCGTGTTTGCGTTTCATCGGTTTGGCATCTTTTTCGGTGGAATACAATGGCTGACGACGAAGACAAAAACATTAAATTTGTGTTGGAAGTTGACTTTTGCTCATAAGATAACAATCCATGATTTTTCCATCACTTTTTTTTGTAATTCTTTGGCAGCCATAAACATACGGCAGTTGATATTCTTTTCAATGTAGGGATGTATCCACACAATTCTTCGTTTACGCCATCTTTGTCACTTGAATTATGTAGACGTCTGTTCTCAAAACAGAAATGATTGTGAATAATTTTATCACATTGTGGTTGTGGCGTGTGTGGAAAACGATTGAAACTGGTTTCAAACCAATAATTTCAAAAAGGTTTCGTTGCAGTTGCGTTTCACCGTGTGTGCTGGGCCTAAGTTGAACCGCTCGTACTAATTTTCTGTATAGCGGGCGTTACCTGCAGGAAGTCAATAAGCTTGGCCTGCTGTCGTAGTGTGGCGTCGGCCTTGGTCTCGCGAGTACGCCACCACGCTGTCGCCGCGTCCGCCGCCTCGCGTGCGCTCGCCACCTCTTCCTACGGATATTAAGTAATTACCATGCATTTTGGGTAAGACTTTAATGTGGAAAAAACTGTACCCTTAGGATAACAATTTTATTGATGACGAGTGCAGCTGATAGTTTAAGGAGTAAAAAGTACGGGCCAATGCACACGGCGTATTTTTTTGGGGCATGCAACGCGCATTTTGTGAACGTGCGTTAACGGTGCCAAAAAGCTATATTTCATTTTAAGCGCGTTAACTGCACATCGTCTGTGCACAAAAAATACGCCGTGTTCTATGTCATACGTATTGAAATAGCATACATAACGGACCAACGAAAAAAACGTGTCCAATTTCATGTACATTCTTTTTTTTACACCAAATAAATTTATTCTATTCTATTTAATACTTTCTGACTCAAACTGACGGACTAAATAGAATAAATATTTTTCACAACACTGCATGAAAATGTGGCCATAGATAACCTTATCAAAACCTTATTATAACCTTGCAAAATACGACAACAATGTAGCAAGTTACGCTAACAGGTCGTATCTAAATATATATTTCATAGTACGATACGACTTTTTCGAATATATTTCAGAATAATTTTCTCGGCCTGTTGAAACTTCAATTGGACCAATAAAACTAATCGTCTGCTGCATGTGAAATTAAGTTTTTCTTAAACGCATAATATGCACAAAATGCTTTAATTTTTTGAAGTATGAAAAAACGTCATAGCATTAATTAACTTTTTAAGCCTGCTGCACACGGCACTGCACTGGCTAAAGAGCCAGGCTGCCCAGTGCGCGAGCAAAGCAGTCTTTGGATTGTATTGTTTAGCGATGTTTTTTATTTCCTCTCAGTAGTCGTGAAAAGCACAATGTTTGTCTTGGTCAAGTGTAGATGAACTCGTATTATCGAAGGCTTCCCCTTCGAACTAACTCACTCGTTCTTCGATTGCTTACTTTCCAGACTCTACAACAATGTACTATTTTTAATCACCTAAAATGTTAAAATTACTAAGTGAAGTTGTGAACACCCCAGGTCACTCGTCGTCACCTGTTTGTCTGCGAGCTGCGCCTGCAGCTGCAGCGCGGCGGCGTGGTGGTCGTGCGCGCGCGTGCGCAGCGCGGCGCACTCCTCCTGCAGGTCGCGCACGCGCCGCGCCGCCGCGCCCAGCGCCGCCTCCGCCGCCGACCGCGACCCCTCCAGCGACGCCACCACGCTCTCCAGCTCCGCCACGCGCGCCTCGCGGTTCTCCAGACGCTCCTGTCAATAACTGCTGCGTTAGCTTTTTTTGGGTTGAGTCGCATTAAAGGCCACAGATACTAGGTCCTTGCTTTTATTTACTTGATTTTAGTTTTCAAAATGTATAAAAAGTGCTTTATAGAGATGGCGGCGGCATGCAGTCTATCGACCGACTTATCTACCAATGAAAATGGGCCTAAAAGGTTTTTTACAAAAAGTGTTGGCATCCAGAGATGGAAATAAAAGGCAAATCTTAGCACCATCTCATAACACATAATTCATTGGAAAGAATTTCTGTTCGGCTTAGTGGTAGGCATCGCGCCGCTGTAGCGTGCGTTACCCTGAGCCGCTGCAGCTGCGCGCCGCTGTGGCGCGCCTGGTCGCGCGCGGCGCCGTGCTGGTGCTGCGCGAGCGCGGCGGCGGCGGACTGCTCGGCGGCAGCGCGCTCCGCGTTGGCGAGTCGCTCCGCCACGCAGCTCAGCTCCGCGCGCATGCGCTGTACCTCCGTCTAGACACACAACCATACGTGTCTCAATGAGGGCTATCGTTTTTAGTCTCACTAGATGGCGCACTGTTGCGTGAGGTTTATATGTGTGGCTTTCAGAGTCTGTTATTACGGGCGTTAAAACAAAGTTTAGATTAAAATCCTATTTAATACACCTTAAAACCGTACCATAAAAATATCCAGCAACCACAGTGTTGCTTAGTCCCGTTTTGTTCGGAAAAAAAGGGAGGACAAAAGTTTCCGAAAGACAAAACTGTCTCAAAACACAGACATTCCTTGCCCCGTAATGCATAATTGCCATAATTAATTTCAGGTAATGCAAAATATTCACAAAATTATTCTAATTATAAATAAACCCGCGTAGCTCATCCAAAAACTATGAGATTTGACGGAGACCTCATGCTACACTAGCGCCTCTAGCGGCGAATTCATTCGCGATAGCCCTCATTATACCCCCAAAGCTTCCGCTTGCTGCTAGAGTTAAATAGTAGTCGCTTATTGACGAAATGTATGATTATGAATAATTTTCGTATAACGCACACAAATAATCCTAATAGGCTGGATTCCTAAAATATTTAGTCTGCTAGACAAATATCGGAAATGTTTTTTTTTTCAATAAAAAAAAATATGGACGAATAGCCGGTTAAATTCCGTGTAATGTCACACACTAAGGCAGGGGTCACCAAATGGCGGACCGCCGACCTATTTTGTGCGGAGCGGACCTTTAGTAAACGGTAACTTGTATTGTATTACTGAGACGTAGTTTAATAAAATGTATCCCGCGCTTTAACTGTCTCAGTTGCCGTCAATTCGACAACGGACGACCGGACCGCGATGATAATTTTATTTTAAAAACTGGACCCGTGAAGAAACTAAATGGCGACCCCTGCACTAAGGAATGACGCTACAGACCCCCACTCCTGAACTTTGACGCGATTAATCTTTGTAATTTATTGTTTGATTGACAAAATAAAAAACACGTTTTCAATATTTTCTGATAATCTAACTGACGGACTGAATAGAATATACTATTTTTGCCCGAGAGTCTACCCAATGCCTCTAACTTTTGCACATGAACGCACGCAAATCATCGCACAAAAATAATCACAATTACGTTATTTTTAATACAAAAGCAAATGCGCCACTTTTAACTAATCCCAAAAATGGATGACGTAATTTTAGATTTTTTCCTTATAAGCATATTGCACAAAATTAAATACAAATTAGGATTTCAACGGCAAATATCACTTAAAACGATGATAAGATTTTTTTAACAAATGTGATGACCGTTCAGCTTACAAAAATTTAAAATACTTGCATCTTGAAAAAATTACTAGTTGGGTATCACACTTCAATTTACCTCCTATTGAATGGATGATGCACACACATTCAATAACAAGCATTAACAAACAACAACAATACTAATAGTTATATTTATTTAACAATAATTACCTCGAGATCCTTGTTTTTGATTTCATGTATGTCTGATAACTTTTCCAAATCGATCAACTGCTCCTCCAACAAACTGCATGCTTCTTGTAGCGCTTTGTTATTCTGCGAAGAAAGAGCGAAAGTTAGCAGCTTTCGACGATTAACGCAAAAAAATTACATACCTAGCGTATAATTAACGTATTAGCCTTACCGCTTTCAGCATGTACGTAGGGTACTGTTCATAAAGTCGGCTATTTCTTTTGCAATAATAGATAATGAAGGTGGTGATAAACAATAGCCATATTACCACGAGTACTTAGAAACGAATGTTAGTTTATAAATTAACTGTCGTTTTAGGTTTGTGTAAAACGTACCGTTCCAGGAAAAGTGGCAAAATTCGTATGACGAGCACAAAAATCTACATAAAGTTTGAGCGTCATTGGTTACCGTATCGAAATAGTTATTGAAGGCGGCCAAAGCAAAGTCGGCCGCTTGGCACCTGCCCTGCAGCAGGTCGGCGGCGAGGGCGTGTCGCAGCCGCCGCGCCCACGCGCCGTCGCGCGACCGCCGCGCGAACGCACCCAAACCGCACCAGTTCCGCAAATACGCCGGCTTAGGCCGCACCGGAGGCTTCTCGTTTGTCTTACGCTTAGAACGATATTGGAAATCCGATATGTTCGCGAAAATATTCATTTTGGCGTGCTTGAACGACATCTTAGCATCGTGAGTAAAGGTACGGTGAGAGATCACGACTGACTCGGAGCGCGCGCTCTGGGCATTAAGACAATGCTTGTTTGCATAACATAGAGATCAACACGCGCATCATCCTTTGGTATTCCGATAAACATTGACGAGTTCATTCTTTTTGATAAATAGCAAACAATTATGCACGTTTAATTTATTAAAAATAAGAAAACTGTTCCGCTGTTTTTATTAACCCCCGACGCAAAAAGAGGGGTGTTATAAGTTTGACCGCTATGTGTGTCTGTGTGTCCGTCTGTGGCATCGTAGCTCTTAAACGGGTGGACCGATTTGAATGCGGTTTTTTTATTTATTTGAAAGCAGGTTTTCTAGCGATGGTTCTTAGACATGTTGTATCAAAATCAGTTCTGCCGTTTTTGAGATATTGAACTTTGAAGTGACAAAGTCGGGGGTTTTCCATCTTTTTGTTGGTTAGGTTATTTTAGAATTTGTAGTTCAAAATGGATTCGATTAGGGTTCGTCAGCTTTATCGTTTTTTAGAGTTCCGTAGCCAATGGATCATGGATGGCACCGGACATTACAGTACCGCAAATAAACTTTTAAAATTTTGCCCAACTTGTTATGTTGTAGTTATAGATATTTACTTGTTTAGCATAATCTAGATACATATCCTAAAAATAACGTAACTATAATGTACAAGACTCCTTCCTAAGTCACTTTGCTTGGAAAAGCTACATTAAAAGCTGGCTGCAATTCTGCACTAGATGCTGGCCGAAAAGTTTGTGTTCCCTCGCTCCACGGACCCAATGTTTCTACAGTAAAAGCTGCAAATACGTAGTTTCCTAAAAGCCCTGCGTATTTCCGGCGTTTTGCTGACTCAGTTAGTGCTGCCCTGTCTGCTCTGAGCGATAACGAGATTGAAGGCGCTAGGGTATAATCAAGGTCACGAATATATACATATATAATGTTACCAAGATATCAAAAATATTTAGGGGCTGTTTCACCATCCATTGATTAGTGTTAACTGGCGGTTAGGTGTGATGCCGCCTCTATTTGTTTTGTTCGAATAGACGGAGACGGCATCACATTTAACCGTCGGTTAACGCCAATCAATGGATGGTGAAACAGCCCCTTAGACTACTAACTTTAAGGTCGATGTATAAATTATACAATACATATTTGACGCTATGGTTGTATAGATTATGCCAACGACTGTACATCTGTACATGTGGCATTCAATCATGGGCAAGTCCGACTCGCACTTCTTTGGTTTTTAAATTAATATAAATTGATTAACAAATAAAGTTGGTGATAGCGTGGTGCCGTAACAACTCGATTCCCACCGAGCCACCTCCATTCTTCACGTGACCTCAGCGATGACACATATGGAGCAGGTTGTGTTGTGCACACTAGGTGCGAGGTGTTGCATCCGAAGACATCATTAACTCACGCTTCTGTCACTTTCCTGGTTGCCTAATAAAAATAATCACTCCACATCACTGCTTGAGAGAGATCGTTAACTTTGTACATACCTTATGCGCTTTATTATAAAAAAGTCTTAGAACTACTTCAAAATCGATTGCGCATGTCTGGTAGGCTTCTAGAGCACTGGTTCGAAGCGCGTGGTAGCCGTAGCTTGGGATAAAAGTACTGCGGGGCAATCTAGGTGCAGCCATGATAGAACGCCAACGCTGAATGAACTCGAGGTACACAATTGTTCCATCAAACAAATTGACAGAATTCTTGAAATGCATAATCCTGCTTTGTTTATTGACAACATTCTGTTTATTGTCGGAGGCAAGGAATTCTTGTTTACGGGATCGTAGGGACGCTTGGAGCCAGGAGCGAAACTAAGTCGAAGCAATGCAATTGTGGCAACGAGTCTATGCTAGAAATGCTTATGGTTGAAGACGATTCGTTGATTTACTCATATTAAAAGTGAATTCATTTTTTTTTTGCTTGTTTGCTGCATTCAAATCTTGCAAGTAGAGTTTTGGCCTCTTCTAGTGGTCGGTTTGTTTGACTTTAAGGGGCTGTTTCACCATCCATTGATTAGTGTAAACTGACGGTTAAATGTGATGCCGTCTCCGTCTATTCGAATAAATAAATAGAGACGGCATCACATTTAACCGTCAGTTAACACTAATCAATGGATGGTGAAACAGCCCCTAAGTTTGGTAAATATAATGTAGATTGGATGACAATGCAAGTAACCGCCAGCGCCAGCACCGCCACCGCGATCGAGTCACGCACCGCTGCTTAGTAAGAGCTTAGTCGTGCTTAGTATCAGTTTGCATTCGTCAGTGCTTTATAGGTTAATACAAACTAGTTTCGACCGGTGGTGATTTGAGTGATGCTTGCTTATAAAATCGATTTCACGGATGAAATTTAGCTTGGTGCTTTAAATTTAACTGCAGCAGGCGTATGGGCCACTGCTTCCCCTGCCCAATAAGACTGACCTGCGCAAGTTCGTTAGCGTGCGCGCGCAGTTCCGTGAGCTCGTCGCGCAGCTGCCCGTGCTCGCTGCTGTCTGGGCCACTGCGTCCCCTGCCCAATAATACTGACCTGCGCAAGTTCGTTAGCGTGCGCGCGCAGTTCCGTGAGCTCGTCGCGCAGCTGCCCGCGCTCGCGGCTGCTCTGCTCCTCTTGATCCTCCGCGTGCATGCGACGTTTTTCGCTGTATTGCAGCTCGCTCTTTAACTTGCGAATGTCGTTCCGAGACCTAGTCAAGGTAAACCAATAATAAACATCATGGATCAACTGACACCAATTGATCTATTATTTCCAAAAAGCTAGTACGATGACTGCACCAATTTCTGAGACAGCAAAGCGTGCATGAATATTAGATAAGACTATATTTCTAGGGCCGGTGGGATGTGTAAGATATTTTAGACGCTACACTAACATATTAATGCCGGCGACTACTATTGGTATTAGACAATGAAGAAATATACAACGTCAGAAGGGGGTACCAACAGTGAGATTTCCCGTTCTTTAACGGTCTCGACGTTGTACAAATGTGAATTCATGAGTGCAGAGAGCAATGAGGGCTATCGCGTATGAATTCGCCGCTAGAGGCGCTAGTGTAGCATGAGGTCTCCGAAATGAAAAATCTCATAGTTTTTGGGTGAGTTACGCGGGTTTATTTATAATTAGAATAATTTTGTGAATATTTTGCATTACCTGAAATTAATTATGGCGAATTATGCGTTACGGGGCAATGAATGTCTGTGTTTTGAGACAGTTTTGTCTTTCGGAAACTTTTGTCCTCCCTTTTTTCCGAACAAAATGGGACTACGCAACACTGTGGTTGCTCGATATTTTTATGGTACGGTTTTAAGGTGTATTAAATATGATTTTAATCTAAACTTTGTTTTCACGCCCGTAATAACAGACTTTGAAAGCCACAATTAAAAACCTTACGCAACAGTGGCGCCATCTAGAAAGACAAAAAACGATAGCCCTCATTGGTACGTATGTGCCGTCACGGTAACGGGATTGACATAAACGGGATAGTGTTCAGTGTAGTGCGTTAAAACTTTCAACCATTTGGGTTAATAACGCATATTTCAAGCTCCAACTAACAACGTTACCTATCAACTTCAGCCTGCGCAGTCTCATGCTGTTTCTGCAACTTCTCCAACAGCTCCTTAACCCTCGCCGCCTCTTTAGTGGCCTCTTCGTACTGGGGTTTAAGCGCATCTAATTCATTCTTAAGTTCGGTAGCTTTTCTCTCCGCGGTCCTGCGTGCTTCGGTGACGGTTGATAACCGTTCTTCTGCGCGTTTCAAGTCGCGGGCGGTTGTCTTGGCTTCGACCGAGAGGTCGTTAAACTCGCGCTCCTGGGGAATTAAGTGTTTAAAATTGGGATGGATTTCAATATAACTAACTTTATTATCTTTCCGTAAGTAAACTTTCGCTTACTATTTCTGGTGTACAATAAAGAGTCTTTTTATTGTATTGTAAACTGAAGCAGTGGTAAGAGTCGGTTATTGAGAGTAGCTTACCTTGCGCCACCTCGCTAGATTGGCGGTCCTGGCTTCTTGGCGCAAAGCAGCCATTTCGTCAGCACGCGCCTGTAAAATGGACACAAAGTTAGTACGTATGTTTTCATAAGATATAATAATATGGCGCTGGTGGTAAGTGTTTAGACAGTTAACGCATTCTGTGCTTAAATAGCAGTCATCATCAGAAATAAAGGGCAAGTAAAAACGTATTTAACAGTAAATTAAGACAGTCACTGTGGTGTGGTGGTGCTGATTTGGGTTTGTGTGATTGTGTGTCTTCTTACAGTGTGGCGATGGAGGAACTGCATGACCACAAATTCGTTGCTTAACTATCGTAACGTCTACATAAAAAAAATGTTTGTATAAACTAGTTGACCTGTAGCTGTGTCTCTGCGCGCTGCAACTGTTCCCGCAGCACGGCGGCATGCGGCGCGGCGTCCGCCAGGCTCTCCGTGTCGGAGCCCTTGCAGGGCGAGCCTCGCGGGGAGTCTCCGCCCGCGCCCCCGCACCCGCACCCTCCCCCGCGCGCCTCCAGGGCCGTCACTTCGCGCTCCAACTGACGCACCAGCTGCTCCAGCGTGCTCACCTGATGATCAATTTCATTCTATATGCCAATTCAATTTGATGCTCGCAACTTTTGCGTTCTGGGAGAATTTTGCATTTTCCCAGGATAAAACGTGTCAATTCTTGAATTTGACAAATGCTAGGTATATTATTATGAAAATTTAGAATAGACACTGTAGCGTGCATTGAGTAAACAGCAGAGAAGTAGGCAGTGGGGGGGTGGCAAGCTGCTGTGGCGCCAACTAGCAGCTGGCTACCCTAGAATTGACCCGATGCACGCCAAACATTCACTTCACTAAACAATGTCTGTACGAACTCTGTTATACAGGCAGGCGGGCATACTGCTATTATTTTTAACACTGTTGCTATCGGCTGGAACCTATTATCATTGGCTTGCTGTATCTGCTGCTATTTTTAAACTGTATGTTATAAGCTGTCGGTTCGCCAGAATAAAATATGTTTAACGAAGAGAAAAATTAATTCGGTTAAAAATTGGATATAGTGATTTTTGAAATATAATATACATTGTATTAAAATCGTTCCGTGCGTATAGCCACTTAGTTGGCTCGGCAGTTGGTTACCTTCTCGCGATGCCTGGCGTCGTCCTGCAGCGCGGCGGCGGCGCGCGCGTCCGCCGCGTCGAGACGCTCGTTGAACCGCGCCTCGGTGCGGCTGCACTGATCCTCCAACGCCGCCTCGCGCGACGCCGCCTCTTCCAGCCTGCGCTGGAGCTCCTATAGTTATCGATAAAATTAAGCTTTAGCCAAGAGATTCCAGTTGAGCAAAGTCACGGCGTTAGGAACTAAGTCGTCCCACCAA
Organism: Choristoneura fumiferana; assembly: GCF_025370935.1. Classification (NCBI taxonomy): domain Eukaryota; kingdom Metazoa; phylum Arthropoda; class Insecta; order Lepidoptera; family Tortricidae; genus Choristoneura; species Choristoneura fumiferana. The sequence continues at coordinate 9,780,612 of NC_133480.1, forward strand.
CGCCTTTTGGACCTACCACGTCGCCGTCATCCAGTCTGTGGTACAGACGAACCTGACTCATGTACCGGGGTGGAACCTTTTAATAATCAATTACACTATGATTTCCATTAGATATTATTTCCTTCCTTCTTGCCGAGGATTGCTTTGAAGATTGTATTGTTCCTGAACCTAATGAGACTGGAGCCTTCCAGGCGAGTCGATTCCATTATAAAAAGACTAACTTTTGCCCGCGGCAAGCCTATGTCACTCTCGGGCCCATAAACTATATCTATGCCAAAAATCACGTCTATCCGTCGCCCCGTTACGGCGTGAAAGACGGACAAACGCACAAACATACAAACACACTTTCGCATTTATAATATTAGTATGGATTGGAATAAATACCTCAAACGGGCGAAAGGGGGTGATAACTAGCACTAGGTGGAGCTAGGTGGAGATTAAGGAGCTAAAGAAGTACTAACTCTCCTAACTAAAGCTCCTTTATAATGAACATCCGGTCTCTGAAGTAGAGTTACCTGTAGTTGAGCTTGCAGCGTGGAGGCGCGCACGCGTTCGTGCGTCAATTGCAGCTGCGCTTCCTTCAACTGATCCGTGGACGCGGTCGCCACGCGCTGCTTCTCGCCTAACGACTCCTGCGTAAAACGGTACATTTTTATGATGTGTCAACTCGAGTTGTGCTTGGCTAGCATGCAGGACAAAATTCGCTGTAACTTTGAGAATGAACTCGGGTAGAGTTTGAAACGAGTCGACATTTTGTAGCGGTTTGTGGGACAATAGTGTTTATGTGGAACTAGAGGAGGGCGGGCGGCTCAATCAATCAAATTCTTTATTGCAAGTTACGTTGAAATTTCAAAGGTCTTTAAAAAAACTGAACAAATATATACACGTAGGTAACGTATGCAGCGAGTTTCGTAAAGGCGTAGCTAAAGATAGTTAATCAATATGGACCACCGCAAAGTAACTCGTGAACCAATCAATTAGGTCATGGCTGCTCAACCATAAACCGTGTTTGGACTGTGTGGCCCGTTAACACTTTTTGTGCACTCCGTTTGGCCCGACAGTCAAAGAGGCTGAGCAGGCTTGAATTAAGTCATCATGCGTATCAACAATGTGATTATACCTGAACAGCCGCAAGTTCTCGCCTCGCATCCTCAAGCTCGACGCGCAGACTCCGGCTCTCAGCCTCGGCCTCCACGAGCCGCTTCTCGAGCTGTTCCCGGGCGCGAGTCTCCCTCGCGGCGGTGGCCTCCGCGGCGGCGGCCCGCGCGCCCGCCTCGCGAGTCTCCGCCTCGCCACCGCTCAGCGTTTGGCGACGCAACGCGCGCTCTTTCGCTATTGTGTCCTGACGATTGAGGATTCAAATTAAGAGAGATGGTAATAATAATAACTTATTGATCGGTGTGCTTTGTCGATGGCTTTATAAAATCTTAGTTCCAAGTGACCGCGGAAGTGGGCAAAAGCGCGCCGAAATGCCCCCAAATCAAACGTCAATAACGAGCTCTGGTGCTTGAGAAATTGATCGAAATGAGCGGTAAATTTGCTCCTCCCTTCACGAAATACTTCCGCGGTCACCGTCTTTTGCTTAAGATACAAAATGTACACTGGAATATATATTAAAATAAACAGGATTAGACATGGACTGACTATTAATTGTCTTCAAAAATGGATTAGGGCTGAAACCAAATGGGTATCTAATAAAATAAAATAATAATAAAATAAGCTAATAAGTACGTTTAAAAGCTGAAACTACTTTTTAACCCGACAGCGGCATAGGCAAGCTTTAGATGTATTATTATGTGGACGGCACTAACTAGTAAACTACAACTACTAAGCGTCTACGAGACTCACAATCGCTCGTACGTTGATCTCTGTGATAGTCCGGTGCCGCAACTGCTGCGCTTGCTCTAGTATGGCCTGGCCACAGTAAAACAATACAGTCTTTCTACTTACCCATTGTACAACAATAATGGAGACTACAATATTTAGCCGATCACAATTGAAACTAGGCCTACTGCAGTGTCGCCGCGTTAAGTTTTCGTGTCAGGATAGATTCAGTCAGTTTAAACATATTATACGACAGTGTCCGTAATAATTTATTGGTACGATTGACTTTCGTTGGACCTTAACCGAAAGATCCCTTTAGCGATTCGGGTTAGTCCTATTGGAACTATGATTAAAGGTGTGCTCGAGTGCCTTTCCTATATTCAAAAACCAATAAATTTGAATATTTATAAACATATTTGTGTTTTGAAAGCTACTTACAATCTATATGATTCTGAAGCATAAATTATCGAATGTTTCGTAATATTAGAGCACAAACCTTATAGTGTTTATGTTGCGCTCTCGCAGAGTCCGCGTCAGCGATGGCCCGCGCGCACTCAGATTGCATCTCGCTCACTCTCGCCTCGAGGCGCGCTATGCCGTTGCGCAGGCTGTCCCGCTCGCACGCCAGCTCGCTCGCTTGCTGCTGCGCGACTCGCAACTCCGAACTGTTGCGTTCCGAGGCAGCTGACATTAGTTCTTGGTTGGTGCGTTCTAGCGCCATGCGTTCCTCTTTCTCTATCTCGATTTGACGTTCCAGGCGTCTGTTGGAAGTGTATCGCGGGTTATCATTTAATGATGGAAAATTGACTGACAAAATATCCTAAGATTGGCTGACAGGATCACACAATACTTAACCTCGTAACGAAACTATGTTAATCAAGCTGTCATTGTGCTTTACGACAAACTGCTCCAATAATGTTTCTTCAAGGTTAAGGCTGCGTAAAGCTGCGCAGCTCTAGAGGAAACGGCTCGGCGGAACGAGGCTAGCCCTTTCGAACCCAGCCGAGTATGAAACGAGTCACGACAAAGGAACCTTATGTACAATCTATATAAAATTTAAATTCAAATGTAATTAACCCGCACGATCGTATCAGCTGGGGTGAAAATTGCTAGAGAAACGGAGCCTAAAGTCGTGTTCACAAACTTGTTCTGCAGACTGAGCGCCGTGATCTCCGCCTGGAGGCGCGCGCGCGTGCGCTCGGCGTCGTCGTCGGCGGCGCGGCGCGCGCGCTCGGCCGCCGCGCCTGCCGCCGCCTCCGCCGCCGCCAGCTTGCCTTGCAGCGACAAGATCTCGCGCGCCCGTGTCGCTGCCAGCTTTTCTGCGGACCTGATCGAACCACACTCGAAATTCGGTTTCGAAATTTAGATTCGAAATTCCGATTCGGGATTTCGTAAATACATCACACTCGTATACGTTTATTTCAATTCTGAACGCACAGGCCACCGTGCGGAATTCCGAATCAGAGAAAAGTTCTAACGGAAAACTACTGTCCGTATGTGGTAGGTCCATAGATTTGTATGGATTTACTGCGTTTGAAATCCCGAATTCCGAGAAACGGAATTCCGAGTGTATATAGCGGCCCTTGGATAGATAGATCGATAGAATCTTTAATTACAACAGCATACAGTCGAGTTCATAAACAAACTTAAAACTAGCACCATATATATAAATAAAGTTCATTTGTTTTTATTTCAATTGAGAGCCATGCGACAATGTCCAGAATAGGCGCTAACTCAGCATATACTGCAGTAACCGGCAGTGCTGATGTTCTGTCCGAAACCTAGGGCGTTCGCTATACAAGGCAATCAGTCTGTGCCTCTTTACTCCTTCCAAACAAAGTATTTACCGCTAAAACTTAAAAGTTGAAAGACCTCCAAAGTTTGCTTAGGCGCTCCGATGTTTTGTACACTTCCAAGCATTACTAAAAAACAGTGCGAGTGAAAGATATAACATTGACTTACTTGAATGTGGCTAAGTCTATGGCTGTCGAATCGTGTGATGATGTGCTGAAACCCATGGAGCTGCCGCTGTCGTCTTTATCATCGGGTGCCACGTAAGAATATCCTGGTGTGTTAAAAAAGTTATACCATCTTGTAAAAAGGGAGATTGGACTAAATCTCTTATAGTTCCTATTGAAGTTAGGACAGAATGTGTCTTTGAAATAATCGAATTCATTTATCTAAGAATAAACGTATAAAAAATATATTCGTTGAAGTCTTTCGGACACTCGCGTTTTTTAAACGCGCGTTTATCGTATACGTGATACGTACGCAAGTTGTACGGTTGTTCTATGGAAATAACCCGCGAACGCTTTTCTTTTATTCTATTAGTGATTTTAATTAGAAAATGAAAAGAAAAAAAAAGGTTTGACGATAATGAATTTACTCAGTTATAGTCCGCGCGGCGGTTTAAGATGGCTCGGGAAAATAGAAGGGGCATGCGCAGTAGACATTTCTTCGGTCTATTTGGCGGGGGCAGAGGAGTGAAGGGCGGGTGTGTGTCGACGCCAACGTGTTATTGGTTGATCAGTCGCTCTCCACCGCCCGCGCTCCGTTCATACGTCTCGTGTTCCCTTACGTACTGTCGCGCACAGATTGTTTAATTAATTCTATTTTCATTACGTCGTAGTGGAAAAAAATGACGAAAAATAAAGTTTTAACCAGGCAAGCCAGAAAAGGAAACAACTGAAATTGTGGGTTAATTAAAGGAGGTAAAAAATACAACAGCAGCCACCACGTTATCATTAGAGGAAAATTTGGCAGCACCTATTTAACATTTACACCTAATTGCAAAAAAAATCTTCTTCAATATCGCAAGATGATGTAATGGAAGGAATACCAACACTGCCAAATGGCTAATTTTTACCCGCTTATAAAATTAAATGTCATTATTATATTATGTTTTTAAATTACACATCCCTAAATTTTTATTATGTTCTTTAATTCTCTTCAACGTCATAAATAAGTGATCGCTTTTGTAGCTTGTCACTTTAACCTCATGTTTGAAAAGCCATACCAAATTGTGTAACGACTGTAAGCGACAAGGTACAGAAATGATCACTTATTTATGACGTTGACTGTACCCATGCGCCATTTACCCGCACCAGTTTCCCTGAGCCATCTTCAACCGCCGCGCGGACTATTTATTATTTGATTTCTATTATTTCTATTATTTGATTTATTAAAAAAATAAGTAAAGATAAAGAAGTTAGATAAATGAACAATGTCTCCGGCTAAACAAGATCCAACGGAGCTAATAAAGAGGCAGTTACCGATGAAGGGCAGCTGTCCGGCGAAGGGCGGGCGCGCGCGGAAGGGCGCGGCGTCGGGCGGCGGCGGCGAGCGCGGCGGCGGCGCGAAGTGCGACGCGTCCTCCGGCCCGCGCGTCAGCGGCACCCACGGCGGCGGCTGCATAAATACTTATACATTACACGCCATATCTAGCTTAGGCCACGTACGCACTAAGCGATTAACCGCGCGGTTTAAGCCCGCCGTCTCTTTCTCAAGCGACACTTTGAAGAGGGATGGCGCAATAAATATACTCGCCAACCGAACAATAAACCCTACAAATATTATAAATACGTAAATATAATAGTATAAAAAAAAAATACGCTTTAAAGGTAAACCATATGGTAAGCTAATAATGTACCTGATCTCGTATGGAGTGCACGGAGAGATGCGCGAGCGAGGCGTGCTGCAGCGTGTCCAAATAGTTGAACCGACGCGAGGGCTGTACCCGCAGCAGGCCACGCACCAGCGCGCGCCAGTCGTCCGACGGGCCGTCCGGCGGCGCCTCGAACGGAGGCTCCGCGTGCTCCGACCGCTCGTATCTGGACCACAATACATCGTATTAAGCCCCATTTAGGCCATGCAAGAACTTGCATGTAAGATGAATTACATCTTAGACTGTTGAGGGACAATGAATTCTGCTATCAACCAAATACCGCAATGTAGTGAAACTTGCATGCAAGTTCTTGCATAGTCTAAATGGGGCTTAACGCATGCACAATATGGGTCAATCAACTTTTTAGCGTAGCTTGTAGCCATATCCACATCTATTACCCGCACTCCCGTTGCACACCCGCACTCTCGGGCCAAATACACTTTTATCGTCGCTCTGAGTTTTTCAAAGATTTTAAATATTATACGCTGTTTATCTCCAGTCACCAAAGTGCATATTAACAGTGTTTCGTACCCGTTATGTTAAAATTTATTAAGTGGAAAGTTAAACCCATAGTCTTGTTAAATATAAGAATATAAACAAAAATGTTCAGTAGCTAGTATGTCACTCACTTCTGTATGTTGCTGAGCACCTGCGCGACAGAGTCCCCGTCGCCACTGGAGAACGGCCGCCGCAGCGTCACAAGCTCGAAAGCGATCACGCCCAGCGACCAATAGTCACACGCCGACTGTACACAAATTATGTATTAACAACTACGACTTTATATTATTATATATTTTATTTATTTATATATTTATCTTGGACTAAAATAAGGCAGATATTTTGTGGAATAACGATCTGGTTTTGATAAGTTACGTCTCCAACTGGAATGTGTTATTAAAAAAATAATTCAATATTGACAAAATATCGGATTGAGGAGCATGTACCGTCGCGAACCGGGATTGTTGAGCCACTCGCCGCCATTCATAATTTAACTAAGTTAGACATACTCTGGTCAATATGTGACATGACAATCCGTAGCAAAAGGGTCCTTCCTTTTGCTACGGATTGTCACATATTGTCATTTAATAAACCAGAATAGCACACAGCCAAATTACGAACAGTGGTAAGTGGTTCAACAATCCCTGTTTGCGCTGTACGAGTATAGGTAGAGTCATTCACGATGACGCGTGCCGTGGTTTTTATTACAATGTCATTAATGTCTAATTTTGTCAAAATCACGCGTCTTCGTGGATGGCACTATAGGTATTCAAAAAAAGACCACCAGGAATTCAACTTGTATAAGAATTCATTAGTTCGCTCGCGTGAACCATTCAATTCGGCAACCAAATTGATAATCCGAAATGTGACTAAATTCCTATGGAAATTCCCAAAACTAACATTAAGGTCTTCCTTTACTTTTTATGAAAAATTTGATATTTCGGTATTTTACATAATTATGCTGGAGTATCGGAAGTTGGGTTGTGTTATTCCTGGTTTCCATTTATTACGATTTTCCCTCAAATCGCCGAGCCCCTTGGGGCTTGAAGGAGTAACAATCAAATACACAGGAATCATGTAAGACCTCATATACCTAATACAAATGTCTGTCAGGTTTTGATAGAAAATATTTAACTTAAATATAACAAACCGAATTAGTAAACACACCAGCACCGCAAAGCGGATTTTCCAAATAACAATCCGTTTGTTAGTCACTAAATTTCTTCATTACAATTTACAATCCATTCCATTGAGACAGTCAAAAGGTTCTACTAAAAGTACAAGAATAGAGTTTTCATTTAAAATCATGCATTTGCCATTCCCATTCACTAAACTACAGAAAATATTGTAAGAAAATACGCTTGCGTGCTGTCAGTGTTTCTACTGCTACAGGTTAATCCACATCGCAGTACTCTTTTGATATGTCCAGGTTTCTATAGCTAGAGGTAAATTAGTTTATTAATTTATGATTGGTTCAAAAACCGACTTCACAAACGGCTTCTATTGATGTTGATATATTTTAATTTATATTAATCCTTCAATGGAGTTAGGTTTTGTGCAAAATTGCTGTATAACATTTTGATAAGGATGGTGGTATGTACATAGACACTTTTTGACGCTTAATCAATAAATAAATGTATTTCTTTATTTCTAATAAACTCGTGTATTTAAACAAGAGATTGGAGAATTAAATGTACTATATATGTTTTTATTTAGCTACACTCTAGTGAAGAGGCGGATCCGTCCCACAAGACTTCGCCGATTTTAGGCAGTTTACGCCTAACTAAGAGGGCTTGTGTTGTATTTCCCAAGCGGGCTTAGTTCGATTGGAAACGTAAATTTCAGTTGTGATTTCGCAAATACGTCCCATAAATCAGAGGTGCAAATCTGAGTTCGAACCCACGACCTTGTGCTAGTGCTGGGGAGGTCGAATTTCGTTCGAGAGTGCGAGTTCGAGGCTTATGTACCTGTGCGACTATGCCAGCGTTATTAGAAGACTCAATGGTACGTGATCTACTTAAACCTTCGGACAATCAAAAGAACGGCAAGCCCAAGCGAACCCACAACAGCGGTGTGCACAACGCCGCGACAGCACTCGAGACAGACGGCGTGTCTTGCAGCGCACGCGGCGGCCGCCAGCAGCTCGGGCGCCACGTAGTCCGCCGTGGCCGGCGCCGGCGCCGCCTCGCCGGACGACAGCCGCGCCACCGACCCGAAGTCTGCCAACTTCACGTGCCCGCATCTGTAAGGGAGGCTAAAGTTAAGCGTCCGGGGCTCCGCATTTTGTATTTAACAGATTGTAATATTCTTTGAAAAAAACGAAACGACGAAATTACCACCAACGGGATAAAGCTGCCTGTCCACTGGTGCGGAACGCGGCAGCGGAGCGAGGAGGTAATGTGGAGCGGAGTTGCAGACTGTTTCTGTCCATAGGCGAGGAGATAGATAGCAGAGCAGAGCGAGAAAGTAATGCCGAGCAGAGTTGCGGACTGTTTTTCCATTCGCGGAGCTTCCCCGCTTGCGCTCGTTGCTTTGCCCCGCTTCCCCGCTCTTCTTCCTCACTCCGCTTTCCCGCTCCGCTTTGTATAATTTTTTAAGTAAGAGTACAAACTCAACCAGAGTTCATCCTCAATACAACAATATAACCGATCACCATGCTACCAGATGTTACACTACCACATCTGTCACCATGTGTTGAGTCTAACATCTGGTAGCATGGTGAACAGTTGTTTTGCTCTGAGGATGAATTCTGCTTGAATTCGAAACGCGTCAGTAGTGTGGTAGTGGTGTTAGTTGAGTTGGTGAGATTTGTGTGTGTTCATACAATGTGGAGGTGGAGGATCTGCATGAACACACATTTGTTGCAAAGAAGTAGTTCATCATAAGGTCGCGGGTGAGTTAGTTAACCTCCGCAAAGCAACGCTTGATTCAATAAATTATTATTATCAACAAGAGCAAGTCACCTGTCCAAGAGTATGTTGTGCGGTTTGAGGTCGCGGTGCACGAAGCCTAGCTGGTGGAGCGCCTTGAGCGCATGCGCGACCGACGCCACGTAGAACGCGGCCGCGCGCTCCGACAGCGGGTGGTGCCGGCGCCCGACGAGCCCCGCCAGGTCCCCGCCCGAGCACAGCTCCATCACCAGGTACAGGTTGCTGTTGTCCTGAACATATCACACTCCTCACAAATTGTCCAATCATCAACATAGCAGCCCGACGTCCACCAGTGGAAGCTTTCCTAAGGATCTCCAAGTTAATCTGATTTGGGCTACCCACACCAATGGTACTTTATTATAAGGCCAAAAACAGTAGCATCTAAGTAATGTGATTAGTACAAAACTCTTAAGTTGAACCCTTTCATTAAATGGCTACATCAGAATTAGACAAGAAACCACTATGGCATCAATTGATTAAATTTATAATATGTTTAATCCTATAGTGGGTTCCTTAAAGTTAGCAGCAATAACTTGTCTACAATGCGTCAAGCTGAAATGGCAACCCTTAGCAGACAAATCACCAAAGGGATTGCAAAAGACAGTGGTAGCACGTCATGTGGCCTTAGTAAAAAGGTCCTACGTGCATCTAACATACCTGGAAGGCATACTGCAGCTTGGGGGTCCAGGGTCCAGTGGAGGAGGTGAGAACCTCGCGCTCGTCTTCGGCGGAGCCCGGGCGCCGCCGAGCTAGCTCCTTGCGTACACATTTCAGCGCATACACATCACATGTTTCTTTCTCACGCACCATCTGGAAGGACAACAGAAGTGCGAGTTCTATATTTTTAATAATAAAAAAAACTGTAATAATTATAATAATAATTAAACATTTATTTCAGGATCTAGAATCTAGACTCTAGATCTATATTAAATATATTAGTTACACTTTTATTTTATTTATTATATGGAAAAATGTTGCCTCAAAGATATATCTTTATCCTCGTAAGTCCTGACTTTTTTTATCATACATAGTTCTACAGACCGAGGCGAGAATTCTAAGTTTTGTGATTTTGATAAGGCCGCCTATTGCTTACCTTGTATTTTTTTCTCTGTGTATCTGTTTTCTGTATCGCTTACTATTTCTGGTGTACAATTAAGAGTCTTTGTATTTGTATTGTATTGTATTGTACTTACATAAATTTAAAGTTAATATTTCATTGAAAAATTTGTACTTCACCAAGTAGATTCCGCAGTAATGTACTTTGTGAAGCACATGGGGCCTTACGAGGTTAAAGTAATGAGGCCTTATATTGCTTAGCTTGTAAAATTTTCCCTGTGTAACTGTTTTCTATAATTATTACTAACTATACTAAGTGGTGTTCAATAAAGAGCTCTGTATTTGCAATTACATACATGTACACACAAGTATAGTCAGTTAAGAAAATCACTATAGTAAAAAAATGGTAAAGCTCTTACTTCCAGTGATGGATTACGTCCATTTGGAACTAAGCTGAATAAGGACCAGTCATTAAGCATATTTTAGGCATTCATGTAAATGTGTGTTCAGACTTCAGAAGTAACACAAACATGTAAACTTACATGAACATCTCCAAACTGTCCTCTGCCTATAGTTTGGATGATCTCAAAGTCTGAAATGCAAACTCTGATTCTTCGCAATTCAGCCACAGTACTACGATCTGAAAAAAATATTTTATAAACATTATAGCTCTTTTAAAATTCAAACTAGGTAATTGATTAAAAATAATCTAATATTTTACTGTATGGCATTATAGCAATAAAGTAGCAAAAATTAAGATCAAAATAATGTGATTGCTTTTACATATTTTTCAAGGTGATTGATGTTTGTAGTATGTACCCCCCACTCATGTTTTAGGCATATTTTAATGTGTAGTAACCCAAGCCAGTCAGATTTAGGGGCTGTTTCACCATCCATTGGTTAGTGTTAACTGACGGTTAAATGTGATGCCGTCTCTATTTGTTTTGTTCAAATAGACAGAGACGGCATCACATTTAACCGTCAGTTAACAGTAATCAATGGATGGTGAAACAGCCCCTTAGTAAATAATTTCTACATTTTAAATTTCTTATTTTATGTCACATTACTATGTGATAAACAAATTGTTTTTATTCTTAAAATTGATATCTATTTTATAAAGTACTAGCTGTTGCCCGCAACTCCATCTGTGAAGAATTCATTTATCACAATCCTGCAGAAACTATGTAATTTCCCAGGATAAAAATTATCCTATCCTTCCCTGGGTTTTAAATTATCTCCTTACCAAATTTCATCTAAATCACTTCAGCAGTTAAGCATGAAAAGGTACCAGACAGAGAGACACACTTTCACATTTATATTGTTAGTATAGTATGGATGCTAGAACTAAGAGAGGGTATCATGAGAGGAATTACTTATAAATAAGCTGCATGCAAGTATTGTTCATTTTGTTGTGGCATGGCTTTGGTGTCCTGAGCTATCCTATCAGAAGTTAAAACAAATAATAATACCTGACAACTGTAATGACTTTGCAATAGAACACAATTTGGCTTTGCAATAGTTGTGAGATAACCTGTTACTCTAATGATGATGCTGTACAGCAAATGAAGACATGATTTTCTTTTAATTTAGTATATTACAAACTAATGAACTTTAACTATGTACATAAAAAAAATGTTAATAATAAAACTGAATGGCTCAAGGGATGTTTACTGAGATGACGTAGTTAACGAATTCTATTAGCATTCGAATAGTTATAAAAGAATAAATGTCCTTATCAGTTTATAGTTCAGCAACATGGTTAAACATTCATAGGAGTGCAAAGAATGTATCTAAAAATAAACTAGCAGCTGCCGATATTACGAGCAGGTGGTTAATATAATTGAACAAAAAAGGGCTCACATTTGTCCACAAAGCTGCGCACCAGCTCATCGCTCTTTTTGATGGGATCATCATTGCACTCATCATACAAAACTGTGAGGGCGTCCAGCAAAGCTTCACGTTCTATTGTCCTTTTACTAAATGTACTTGTTCCCGCAGTCACTTTGCCTAAAATCTGGCGGTTCAGCCGTGCAATGCGAACAGCAATCGCTTCCTTCGAAGGTTCCATGTTTCGTTCTTATCCGAAATTATTTATTTAAATCACATGCATTGTTTTGAATGTTTGTTTTGAGAGTGTAATAAACTCTTGCCATTATTGGCAATCGCGACAGCCCGGTAAAAATGCCGTTAAGTTTTTGATTTTGAATATGGAATATCTGAACTGTCAAGTCAATGTCCTTCGTGGGGTTACTAGTGAAGAAAACGTATATTTGTAACGTTTTAAAACGTGTCTGGAACAATTTTTAGTTTAAAGTCGTGAACAATAGATGGCTCTGAATTGGGTTATGCTATTCGATAATAGATGGCGTAAGTAAATAAAAATAATAATATTTGACAAAATTAGTTGGTTTAATCGCTCATTACTAGCTCACCACTAAGTATACACGGCGCATACAAGTACAACTGCTACTACTGCTGCTGCTGCTACTACGAAACTTGGAACTCGAAGTTCGTGTCGTGCTGTCTCTCTCGCTCTCGTGTTAAATAGTATGTGTCACTCGACTTCGAGTTTTGAGTTTCGTAGTAGCCCTGCAGTCATATGAATACAAAGGCTTATTATGTGGTACTGGTACAATTTTTACGAGACACATGAGCCTGCTTGAGCAATCCAGCAGTAAGTCCAGTAAATCATAGTTACTTACAAAAAAAAAATGGAAGAAGAACAACCTCAAGCATAATTGTACGCAGATATTATAAGCCTTTGTATAAATAAGTATGACTGTTGTTATTTTTTTCCACGATCTTGAAGTCAAGCCGCTTGATCCTCTCCATTCTCTGAGTAGTCTGTGATCCTCTCGGAATGAGGGCTATCAAGGGGCAATCGCGTATGAATTCGCCGCTAGAGGCGCTAGTGTAGCGAGAGGTCTCCGAAATGTCAAATTTCACTGTTTTTGGATGAGCTACCCGGGTTTATTTATAATTAGAATATATATTGTGAATATTTTGCAATACCTACCTGAAACTAATTATGGCAAATATGCGTTACGGGACAATGAATGTCTGTGTTTTGAGACAGTTTTGTCTTTCGGAAACTTTTGGTCTCCCTATTTAGGGTTCCGGAGCCAAAATGGCAAAAACGGAACCCTTATCGAATAGTTTCGCCATGTCTGTCTATGTCCGTTCGTCCGCGGTTTTGCTCAGGAACTATCAATGCTAGAAAGCTGTAATTTTGCACGGATATATATGTAAACTAAGCCGACAAAATGGTACAATAAAAAATAAAAAAAATTTTTTTTAGTGTACTTCCCATAGACGTAGCGGGGCTGATTTTTTTTTCTCATCCAACCCTATAGTGTGGGGTATCGTTTGATAGGTCTTTTAAAACCATTAGGGGTTTGCTAAGACGATTTTTCGATTCATTAAAGTGCAAATTTTCATTAAAATCGAGCGTCCCCCGCCCCTCTAAAATCTAAACCAGGGGGTGGAAAAATTCGAAAAAATTCAGGATGGTAGTTAGTATATCAAACTTTCAAGGAAAACTATAACGGCTAACTTTGCTTGAGAATGATTAGTAGTTTTACTCTTAAATAGCAGTCTAAGGTATAAAATATACCTAAACTTGGAATATTCCGTATAAAATACGAAATCCTTAGAAAAATATTACTTATTTTTTTCGTAATGGTTACGGAACCCTATTTTGGGCGTGTCCGACAGGCTCTTGGCCGGTTTGTTTTCGAACAAAACGGGACCACGCAACAGCAACAATGGCATGCTCGATATTTTCATGGTACGGTTTTAAATTTTGTTTTTACGGCCATAATAACAAACTAACAACTATCACAATATACGTAACAAACTTAGTTGTGTGTATTGTGCTACTATACTTCAGGCAGGACCTTTGTCTACAGTGGCGCCAACTGGTGAGCGCGAAAACGGTAGCTCTTATTTGAACAATTTTTACTGCGTTTAATTTTTGGTTTGAATTAACGGTCAAATTGTAACACACGTTTCTCGGTATTTCGAACACAAATGGACTAAAGATACCTACATGTAGGTACATTTATTAGCGGGATTTATTATGTTTTTATTATAGAAGTTAACACAATTTTAAATAGTTTCGTTATTTCATTCAATAACGTGTGCAAATTTTACCGTTTAGTTTCAAATGAAAAATAAATGGAGTAGGTATGTATATACAAGGTGGGCCCTGTAACAGGAGTAAAAAATTAAACCACAGCTTCCACTCTTCATCTTGAGTTAATGTATGTTTTTTAAACTGGATGGCAAACGAACAAGCGTGGGTCTCCTGATGGTTAGAGATCACCACCGCCCATAAACATCTGCAACACCAGGGGTATTGCAGATGCTGCCAACCTAGAGGCCTAAGATGGGGTACCTCAAGTGCCAGTAATTTCACCGGCTGTCTTACTCTCCACGCCGAAATACAACAGACACAACTTTACAACAACAACTACAACTTTTGAAAATAACTTAATTGTATTATGATTTTTATTATAGTTTAAAGTTTAATTGGACAAGCAATGTATTGCGAAATCCGTCATTTTGTTACGTGACAGGCGATGTCATTTAGGTTATTGGATACCGTAAGTACCTACATACCTACCATAGAAAACCATTTAATTTGTTTGGAATAAACATAATGATAAAATTTCTTAATTTTTGAATGTTGCAGAACTAAAGTATTTCCATTTAAGTAGCAGAACCTGGGTTTTAATTTTTTGCTTCTGTTACAGGACCCACCCACCCGGTACAGGCTGGTAGGCACAGAGTAGGTACATTATTATAACTGCCGGCCACTCAGAACGGGACTTGACGCCGCATATGTCAACGAATAAGAAAGAACTCATTCGAATTAAGTAGGTGTATAACATAATTATATAAGTATTCGTGTATTCTCTCACAATATTCTCTTAATGATGAAATGTGTCGCGTCGCATTTGGCATGAAATGCCCCTTTGGGTTTCATTAAATTCATTTGTAAAATGTAACTGTAGCTACCCTTAGCGCCATCTAGCGAGCAAATATAGGAACTCCAAATTCTGCATACGCAATCGAAGTTCCACAACTCGAACACATCTATACAACTTCCAACGCTCGTCCTTCGGACTTCGGTCCCCAAGCAAAACATCTGGCTGGAGAGAGATCTCTGTACCTACTGTAGCCTCACCCTTATTCGTAAAGAGCTGCAAACCAGTTACTTATAAAAAAATGTAGAGTAAGATTTTGGTCCCGGGTGCAATACAATGCCGAAGTGATAAATGAAGACCAAACAATATCGAATATAGGTTAATAATAATAATTAATAATAATTAATAATAATCGGGTTATAGGTTAATGGAACGATTTTAACTAACATCAAGTATCTCTACCTAATCCTACGCTAGAAATCGAATTTGACAAACTCGTAATCGTCGTATTGAGTTAGTTTGTACCTACAGATAATAAAAAAATATCATCATCATTATCATCATCCCAGCCTATATATGTACCACTGCTGGGCACAGGCCTTCTCTCAGAATGAGAGGGCTTGGGCCGTAGTTCCTACGCGGGCCCAGTGCGGATTGAGAACTTTACACACACCATTGAATTACTTCGCAGATTTGTGTAGGTTTCCTCACGATGTTTCCTTCACCGCAAAGCCGTGGTAAATTTCAAATGTAATTCCGCACATGAATTTCGAAAAAATCAGAGGTGCGAGCCGGGGTTTGAACCCACGATCCTCTGCTTGAGAGTCGATAGGACAAAAGTGCAATCTTCAAAAATTGCAATCTATACTTAAAAAGTGCAATCTACAAAAAATAAATCAAATAATTGATTGAGTGATATGCTTAGCTTTTATTTAGGAAACAGACAATTTGAAGGAAGTTGTTGTTTTTTTTGTTTGGGTCAAATTTTGCAGGTTCCACTTCCGGTGGTCGGATTGAATTCAAATTAGTAGTAAACCTACCTACATGGAAGTTAAATGACAATGAAATTACAGTTCAACAAAAAGTACAGTCACCAAAAAAAGCTTGTATTAAAAATTTAACTTAAAACAGAAACTTATATTATTCAATAATTTAAATGGGTACAACCACTGATGGTACAACAAAGGCACTAGCCAGATAAGAGCCAGATATACTTAAGAATTGTTAACTTATTAATATCGACTATTATCGACACACTTAGGAAGCGTTCGTAGGTTTTCAAATGCAAATGACCGCTCAGATGCACAATAATCAATGGAAAAATCATCGCAATATTTAACATATATTTTCTGCCTTGATCGGCTTACGGTGACGCGGTTAACGTCAGCAGCGATGTAAGGGGCTGGCCACGGCGTAGACAATAAATTGCTGCGATTTAGGGCCTGCCGGGCTACTACAAAACTGGAAACTCGAAGTTCGTATCGTACCGTCCCTCTCGCTCTCGTATTAAATAGTATAAGTGTCAGAGGGACCGCACGACACGAACTTCGAGTTTCGAGTTTCGTAGTAGCCCGCTGGCCCTATACTATGAAGTGCAAAATTCGAACTTCGTATGTTGCTGTCCCATTAACACTAATAGTACTTAAAACGAGGTTGAGAGACGACGGTACGATATAACTTCGATTTTCGAATTTCGTAGTAGCCAGCTGAGATGGGGATCTCACTACCTACTACTTATCTATTAAGTTTCTCATATCATATCTAACGGATGTCTGTGCCACCGTCTCTGTTTATTCTAACAAAGAGCATAAACTGTTTAAATAAGTATCATAGCTCAGGTATCTGGGGGGGATATGAAATCAAGAACTTATCAGAGCATGATGAAGTTTTAACAGAACTCATTTTCATTTATAATTTTCATCTGGTCTGGTGGCTGGAAAATGCCTCTCCTGATAATTTGCTTGAATAATCCATACAAAAAACCGGCCAAGAGCGTGTCGAACACGCCCAAAATAGAGTTCCGTAGCCATTACGAAAAAATTAAGTAATATTTTTCTAAGGATTTCGTATTTTATACCGAATCTTATATGTTGTTTAGGTATATTTTATACCTTAGGCTGCTATTTACTCATAAACTACTAATAATTCTCAAGCAAACTTAGCCGTTATAGTTTTCCTTGAAAGTTTGATATACTTACTGCCATCCTGAATTTTTTCAAATTTTTCCACCCACCGGTTTAGATTTTAGAGGGGGGGACGCTCGATTTTAATGAAAATTTGCACTTTAAAGTTAAATATTTCGCAAACGAATCACTGAATCGAAAAATTGTCTTAACAAACCCCTAATGGTTTCAAGACCTATCCAACGATACCTCACACTATAGGGTTGGATGAGAAAAAAAAATCACCCCCACTTTTCGTCTATGGGAGGTACCCTAAAAAAATGATTTTTTATTTTTAATTGTACTATTTGGTCGGCATAGTTTACTTATATATCCTTGCAAAATAACAGCTTTCTAGCATTTATAGTCCCTGAGCAAAGCCGCGGACGGACAGACAGACAGACAGACAGACATGGCGAAACTATAAGGGTTCCGTTTTTGACATTTTGGCTCCGGAACCCTAAAAATAAGGCAGTAAGGTGGGAGTAAGAGAGCTATTAATTCAGGTAGTTAATATTGAAGTTTTGACCCGAGTGCTACCAGCAGAAAAGAGAGTTTTTCCGAACTGCTTAAATTCCTATTACATATTTGTTATTGTACCTATAATCGTAGGTCCTACATCACTTCCTGCCTTAATTTATTGAACCTTTTTCGTATCCGATCCCACTATCATTGGACAAATAAACACGTTCCGTCAAATGTTACACCGTACCTTGCCTACATATTTAGCATCACATTTCTCTAGGCCATTATTCTAAAAGCATGATATTTTTACAACTATATAGGTAAGTATATGGCGGGAGTACGAGGATGCAGCAGTTGAAAGGTTCATCGTAAAAATATCTCACAATAGGTACTACTTTACCATATTATGCCACCTTTGTTTAATCGAACAAAATAAACAGAAACAGCATTACAGATATAATATCTGTCATATAAGATAGCAGGAACAGAAGAGTGATGAAACAGATCGTTGATCGAAGGGAAAACGTATAAATGCACAAGCACAGCGTGACCGCACCCCAACCGTCCTTACCTTTTATAATCGCCGCATGTTTATATAAGGCACTGGCTGGTGGCAATTCGCTCGCAGTTTTGTCCTTACTCAGCTAGAGCTTGCAATTTACCGCGATTCAAATTGGGAACAGTTTCTTTTATATTTGCAATTGCTTAGACTTGAGTCGCAGTGTATAGTGCAATGGCGTTTCTGCAAGGACCTTCTGCGAAGCAGCTGGAACTGATTAAGCAGGACTTGGGGGAAGGGGATGGTGACCTGGAGCGGGGGGTGAGAGACCTCAGGAACATGTGCGCCACCTCCCCACATCTGCCACAGCCAGACAGCATAGGTAAGTGCTGCCATTGTCAGTAAGAGGGTATGAGATAAGTAAATAAAAGGAGAGCAGGATATTGATGATGACGTTTATTTGTGCTATTTATGTATAGTTGTATAGCTACATATTTTATTACTACAATACAATACAATTACTCTTTATTGTACACGATACATAGTAAACGCTACAGAAAATAGGTACATAAATAATTACAAGGTAAGCAATAGGCGGCCTTATCGCTTAAGAGCGATCTCTTTCAGGCAACCTTTTTACAGAACGAAGGACGGACTAGTTTACAGCAGGTGGTACATCAACAGTAGATTATTAAAACACACAACTATAATTACAATAATTGTTTTATAATGTTTTCATGATTGCTTGTTTAACATTGAAGCAAAATAGTAATTTATATTCGTGTAACTACTGTCAAAGAAGTCCAACGATGGGAACTATTTTTTAATCTTCGAGATAATTTGGTGTATAAATTATATTATTACAAAAATATAATAGGGCAAAAGGAAATCTTTAAGGACAGGGTAGGTACGCCTTTTATTAGCACTTGTGTGTGAAAATATAGATCATAGAAAACTTTCATGAATGAAAATTGTTGCATCAACTTTATTTTAAATAATGTTTTTTTAAAACAATTCCTTAGTTAAGCTTCGTTCAATAATTCCTACACATCTCTGACCTACCTACGTCCCAGTGTTGGGCACAGGCCTCCTCTTATATTAAGAGGAATGCTTCCGATTCATTTTTAAGAGCGGTCAAAAAATGAATATAGTTCAAATTAGGAACGTACATAATACATAATTCTATTTATATGGTTCTGTGAACAAACCCACAATCAATAATTAGCGAGTGTTTACTACTATGTTATTCAAAATTATTTAAATCACTTAATTATAATTACTACCAAAACCATAGAAGGTCGTTGGAAATCATAATACAACAATAACGCGGAATCAGCACATTCGGCTCGTTGGCCTCATTATCTTGAAATGTAGAGTCACACGTTATTCATTTGAGTCATTGTCATAATTATTTTAATATTAGATTAGATACACATACCTGTGGTATAATTTTGGTAATTTACTTTTGTGCCTTACTGTAGGTAAGGTTATTTTATTTTATACGGCTTAGAATAAAAACCGGCCAAGAGCGTGTCGGACACGCCCAGGATAGGGTTCCGTAGCCATTACGAAGAAATCAAGTAATATTTTTCTAAGGATTTCGTATTGTGTATGGAATCTTCCAAGTTTAGGTAGGTATGCTTCATACCTTAGGCTGCTATTTACTACTCTTAAACTACTTACTAATAAGTCTCAAGTAATCTTAGCCGCTATAATTTTCCTTGTTTTGATATATTTACTACCATTCTGTTTTTTTTTTAATTTACAACAGTTTACATTTTAGACGGGGGCGGGGGACGCTCGATTTTAATGAAAATATGCACTTTCAGGTTGAATATTTCGCAAACAGATCGCTGAATAGAAAAATCGTCTTAGCAACTCCCCAATGGTTCCCCAAAAGACCTATCCAACGATAGGTAACCCACACTATAGGGGAAGTCGAGAAAAAAAAATCACCTCCACTTTACGTCTATGGGAGGGTACTCTAAAAATTTTTTTTTTTTTTTTTTTTTTATTTTTTTACCACTGTATATTAAAAAAAGGCCGTGGTGGCCTAGTGGTTTGACCTATCGCCTCTCAAACATCGCACCTCTGAGTTTTTCGAAATTCATGTGCGGAATTACATTTGAAATTTACCACGAGCTTTGCTGAAGGAAACATCGTGAGGAAACCTGCACTAACCTGCGAAGCAATTCAATGGTGCGTTCCCAATCACTGGGCCCGCGTGGGAACTATGGCAAGCCCTGTTGAGAAGGCCTGTGACATGACGATGATGATGCGAAATATATAATGGCTTTCTATTACTAACGGACAGACAACGAATGACAGGACACGAAATTATAAGGGTTCCTAGTTACTACGGAGCCCTAAAAATGAAGGAACTTTATATACGAGTACGTACTTGCTCTCAAGTTTTCGATTTTACTACCTAATTTTCTAATTGTTTGGTTCTTGAAGTAAATTATGAGATCAGTTAAAACTAAATAGAGTACCTAACGGTCAAATATTAGTTTTGAATAGAAAATAATATTTTATACTTATTCGTAAATAATTAGTACTTAATTAGTATTTATATCCCATGGAATTAATAAATCTACACGAATGTATTAACGACTCATAAAAATAGATAAGTAAATGCACAGTAAGTAGTTTTTTGTTTCTATATTATTAATCTAAATATAGTTTTTATTTACCCGCAACATAATATTTTCTTGTTGACGAGATTGGTGTGTATTCACCAACATATTAATTGTTTTATTATTCAAAATTAAATAATATTATAATTAAATCATATTGTTATTTAATTTTAAATAATAAAACAATTTATATGTTGATTAAGAAAATACACACCAATCTCGTCAACAAGAAAAATACGTCGACTCATCGTTTTAAGTTATTTGCTTTGTTCTTGTAACTGCTTCTACCTATATGTGTAAGTCAAATATGTTTCTTATAGTCTTATTTACCTGGAATACCTAAGACTAATCTTTTAAACAAATCGTCACTACTTTGAAAAAAGCCCGTATATCAAAATCGATAATTTTACTGAGTGAACTTTATGAACATTATTTCAAGAGTCAATTTTGTTGACGTATTGATTTGATATACGAGATTTTTTCAAAGTAGTGACGAAAACGAAATACATTCTTGTATTACTGCCTCCATGATCGACAATTCAGAATGTTGCTGCACATTTCATTATAAGTATTTGAGTCGGCCTACGCATTATGATAATTTGTATTATACTTACCAGCTGTTAACCGCAACTTCATCAATGAGGAATTAATTTATTGCTCTCCCACGGAAACTTTGCAGTTTTCCAAGATGAAAACTAGCCTCTATTCTTTCTCGGGACTTAAACTATTTCTATACCAAATTTTACCTAAATTGGTTCAGACGTTATTGATTGAGTAACAAATATCTTCTCAAATTTTCTCATTTAAGTAAGTTTTAATATTTAATGTATTAATACAGCTATCAAAGATTAATAATCGTCCAACAGTAACGCAGGTTTAGGCCCAGTAAAGACTGTCCACGATAAAATCCGAGCATGCCTGATTTGGTGTATCTTTGTAATGAATGCTAATTTTCAAACATCACTTTATTTTAAGTAGTTAGTGGTTATGAAACTACATAATACAAATTTAATCATAATAAAAAGTTAGGGCGTCTGTGAGTTTAAGTTTTATATAGTTATTAGACTGTGCCTAAATTATTAATGTATTTTGTACAGCGTCTTCTGACGATCTTTTCTAGGTTTTCATGTAAAGTTTATATATTATTTTAAAATTGGACAATAAACTTTATAGCTTATAACATTTTCTTTTCGAATTAACTTCAGATTGAGGTAGTTTGGAAATGTTTTAACTTTGGTGAATTTGCCTTTTTGACAGAAAGCTAAAACTAAAACTCACAGACGCTCAAACATTTTATTGTGATTGTATTTTTATCATGTAGTTTCATAACCACTGACTATTACAAAAAAATGCTGCTTGAAAATTAGGATTCATTACAAAGATACACCAGATCAGGCATGCCCGGATTTTATCGTGGACAGTCTTTAAATCCTAACTTATCACAGATCCAATTCTTCACGATCCCAGTTCTTAACAGTCCCAATTCTTCACAATGCCAATTTTTCACAGATCCAGTTCTGTCACGATCCCAGTTCTTAACAGACCCAATTCTTCCCAATGCCAACTTTTCACAGATCCAGATCCGTCACTATCTCAGTTCTTAACAGTCCCAATTCTTCCCAATGCCAACTTTTCACAGATCCAGATCCGTCACTATCCCAGTTCTTAACAGTCCCAATTCTTCACAATGCCAACTTTTCAAAAACCCATTTATTCACAATCCTAGTTCTTGACATTCCAAATTCTTAACTATCCCAATTCTTCAGAGTCCGAACTTTTCACAGACCTAATTCTTTACATTCCCAGCTTATCACGCAGGCAGGCACTTAATTTGAGCTCTTTACAAACCCAATTCCTCATAATCTCACCACTTCCTGGTCATAAATGGTATTATATTTTTACCCAACGGCCCCAAAAATGGCATCATGTTTTTAAGTATATTTATAGATGTAGGTGTGTATGCACGGATGTATGTAGATTATATATTGATAAAAGTTATTCAGTAGTTATTAGTCTTCATTAACAGTTCTTAGATGTTTACATTCTCAAGTATTTGAATACTAGATATGTAATTAAAGAGATTATGATGAAACATTAGGTACTTTACGATAAAACCTACTTAAATAATTCGTGCCAAACCGGCCGATAAATCTTGAATTTAATAAGTAGGTAGGTATGAAGAATAGGTACTTCCAAAAATTTTAATTGTGATGTAATTACCTGAAAATATTATAATTTAGGAATGGTATCTAGAATGTGATAATTTAATTAAAGAATGTGAATAACTGGGAATGTGAAAACTTGGTAATGTGATATTTTAAAGAATGTGAATCCTAGGAATGTGAAAACCAGGGAATGTGATAATTTAGAAATGTGAATGCCTGAGAATGTGATAATTTAAGAATGTGAATGCCTGGGAATGTGATAATTTAGGAATGTGAATGCCTGGGAATGTGATAATTTAGAAATGTGAATTCCTGGGAATGTAAATGCCTGGGACTAATCCCTGTCATTCATTGTAGCGTTCTAATTAAGGGGAGGCCTTATTGTTCAGCAGTGGACGTCTTCCGGCTGATGACGACAATGATGATAATGATGTAGAATAGATTATTCAACAACAACAACCAAAACAAAAAAAATACCTACACAATGTGCTCAAAACACCTACGCGGTTCTAAAAATAACCAAACTGGCCGAACTTAATTAGTGGAATTATTCGCATACAGATTATAAGTAGAGTCAGATACATGGTTTTTTTTATTTGAGGTGTAATCTAGTTACAAATATAACGATGTTGTTTACAACGCAGCGCAAACAGGCATAGCGGCGGCGCATATCAAGTTTTTTTGTGCAAATACGTCAATACAAACTTGTTGATGAGAAATAACGCACCCTACTCTTTAATAATAATATTGTGTGTGACCCGACCCTAATTTACTAATTTAAAAGGCCATTCTCTCGTTCTGATGGAGCTGCGCACCTTTGATCAGTACAGTCACCTGCATTAATATCTGCCACAGTGGAGCGTGCTAAAATATCTGACACGTCCTACCGGCCGGCGGCCCTACAAGTACCTAGAGTCGTATCAGATATTTATCAGATATTGTGGCACATATTAATGCAGGTGATGTACATTTTGGTTAAAATTTTTAGCCATAAAAATACTTTCTAGATATTTCAACAAAATTGAATGAATGATTGGTGTTCTAATCTCGAAAGTTTAAGTGGGTAGGTACTCTGGATTTATTATTTCTAAATTATTACAGACGTGAATTTTTATATTCGGTAGGTATGTGTTTTTATTGATTTCCGTAAACTTCATTTCAGATGGTCAATTCATTGAAAGAAACTATGTCACAATTAACTTTTTAGCGAAATCGATAAAACATTTTTCTTAAGGTATACATAATGAGTAGGTAATTATAACTTTATAGTCATTGTTAAACGTTAAATTATAATAAATGTAAAAAACACTTGATGTGACACAATAAGAAAGACACAAAAAAACCTCAATTTTTTCTTATCTTATTTTGCTAAATAAGTATCAATAAAGACAATTTCAGCTGGGACTTAAAAAACGTTTTTTCTTAAGCAAGTAACTGTTTCTTTCTAACTTTTACACTGTTTTAGGTAGGTACCTACCTTACCGCGCATAATTTTAATTATCTGTAATTCTTGGCTGTCTATTCCACAGTAATACTTAAACTACCTACTTTCATTTAATATCATATATATGTATGTAGAGTTTTATTTTAAGGAAACACCTTAGTTGGCGAGATAAAATATAATTCAATAAAAACTCAAAGATACACAATCTTAATTATAATAAGCAAATCAACACGTCCTTTCGCACACACGTCTTACGTCTTTCTCCTCGACACTCATTCACTCCATCTCCCTCATTCGATCATCACATTCAATCAGTCATTCAGCATATCACTCATTCCTACAGCTCGGCCTTCCTGCTTGTGCCTGTCCTCGGGCACACCGTACCTAAAGTTATACAATGCAAAACATCTTTAAACAAACTTACCTATACTGAAAACAAAACTAAACCGTCATCCATCTAAATAATAAAACAAACTCTTAACAAACACCTAAGTAGACATCTCATCATAAACATCTCATATTATTTTACAAAGCCGAATCATTAAAATTTTATCAAAAAAAATCGTTTATGGGGCAGTCAGTCGAATACTTTTCGTGAAACCGCAAAAACATAAGAAATAAAAACTCTACCTTATATGCAGTGCAGCATAACGTCTTTTGACTGACCCGCAGTTCATTGACCCCTAGGCCACGGCTTCATGTAATCAGCTGACGTAGAAGTACGAGTGGGTCCTTCTGTCGAACTGTCTGCCTTCTCTACGTCGTACCGGTCCTTGCCCGTCACGGCTGTCACGCGGTAGGGTCCCAGAAATTTAGGTTTCAATTTCAAACATGTACCAAACTGCGTCCTCATGATAGCCACACGATCTCCAACATGATACAATGTGCTAACTTTGCGTCGTTTATTGTAGTTACGTCTATTTTCTTCTTGCACCTTCAATATCTGCGCCTTCGCTGAACATCGTAGCTGCTCTCGGTTACAGATATAAGCATCTCGTTCCTCTTGCAATAACATATCGTATATTTCAATATCTTCCTTTGTTCGCATTTTCGTTCCAAACATCAGTTCAAATGGTGTCGTATCGATACTTCTTTGATACGTGCTATTAAGAGCTGTCTGCAGTCTCGCAACATGCTTATACCACAGTCCTGGATCTGAAATGCACAGCTTGTCAATACTGATACCAAAATGCGATGGATTCTTTCAACTTGTCCGTTTCCTCTTGGAATTCCAGTCGTAATAAGCGTATGTTGAATATTCTCCGTCTGACAATATTCCTTAAACTCGTTGCTCGTAAACGCAGCTCCTCGATCTGTAATAAGTCTATAAGGATTACCAAAAGCCTGTTGATGTATCCTTAGCTTTTCCAATGTCTCTTTCGCCGTTGTACTCTTAGTTGGGAATACCCAAACAAACTTCGTGAATGCGTCAACAATCGTAAGTATATAGTTATACTGCTTCTTTGTTTCAGATAAAGGTCCAATATGATCGCAATGTAGTGTGTGCAACGGAATACTGCCCTTGTCAATGCAATGAAGAAAACCTTCTTGTTTTCCACTCTTCTTAGTCGCCAGCAGACATGGAATGCATGTGACCATAAACTCGTCTATCTTCTTATGTAAATCTTGTATATGATAATCTCTACTAATTAACTCCACCATCTTCTTTTTCCCAAAATGTCCGTTCTCATGTACTCTTTTTATGATATCACCTTCCATTCCCTGTGGAATGACTAATTGCAGTCCTTTGTAGAGTATATCATTCTGCATACAGTAATCCATGTATGGTTTTTCTTTCAAAATTTCTCGAATCGCCCTTAAACCACAATCTAGTTCTTGAGCTTTCTTGATCTGCTCATGGAATTCTCTGGTAACTACTCCGACATATCTACTTAAAGCATCAACATGTTTCATCTGCGATCCTGTACGATGTACTATTTCATAGTCGTACTCCTGTAGTACTAATACCCATCGAGCTACTCGGGTAGTTAAATCTTTTTTCCTCAGCGTCATCTCAAAAGCCTGGCAATCAGTAATAATTTTAAATTTTAGTCCGTATAAATAATGTCTAAATTTCTTCACTCCTTCAATTATTGCTAAAGCCTCAAGCTCGTAACTCGTGTACTTCTGTTCTGCGTCATTAGTCTTCCTGCTCATATAATACACTGGGTGCATATGGTTGTCATCTGGACATCGTTGAAGTAAAATAGCAGCTACTGCGTACATCGATGCATCCGTGTGCAATTCTGTGTACAAACATGGGTCAAAAATTCTTAATACAGGCTTACTTATCAGTTCCTTCTTCAACATGTTAAACGCTGCTTTCTGAGGTTTACCAAATGCAAAATCAACATCTTTCTTAAGCAATTCTGTTAAAGGTTGTGCAATAAGAGCAAAGTTTTGGATAAACTTCCTGAAGTACGATGCTAAACCAACAAATCCATGTAACTGCTTCACGTTAGTAGGTTGAGGAAATCTTACCACAGCATCTACCTTTTCTGGTGTTGGTTGCACAGTTCCGTCCTCCACAACATGACCAAGGTACTCCACCTTCCTTTGGATCAGTTGCGCCTTCTTCCAGTTAATCTCGACTCCATACTGAGATGCTCTTACTAGTACTAACTTAAGTCGTTCAACGGCTTGTGTCTCGTCCTCTGCAATTATAATGACGTCATCAATAAAAATCAGAACAATTCCCATCTCAATAAAAATCTCTGAAAATCGCGTTAATAAATCTTGTGAACACCTTTGGACATACCGATAAACCAAACGGAGCCTTTAAAAATTCGTATTGCCCGTTATGTGTCACAAACGCAGTATATTTGACAGAGTCTTCGTGAACTGTCAAATGAAAATACCCATTCTTCAAATCAATCGTACTAAACACCCTTCCCTTTGCCAGCTTATCAATATGATCTCCTATGACTGGCAACGGATATTCGTCTTTCACCATCTTTTTGTTTATCTGTCGATAATCAACACAAATTCTAGTGCTACCATCCTTCTTCTTGACAAGCACCAATGGGCTAGCGTACTCGGAATAACTTACCCGAACCACCCCGTCTTCTAGACATTGTTTCACCTGACGCTCAACCTCTTGTTGCTCGGCCAAAGCCAGCCGTCGTGGTCGTTGCGCAACCGGGACGTCATCCTTCAATGTAATGCGCAACTGAACTGGAGCCTCTTTCGTCTTGTTAGGCCGATACGTCTCAACAACTTGTCTTACCTCCTCTTGTAACTCTGGATCCTTCATGTAACCTATAACATCGGAAACGCAAAAACTACACATAAAGCTAAGGTACCAATCATTACTAGACTTCAATAAAAGTACTCGACTGCCTTCCATAACAAACGTTACACTCTTTAAAAAATCTTGGCCTAAAATTACAGAAAACGGCATCACATTCCTAGGCACAATATGTAAAACTACGTCTTCGAAACATTGTTCATCTATAAAAATGTTTGTTTTGATAAAACCTAACGAATAAACACGCGTCGAACCAAGTCCACTCAAAGAAATCATGCTCTGTTCATATTTTGGCGCGTTCAAAGCTTGTAAACAGTCAATCGAAATTAAATTAATGTCACTTCCTGAGTCTATTAATGCACTAATACTTTTTCCAAATAAAATAATTTCTTTCATCGGTTTACGATACGTCGGCCGTCCGCCATCATCGTTGACATTGTTGTTGTCACTCATGTCATTCGCTACAGTCGTCTCCTGTGGCGCCGTCATTGCCGCCATCTTGACCGAACCGAATGAAGTCTCAGTCTCGTTCTGTCGTTCGCTCTTGTTCCCGTTCGGAATGTTGTTATTAACACACATGTGACTCGCCGCTGATCCGCCATTTTGCCTTTGATGACTTTTGCTTGTTCCCGCCGTCGATGTACATTGTGATGAAATGTGACCAAATTCATTGCACCGGAAACATTTTAGTCCTTTAGGCTTGTGCGGGCACTCATTGGACATGTGGTTATTCTCTCCGCAACTGTAACACTTACTTTTCGGCTTATTTCTAACTTCCTGGATAGGCAAATTTGGGGTCTTCTTAGTTTCCAAATCTTCTTTAATCATTTCATAAATTTTGAATTTTTCTTTTAACTCAGAATATGTCGTCACTCCATATAACATCATTTTCTTCATTGGGTCGTCTCTTATACCGTCGATAATATATTTGATCGCGACATAATCGGGCATCTTCCCACGTTTACCCAGTTCTTTCATGATGAGCATATAGTCGATGCACGATTCGTCAGACTTCTTCACTCGTGAACTCATCATTTCGTGGATAGTCTTGCTGTCAATAGTATCCGGGAATTCTTTTAAAAGACTAGCTTTTAACTCATCCCACGTCTTGTACATCCTCTCAGCGCGTAACCATAGTGCCGCAGTACCTGTCAACGACCGCCTTGCCATGAGTAACTGCTGTACCGGCGTCCATCCGAACACCTCGGCATGGTCTTCCACGTCTTGGATCCA
The DNA here is from genome assembly GCF_025370935.1 of Choristoneura fumiferana. Taxonomy (NCBI): domain Eukaryota; kingdom Metazoa; phylum Arthropoda; class Insecta; order Lepidoptera; family Tortricidae; genus Choristoneura; species Choristoneura fumiferana. Next base: position 9,809,363 of record NC_133480.1, read on the forward strand.
CTTGGTCGCAGGATACGCCTTATCCTGGCCAGAGAACTTTGGAACCAGTTCCTCTGTCAGATGTAACATGGCACCGCCCCCTCGTGATGATGACATCGCTTCTTCAAAAGAATCTTCAAATTCTACTCGCCGACTGTTACGTCTTGTTTCTTTAGGCATTTTCTCGTCACAACTTGTATTTAAATTGTATTTTCGTCGTCTGGATTTTTCGTTTGACGTGAGCCGTCGTCGTCGTCTTTTGTTCTATGAACACGTCGTCGTCTTAAAAAATCCAGTTGGATCGCTGTGATCTCGGTCGAGCCCCCAAAAACTGTAGAGTTTTATTTTAAGGAAACACCTTAGTTGGCGAGATAAAATATAATTCAATAAAAACTCAAAGATACACAATCTTAATTATAATAAGCAAATCAACACGTCCTTTCGCACACACGTCTTACGTCTTTCTCCTTGACACTCATTCACTCCATCTCCCTCATTCGATCATCACATTCAATCAGTCATTCAGCATATCACTCATTCCTACATGTATGACTCATTGAATGTTTCCTTAAACTTAATGGAAATCAAAAATGATACGTTGTATACCTGATTCCTATTCAAAAACCCGAGACATTATTTAATTATAATAACTTTGAAACTAGACATAATCCTTTAAGTTACATTTTCCGGACTAAGGGGCTGTTTCACCATCCATTGATTAGTGCTGACTGACTTTTAAATGTGATGTCGTCTCTATTTGTTTTGTTCGAATAAACGGAGACAATAGACACTAATCAATGGATGGTGAAACAGCCCCTACACTTCTGTAACTCGCAATATATTTCTTGCACCATCTTTTGAGCCTTTAGCATCAATTGTTTCATGTTGTTAAGTATACAAAATACTGAACAGTTCGTTACGTTAATAATTAAGAATCAAATGCCAAATGACCATGAAATGGCTCTCTTGGTAGCGAAGTCGAGCGAAGTCAACATTTCCTTTGCGATCGTTGGATGTCGCCGCTACAATGATAGTCGTGCACAGTGTAACGGACCTACAGCAACACCTAATATTTATCTATTGACCTTAAATTTGTATTTGTATTTGTAGATATTAAGCCTTGTATTTCGCTTTATTAGCAATAATAATTTATTTAATAGAAATAAGCTGTATTGCCTGCGGCTTCGCAACCCGTTCTGTTCCATTTTTTTTAACACAAGCCTTATCCTGACAATAACGAACACACAAAAGGATTATCTTTTGTCTTATTTACTTATATTTCTCGCTGTAGTGAGGTGAAAAATTGGTTATTTAGCTCGGCTGTGCTGTAAGGTTGTTTAGCATCTCGTTCCATGAAACCATGTTAGTTTCCTTCACTTGCGCAGGTTTCAATATAAGCACTGCTTTGTATCCCCCATCATGCAGTTGAACCTAACACGCTCCTACTCAACTCATGCGCTCGTCGTCGCATCTAGCTGTCCGGTTGTTGAATCAGACTTCAGTTGGCCAAACATCAGTTGTAATCAAATTGCCCAACGATCATGTAGCAATATATTATAATAATGACCGGGCAATGTGATAAATAATGAAGTTTAGATAATAATTATTACTTTGCCCGGTATTGCTTGTCATAATTCACAATGCCCGGGCATCAGGTATAAATAATGCCCTTATTAATCACTTGGTCCATTCATCCATACTATACAATATACTATACTATATATACTATATATACTATTATACTATATACTATATATACTATAATATTATAAATGCGAAAGTAACTCTGTCTGTCTGTCTGTCTGTCTGTCTGTCTGTCTGTCTGTCTGTCTGTTACGCTTTCACGCAAAAACCGCTGAACCGATTTGGATGAAATTTGGTACAGAGATAGAATAGACCATGGGAAAGAACATAGGCTATCTTTTATCGCGAAAAAAAGGCTTTAAGGGGTTGAAATAGGGGGTGAAAGTTTATATGGTGGAAGTTCGTCGCTGTTGGAAATAAAACCATGAAACTTGGCATTTAGACACTTAATAAGAAATAAGTTGGTATGTGTTTTAGCTTTTTTGAAAATTCGACCTGTGAGGGGATGAAATAGGGGATGAAAGCTCATATGGAAGGTCGTCATTATCGAAGATAAATTGATGTTTCTTTATGAAACTTGGTATTTGGGCACGTGATAAGAGATAAATAATTGTTTCTTAAAACCGGTTAAAATCGACTCGAACTCGCGCGTCAAGGGTTCCGTGCATAGGTATTTATGAATATCAAGTGTTAGCAGAGCCAAGCTCATAAGCAAAATGTACGCAATGTGGGGTCATTTTACATGGCTTATTAACATAGACAGTCAGACATGAAAAATTATGATTTTCAGATTTTTCTTACTTATTTTGCTATAAAGGGAATAAAATTTGCTATAAGAGCTTCCTTTATACAAAATTTCAAGTTTATAGGACAGCCGAAAGTACCCTATAACTTTTTTTGAGTTTAGGGTTTTAATTTCAACTCGATAAATACTCCGCACGTTTACGGGATAAAGGGTCTTGACAGACAGACGGACGGACGGACAGCAAAGTCATCCTATAAGAGTTCAATTTTTTTCCTTTTGAGGTACGGAACCCTAAAAAACATTTATTACGGCTCTTTTCAAATTTCGACATTTTTCATACCTACTTGAAAATATGGGGATGAAAGTTCGTAAAGAATTCCAAACAAATTTACTATAAGTAAGTATAGAAATATGTGTAGCAATGCTTAGTAAGAATGCCGTCTTAATTATAATCCTACCCTCCTAACTTACAATACAGGACGTAAGATGTCAAGAGCTCACTATGAAGAATTAGTCCTTTTGTGTTGGCAGGGTAGAATATTTATGTTTTACCAAAGAATGGAAGAACAAAAAAAAATAGTTTAGATATAAAGCAATGTATTAAAATAGGTTATTTTCAGTAAACCGTAGAAGTTTCTATGTGCTATTATTGGCAGAATAGGTACCCTAAATAAATTAAATACTTTCCAAAGTTACTATTCCACGCGGACGAAGTCGCGGGCAAAAGCTAGTAGCATATAATTATACAAGAATTGCTCGATTAAAGGTAGATACTTATGTAGATTCCTCGCTACGCTCAAGATTCAACTCTAGAATCGCTCGCTCTGCTTTAGATTCCAAATAATGCCCTCGCTGTTAAAATATCATTTGGCTCCTTTGTGATACAATCTACTATTATATTTAGCGGAAACCTTAAATACGTACCCCCTTATTCATAAACGACAATCAAACCTATTTTAGTTAAAATGCCGCTAAAATTCGTTTGTCCTTATCTGTCACTTCGACATTTGTATTTGTTAGAAAGGGACAAAGCATTTGTTAGTTAACATAGGCTTGTTAAGTTTTATGAATAAGGGGGTTAATATTATGGAACACTTTTGTCATTTTTGACATTACGTCACGATTGTACAAGTATTATACCGGATGTGGCCTGTAACACGGTCTAATAATTAAAACTAGATTGTACTCGTCAAACTGAACAATATTAGTTCTGCGACTTTTAACAATAATTCGTTTTTTTTAAATTAAACTTTAAAGTTTATTTGAAGAAGCAATGTAAAGCAAAATGTTTGATATTTGTAGCATGACAGGCGACGTCAGTTGGATTCTAGGATGCGTACATTGAATTTACGATTAAGTTTGTTAAAAAAAAACAAAAGCTAAGTTTTGATTTTAATTAAGTGGGACCATGATGATCCAATTACCGGTGATCTATAGAGCCTCTGTTTTTAGGGTTCCGGAGCCAAAATGGCAAAACCAGAACCCTTAGTTTCGCCATGTCTGTCTGTCTGTCCGTCTGTCCGCGGCTTTGCTCAGGGACTATTCAATGCTAGAAAGCTGTAATTTTGCACGGGTATATATGTAAACTATGCCGACAAAATGGTACAATAAAACATTAAAAAAAATTTTTTTAGGTTGCCTCCCATAGACGTAAAGTAGGGGTGATTTTTCTTCTCATCCAGCCCTATAGTGTGAGGTATCGTTGGATAGGTCTTTTAAATCATTATGGGTTTGCAACAACGATTTTTCGATTCAGTGATTTGTTTGCAAAATATTCAACTTTAAAGTGCAAATTTTCATGAAAATCGAGCGTCCCCCCTCTAAAATCTAAGCCGGTGGGTGGAAAAATTTGGAAAAAATTCAGGTTGGTAGTAAGCATATCAAACTTTCAAGGAAAACTATAACGGCTAAGTTCGCTTGAGAATTATTAGTAAGTAGTTTGAGAGTAAATAGCAGCCTAAGGTATAAAATATACCTAAACTTGGAAGATTCCGTATAAAATACGAAATCCTTAGAAAAATATTACTTAATTTCTTCGAAATGGCTACGGAACCCTATTTTGGGCGTGTCCGACACGCTCTTGGCCGGTTTTAATATTATCCCTGGTTCTGGGCCACACACTGTATGTACTTAGGTACCTACTTTAGGTATGCTCCTACAACTTATTTAAAAAATCCGAGACGAAGTAAAGATCAATAACCGGAAGGAAATTACTAAAGGAACCTCTAGTCTGTTTAGCTATTTCAAAGCTAAATTTAGACCTCCCAAATAGGCGTAATAATTTATTGATAGAGTTTGTTTGTTTTAGCATCACTGGTTTTGTCAGGAAGAAATCACAACGTACTATACTTCCGTATATCAATCAGTGCAGAAATGGCGCTTCCGGGCAGCCTTCGTTTTATGACTCCAATAATGACTTCTTATTTAAGAATTCGAGCAACTTTTCGGATATTAGCAAGGTCCTTGCCCACGCGAAACCTTTGCTAGTTGCCTTTGTTATGATATTGCCTAATTAGCAATTTTATATCGTGTCCCCTTGTGGTGTCGAGCAGCTCTCCATTTCTTTCGTGGATGTCGACATGTGAATGGCGACAAAGGATATAGGTTAAGGTATACCGTAGGCGACAGGCTAGCAACCTGTCACTATTATACCATTTTTTGTCAAACTTTAAACCCTAGATTGCTAAAAGTGGCTCCGAAGCGGCAACGTTTCGTGTGCTCTTCCTACCCCATTTTTGTCTGTGTGAAATATTGTGTATATAAAATCTCAGCTATATAGCTTCGTAACCCTTGCCAAATAAATATTATTCTGTTCAAGGAAGTAAGTAGATAATTATACTTTTATTGTCTCTCTTTAGAACTGTAACTTACTTCCCAAACCTTTACATATTGTCCTTATCTATGAATACTAATACATTTAGGTACATAAATAAACCTTGTTTGTTGTTTTTTTATTGCGTAGGTGGTAATAGTGAATCTATTCTGTAAATTCTTTTAAAAATTAAACCTGCACCATTTCTAATTTATTCATGCTTATAGGCTACTAATTGTCCCGGGAAAAAACAAAATTTCCAAAAGACAAGTCAAACGAAGTTGCAGAACACAGCAAGTATATAATAACTATTAATTGTATACACTAGCTGTGTAGGTGTATTCACCTACATTCATCGTCGTTTTGATCTTAGCTTTTCAAAACATCTTGTGTATCCTGAAAAATAATATATCGCAGTTCTATGTATAAATAAATAAATAAATATCAGGGGTCAATTCACACCAATTGACCTAGTCCCAAAGCAAGCTTAACAAAGCTTGTGTTATGGGTACTAAGCAACGGATAAATATAATTATATAGATATAGATACATACTTAAATACATATTAAACACCCAAGACCCGAGAGCAAACATTCGTATTTTTCATACAAATATCTGCCCCGACACAAAAAAATAAAATAACACACAATCAAAGTAGATTGCGTACGAAAATATTGTTAGTTCGGCAAGTTCGGCGAAGTCGTTGAACTCTTCGACCCGCGCTCGCGCAACCGGTCGCTAACTAGCTCAATGCTGCGGTAAAGGGGGACTATGTAATGGACTATAATTTCATGCGTAACGATGTGACCATACCTATATTTATATATATTTTTTAATAGCCAATGTAGTGTCCCACCATGGTTATATTAAGATAAATAGAACTAAAGCGTTAAATCAATCCGCAATATTTCAGCAGATGGTTGAGTAAGCATAACTGAACCTCCCTCCTCCCTCCTGAACTGAACGGAGCCTCCCTGTAAAGTTTTTTGTAGGAATTTTTGATTCAAGTTGATCTCACCCTTTTGACGCCATATACCTACTCACATACTTTGAAGTGCTTTGAACGTCCACAAGTATAGAGCCATTTGACAATCACAATTTATATTTCCCGTACTTATTATGTTTTTAGAATTGAGAACCGTCAAGTCATTAAATCATCATTAGTCATTACAAACAGGTTTTGCAGGTGGTAGGACCTTGTGCAAGGTCCGCCCGGATTGCTACCACCATCTTGCTCGCTAATCCTGCCGTGAAGCAGCAGTGCTTGCACTGTTGTGTTTCGGCGTGGAGAGTAAGACAGCCGGTGAAATTACTGGCACTTGAGGTATCCCATCTTAGGCCTCTAGGTTGGCAACGCATCTGCAATCCCCCTGGTGTTGTAGGTGTCTATGAGTGGTGGTGATCTCTTACCATCAGGAGACCCACTTGCTCGTTTGCCATCCAGTCGAATAAAAAAAAAACAAACGTCATCATCTCAAAATCTGTAAACTCTAACTACATAGTTTAGCTACACAATCAGCTAACTACATGCTCGCTCTTTTAGAAATTTCACAAAAAGAACTCTGAGCCCCCGCCATTTTGTACTGTTTATTAAAACTCTCTAATCCACAGCAATAATTAAATATGTAACACGATTGCTTATTTGGATGAATTTGGGTCCTGAGTAGTAATTTGAGTTAAAAATGTGATGCTATTCCTCGCGCGTCTTGCAAGTCTCGCAATTTGGGTGGCGGGAACTGACGACACCAAAGTGTTGAGGTGGATTACTAAATAGCGTAGTAGGTACAAGTACATTTGTAATGCTACGCGCCACCGCAAGATGCTCCCGATCACGTACTATTTCCTCAGCTCGAAGTGTTTTTACTATACTTATATGCGCCTTCTACAATCGAGAAATTAACCAATGTGTTAAATATGTACAGTGCCCGAGGGGGGTGCGTATTGATGGAGATTATTGTCGTGGCCTGGAAGTAAGCAATTGCTGGCTGAGTATGAGAATTAAACTGACGAGCTTGCGAGTCCGTTTAACTACTACGAAGCCAGTAATTGCTATTCCAGCCGTGACTAATATAAAGCTTTTCTCAAAAATGGTGAATAATTCTGAAATAGAATAAACTTTTTTCTATTATAAAATTTAATTTTATTCCAATATTTTTCTTATGCTTTCCCGCCTTTTTTCATTAAAAATAAACTGCAGGTGTTTTTTCCACCGAAAACACCACAAGCTATTTCAGACCCAATAGAAAAAGTCCGGAGTTCCAACAAAATATCTGATACCGGCCATTAGACTTGGCTGTATACGACTTGTGCCAACATTTCCATGGCCTTTTTAACATAAAAAAAAAATGTGACTGATTGCAGGCGCGCTAATTCATTGCAATGTCGATTTATCATGCATTTATGATATAAAATATCAACTAACTCTAATGACTATAAAATAAAAATAAAAATAATAATAGTTCAAATATGAACTCTAATGACTATAATATTTTTTTGAAGCGTTTGTAGGTTAAGAAAACAAAATAATTTAAAATCTTAAAATTGCGTAGTCTAATTTGGCACAACTTTTTTTTATAGGCGTATGTAAGTAATCTGAAATAGGAAATAAATATTTCATAAACTGTAATATTTTTTTTCACACCATTTTTACATACTGTCCATATAACAGTTTGCACTGGACGAAAATGACACAAATTTGGTTTACATACTCCACAGGCTATCCTAGATATGATGCCATAATTATTTTTAACTTTAAATTTATTTTGCTAGAATTATTCAAATAAAAAAAAAACAACCACAAATCTTCAAATTGCTGAAAATGCAGGCAACAAAAATGACACAAAACGCTACAATAAGCTTCATAGGTACGACTGTACCCACAGGCAAAAAATAAGAAACTTTAGAATTCTTGAAACTTAATACCTCAAAATAACGTAGTCCTATCGGCCTAATTGTCGAGCTAGCGCGCCTGCAATCTTTTTAACTTTTTAATTTTTCGCTGACCATAAACTATGCACTTCACCTTCTGATATGTATAGAATAATGTCAACTTTTACGGTCATTTTTGAGAAAAATAACTTATAGCAGCCATTTGAGTTGGCTGTATACGACTTGTGCCAACATTTCCATGGCCGTTTTCGCTTTTAGGGTTCCGTACCTCAAAAGGAAAAAACGGAATCCTGATAGGATCACTTTTTGTCCGTCTGTCTGTCTGTCTATCTGTCTGTCTGTCAAGACCCTTTTTCTCGGGAACGCGTGGAGGTATCAAGCTTAAATTTATATCAAATACTGAGGTCTACTGTCCCTTGGAGCTGTGAAAAAATCAAACTTCTAAGCCAATGCAATCAAAAGATGCCGTTTATGCTGCAAATTTCCTCAAATTTTCGAAACTCGCAAGGGAATCAAAACCTACAAGACTTCCCGTGAACTCAGCAGAATCTTGAAATTTCGTATGAAGGTAGCTATTATAACACAATCAACTAGAAAAGTCTGAAAATCTTGATTTTTTATGTCAGTCCGTAAATATCAATTACTAATATAATCTGACCCCACACTCCATACATTTTGCTTAAGAGTAGGGCTCTGCATACACTGGATGAATTAAATCATTTGGAAAAAGCGAGAAATATCTTCAAGACACGATTCCCGTTTACTTACATACCTGTACGCGCACGGAACCCTCGGTGCGCGAGTCCGACTCGCACTTGCCCGGTTTTTAAAAAGTTTGAGACTCAACAATAGGAAATTATTGTCGAGCTAGCGCGACTGCAATCTTTTTAACTTTTTAATTTCTCGCTGACCATAAACTATGCACTTAGCCTTCTGATTGTAAGGAATAATGTAGACTTTTACGGTCATTTTTGAGAAAACATAAGTATAAAAATGTTTAGTATTCCTAATGTTGGCCGGCATTTTAACTTAAAGTATGGTATGGGTTAGTTGATTATAGTTTAGCGTAAAGCAGGGTAATTTTGATAAAATTGGGAATTCTTTGACAGTTTCAAATTGCTATAAAACCGATACCTACTGCCTATATAAATAAGGAGTGAGATAATGAGTTATAGGTTGGTTATAGGTGGATGTAGATGACATCGACTGGGAGTAAATAGAAGATAATAAACGCTAAAAAAAATTGAGTTCATTTACTTTTTAAAGTCGCCCGCAGATCAAACACCCCATTTTACGGTACCGGAATACTACGAGATTTTCTAGATACCTAGTTCAATGTTGGCTTTTGGTTACTTCTTGATTGCACTGATTGCAGGAATCCCCGATATGAAACGCTGCGATCTTTCAAACAAGATCTGTAATCCGAGTGAACGCGCATTAAGTTAACTTCCTGTATTAAACTGGTATCCGTGCATGTTATTTATTAACTCTAGATAAAACCTGATTGTAGGGACGGTTGTATATTTGCTCTTTGTCGCATAAAGCATGTTTTAACAGCTATTAACGATTTAGGCGCTGGTATAAGATGTGTCGGAATATCGCGAGTTCCCGTAGAAAATAAAGGGCTAAGCATTCTTGAATCGTGATCAGGGCCAACTCTGATACAATCCCGTGAGCGCCTTAGCTCAGAGACTTTGCATATTTAGATTTTTTTTTACTGCACTTCCCCTGTAGGTGTACATAGGTAAATTGGGAATAATAAACCAATAGTGTTGGGTATAATTAAATATCTACATAGGTCTTTTAAAAACATAATACCACACACATACCTACCATTTTTCGGTTTAGGGATGCGTTTGCAAAAATATTAAACTTTAAAATGCTAATTTTTGTAAGTTTAAGTAGTATTTCATTTCTATGTATAAAGGCTGTCTAAAGTCAAGTAGGTAAGAACTAACCCACATAATACATACTTACATATATTATGGTCCAAGAGATTAATAAGGGCATTATTTACAATTGCCTATATTCATCTCATCGAGAGACGTAACACTTTCGGAACTAACCGCTCACCCAGACAAGAGATGTCGCTACTAAGCAATCAAATTATGATTGGTTATTTGGAGAAAGAGTGAGAGTGAGTGAGTTTGGGGAAAGAGTGTTACGTCTCTCGATGATAGCGAAACATAGATGTCGCTAGTGCTGCTGCTTAAGTAGCGTAGTGCCCGGGCATTATGAAAAATGACCGATTTATCACTTGGTCCACAACACATACATTACAGTCGTTTACAAGCGATGCTATGACTATGGGGCGAGAACTTCTACTAATCAGTTCCCATCATTTCTGTGCTGAATGTCCTTTATTTTATAATTTGTTGAATTATGTACAGTCACCAGCACCAATATCTGACACAACAAAGCGTGCAGATATTTTTGTACGCTCCGTTGTGGCAGATATTAATGCAGGTGACTGTACCTCTATCTAATTAGGTAATTTTACATGAATGTAGTGAACTCTTCCCTGCCATTGTTTGGGTTGCACAATGCTGTTGCGGCGGTGCGTTGTCCTGCATGGTAATTCTGTGTTAACTTGAGAACATCCTTGCACATTCTCTGCTTTAAACAGCAGGTTTTTGGGTCATTGTAGTGCTCCTTAACTTCTAATTACCTCTTTTTATACATACAATTACATAACTTAATGGCTTTTATGTACAATCAAGAATGAGTACTAAAAGCCATGTGGAGACCCGTGTGGTGTCGGGTTAGAAATTTCTTCCGTGGATGTCGTAAGAAGCGACTGAAGATATAGGGTTAAGGGATAAGGGATAATATAAGGGATAGGGGAGGGAGGGAGGGGGATATAGGGTTAGGGGTTAAGGTATACCGTAGGCGACAGGCTAGCAACCCGTCACTATTGTACCGTTTTTGCCAAACTTAAAACCTAAAATTGCTAAAAGTGTCTCCGAAGCGGTAACGTTACCGAAGCCTCCTACTGAAGCAGTCCTAAAGATAATAACTATAGCATGGCAAGGTAGGTAGGTATCAAATGTCATATTGCCTGCAACATTATCTGTGAGAACTTTGCAATTTCCTGGATTAAGAGTACCTACCTATTTAGGTACTTTACCTAAGCCTATGTCAATTTGAAATAATTTAGATTTGTTTTAAAAGAGAATTATTAATATTATTGATTTTTCTACTGCTGATGCACCACCTGCTGTAATCTAGTTCTTACTTCTTTCTGCAAAAAAGGTTGCCTGGAAGAGATCGCTCTTAAGCGATAAGGCCTTCTATTTGTTGACCTTGTAATTTTCTTTCTGTGTACCTGTTTTCTATATCGCTTACCATTTCTGGTGTACAATAAATCGGTTCAATAAATAGTTCCTAAAATATCCTTGTATAATATTATAAATGTGAAAGTAACTCTGTCTGCCTTTCCGTCTGTCTGTTACCTTTTGACACATAAACCGCTGAACCGATCTAGACGAAAGATGGAATCAGTTTAAGACTTAGGATGGATAGATTTTATCTCGGAAAATTGGATATTTCTCACTCACAGTCATATGATCGCGGTAAACGCATTAATTACAGACGAAGTCGTGAACAAAATCTAGTAAGTCAAGAAAGAAACAAACTTTATTGGTTCGTGTTGATATACTTATACACAATGCCGATGTCTGGGTTGCTCTTTGCGTACACCACCCACGATATTGACTTGTTGTACTGTCAATAATAAAATCATGCAGACTCTTTGACACTTAGGGGTGTTTACGAATAACTTGACTTGACTGTCCTTTACAGTTGCATGAACCTTGTATTAGCATTTGCGAAAATACCTATTTGGCTTACCCTGCTTAATCAAGTACATGATTATCTGTCAACCACATTACACCGGCCAACATCAGTGCAATACAGCTACGGTAAGTTGTTCGTTAAATATCAGTGGCGTGCAGTGTTCATTAAGTGAGATTCTGTGAAAGAAACGTGTGGTAATTAGTAAATTTAATGAAAACATTTCACTTTTTAGCTCATATCGAGTCTTTTACCACCTATCTCTATATACATCCTAGGTAGCTCGGCATTTAAAAGTTGGAGAAATTGTGCATCAACCTCGTTAACGCGAATGCGCGAGGCCGCGAAAGTAGAGTAGAACTTTAAAAGGAAAAAATACAAAGAATACTGCTGCCCTGCTGCCTGAAGAATCAAATATCGCAGCTTCTGTTAGCACGCGACATCCATTAAACAGCTACCTACAGCCAACTGTGTCATTTAAATACAATCGTTAACAAATAACGACGCTCTATTTATCGTCAAACAGTTGCGCAACACGAAACGTGGGTAGTTTGAGACTCGAGATCATGGCCATGAACAGGCAGTTTGTCATTTTCGCCGTACGGAGGCCTTTTATGTTTAAGGTAAAATGTTAAAAAACGGCGTCGTTACATTTATACAGATATAAGGAACAAAAGAACCGGTGGGTTTATCGTAGATGACGAATAATTAAACGAGTTGCTTCTTGCTTCTTTGAGAACATCACGCCGCTGTTGCGCCTTTGTTTTACATCTCGTCTTTTTTGCCGTTCTGACTGTCATTCGACTTGGAACTAAAGCTACCCCTGGGTGGGGCTAGATGTAATAGATGTTTTAGTATTTTAAGAAGTACAACTTGTACTAGTTTTTCTTAAAAATCGGCCAAGAGCGTGTCGGACACGCCCGAAATAGGGTTCCGCAGCCATTACGAAAAAATCAAGTAGTATTTTTCTAAGGATTCCGTATTTTGTACGGAATATTCCAAGTTTAGGTACATTTTATACCTTAGGATGCTATGTATGTAAATGTATGTATGTTTTTTCAAATTTTTCCACCCACCGCTTTTGATTTTAGAGGGGGGGGAGGACGCTCGATTTTTATAATAATAATAAATAATAATGTTTTGGAAACAAATCACTGAATCGAAAAATCATTTTAGCAATTGATATTCCCTGAGCAAAGCCGCGGACGGACAGACAGACAGACAGACAGACAGACATGGCGAAACTACAAGGTTTCCGTTTTTGCCATTTTGGTTATGGAACCCTAAAAATGAATAAAATTCACAACCAAATATGCTTACGTCGGCCAAGTTAGCCCATTATGTTAGTAGTTATTATATTTCATTGTACTTTTTGTTGACTGTACTTGCATTTCCATCCAACTTGCTAATTTTCATGTCAATCCAACCACAAATAAACTACAAATAAACTTGCAAGGTTTCACCCAAAACAATAACAAACAGGGCAAATTTAATAAAACTTGTACTTTTGTACTTTTACATTTGTTAGAGGCAGTGGTAGAGCAAGGTTAATGTCATTAACAGCACCTCCTCAAAGTCCTTAATGCTTGAATGTTTCTTTATGAATTGCTGCCATTGTTTCAGAGACGCGTTTCCTGGAGCTGTTCGTGCGCGGCTGCCGGATGGACGCGGCGCGCGCGCGCACCAAGTTCGACGCGTTCTGCGCGGCGCGCGCGCGGCACCGCGACCTCTACCAGCACCGCTCGCTCAGCCAGCCGCCGCTTAGCGACGTCTGCGAATTCATGTAACTATAACAGCTTTATCACACTGGCTATTTGCTCACGTACATATGAGTACGTAACGCTTTCGCTACGAGCGCTCAACGATTTCGCCGCGAGCGCGCTGCGAGTTAGCTGCGTAGAGCTGCTCCTAAGCCTCGGTGCTCTATTTATAACTCGCAGCGCGCTCGCGGCGATAAGGCGTTTCTATCAGAGATGTGCGAGGGTGTATTGCGAGGAATTTGTAGGCGATGAACCAATAGAAACGCTTCATTTACCTAACCTCGCTCTGCTTAGAGTGCACATCTCTAGTGAAAACGCGGCCTAAGGCTGAAACTCTCCATCTGATACTACCTTACCTTAACGGCTGTCAAGCACGTAAGAACTGCTCCCAAGCCTCGGTGCTCTATTTATAACTCGCAGCGCGCTCGCGGCGATAAGGCGTTTCTATCAGAGATGTGCGCGGATGTAATGCGAGGAATGTGTTGGTGATGAACCAATAGAAACGCTTCATTTACCTAACCTCGCTCTGCTTAGAGTGCACATCTCTAGTGAAAACGCGGCCTAAGGCTGAAACTCTCCATCTGATACTACCTTACCTTAACGGCTGTCAAGCACGTAGAACTGCTCGCAAGCCTCGGTGCTCTATTTATAACTCGCAGCGCGCTCGCGGCGATAAGGTGTTTCTATCAGAGATGTGCGCGGATGTAATGCGAGGAATGTGTTGGTGATGAACCAATAGAAACGCTTCATTTACCTAACCTCGCTCTGCTTAGAGTGCACATCTCTAGTGAAAACGCGGCCTAAGGCTGAAACTCTCCATCTGATACTACCTTACCTTAACGGCTGTCAAGCACGTAGAACTGCTCCCAAGCCTCGGTGCTCTATTTATAACTCGCAGCGCGCTCGCGGCGATAAGGCGTTTCTATCAGAGATGTGCGCGGATGTAATGCGAGGAATGTGTTGGTGATGAACCAATAGAAACGCTTCATTTACCTAACCTCGCTCTGCTCAGAGTGCACATCTCTGGTGAAAACGCGGCCTAAGGCTGAAACTCTCCATGTGATACTACCTTACCTTAACGGCTGTCAAGCACCTGAGCCTGAGCTGGGTCCGGGATACAGCGATTGAAGCTGATCTCGGTGCGAGCTAGCAAGGGATAAAGATATCTTGTGGCAAGCAACTTTAATGGCAGTTGAACCTCAGGGCCCGTTGTTGATGCTTAGATATAAAGGATTAGTTGCGAACGCTTTAGAACGTTTGTCCTTTATCTCCCTTGGGGATATAGTGCGTCACTTTCCAAGCTCTTTCCCTTTTAGACCAGAGAGGAACGTAGCGCCCAACCATACGAGGAGATTACCCGATTCGTATAACACCAAGCCTACCAATTAATACTAAGTATGAACCAAATAGTCTTATCAAGTGCCTTGTGCAAGGTCCGCCCGGATTGCTACCACCATCTTGCTCGCTAATCCTGCCGTGAAGCAGCAGTGCTTGCACTGTTGTGTTTCGGCGTGGAGAGTAAGACAGCCGGTGAAATTACTGGCACGTGAGGTATCCCATCTTAGGCCTCTAGGTTGGCAACGCGTCTGCAATACCCCTGGTGTTGCAGATATTTATGGGCGGTGGTGATCTTTACCATCAGGAGACCCATTTGCTCGTTTGCCATCCAGTCAAATAAAAAAAAAAAAAATCAAGTACCTAGCCGCTTCGCGTGTGCCACTAGTACGAGTATGCGGAGTTCCGCAAACTATTTCGAGTAGTGCCAGTTCGCAAGACGCGAAGTATTTTCTGTTCCGTGACTAAGCACACTTGATCGTTACCCGTTATCTCCCCAGGGACATATTGCCGTTGCCCAAGCTAACAGACGAAGGCGTGCGCGTGACCATCTTCCGCATCCGGCCGCAGTACCCCGAGGGCAGCGCCGACGTGGCGGCCGCCGTGCGCGCCGTGCTGCTCGTGAGTGACGCGCGCATGCGCGACGAGACGCCCATACTCGGCGACGTCTTCGTATGGGATGTGAGTCTAATACACTTATCGATTGGCTAGCAGTTACACTGGTTGTCAGTGCCGACGACGAAGCCTGATGCCTGAGTTGTTAGTTTCCTGCTGATCGCTGCGTATTCGCCTACGCGTGCGCTCAGCTCGATACGCCTCAAAACAGAAGCCAGTCGGCGTCGGCGCTGACCGCGAAAGGGCTTTTTCTCCAATACGCTCGGAAACGTCGGCCAAACTAGCGCAGAAATACGCGCTACTGTGTTAAAAATAAAGTTGTGTTAAATACTTGTGATGTATACATATCATTTAATAATATTGTAAATCTGTTTTAAAAAAAAATATATATATATACCTCGTTGAGTTTCTTGCCGGATTCTTCTCAGCAGAGGTTTTCCGAACCGGTGGTAGATTTTTTTTTGACATTCATAAGTGCTTGTTATAGCCTAAATTGAATAAAGATATTTTGACTTTGACTTTGACTTTGAAATATTACGCGAAAGTTCTTCCTTATAGACTGACACTATAAAAAAAACATGATTTGGCTATCTCAACGGCTGGGAAATTTGTATGAATTTCCATTACTGCACAGTTTTTTTACCTTTTTAAATACAAGTTTTGACCAAGAAGTCACTCGTCTTGGACACGATAGTCTAACTGACGTACTGCTTAAATACAATTATTTTATTTACCCAGGAAACAATTACTTAAAGTTAAATCTATACGCAGGTGTCAGCAGCCCGCGGGTCGCTGGTGGGCCGCGTGGCGGCGGCGGCGGGCGCGGTGCGGCGCGGCATTCACCTGGCGCACGCCGCGTACCCGCAGCGACTCCTGCGCATCCACGTGGTGGGCGCGCCGCCCTTCATCGCCTCCACGCTGCAACTCATGCGCTCTTGTATGAACGAGAAGATTAAGAGGCGGGTCAGTATACTTTGCACTATACGATTCTAACCAGGGGGTTACAAGGAAATTCGAAAATCGAAGTACGTATCGTGATGTCCCTCTCAATCTTGTATTAAATAATGTGACTGCAAGATACCATGTTCGCATTTTGCACTTCGACGTTTAGGGCGAGTGTTATTTATTTTCCACGGGTCGCTCACTCACGACTAAGCGGCCAGTGTTTCCTCTATTTATTGCTTTTGCTGTCAGGTATCCTTTGTATGTATATAAATGTATGTAATGTACCTATATCATTCATTAAAGGTAAACTACAAAGTTAATTTAATTAACTAAAAACTATACGGTATGGTGTGTATACGGGGGGGTGGATCAAACGAAGACCAAAGGTATGGGAACTCAGGAGTTACCGAATCGACCCCCATGTATGTTCAGCGATTTTCATTTGTTTCAGAGTTATGAGCATTTTAGTGATAATTCCAGAAATGTCGGATTTCAGGTATAATTTCTTAATGGTAGCTAAACTATTCGACCTACGACCGTGAATTTTTTTTTCGGGAGTAGTGAGACAGCGGGTCTAACAAATAACAATTCCATTTTAACTCGTCCCATCATACATTTTACAAAAAAAAACTCTCAATAATTTGAGTACATTAAAAAAATTCAGAATTTTTTTTAGAGTACCTCCCATATACGTAAAGTGGGGTGATTTTTTTTTTCTCATCCAACCTTGTACTGAGGGGTACCTATCGTTGGATAGGTCTTTTAAAACCACTGGTTGCTAAAACGGTTTTTCGATTCAGTGATTTTTTTGCAAAATATTCAACTTTAAAGTGCAAATTTTCATTAAAATCGAGCGAAATCCTTAGACAAATATTACTTTATTTTTTCGTAATGGCTACGGAACCCTATTTTGCACGTGTCCGATACTCTTTTGGCCGGTTTATTATTTTTATGACAATTTTTTTTTTTGCAAATTGCTTTAAAAACTACCTTAGCTTATGAAGAATTTAACCAGTAAAATTTTCTTAGATGACTATGGCTATGACTATGGCTTGGGCTTGGGACTCCAAGCCATCACTTTTAAAATAATATGGAAAGGGCGTAGTAAAAAACACTTTTTAAATCGCTATGTAAAAGTAACTTTAAATAAGACAAGTGCATCAAATTACATTATTCTGTCCGCGAGTTAAGATCGGTGGAATCTAAATTGGTGAGTAAAATTAGATTCAAAAGTTTTTTTTTAATATTACTGGCCATTAGTATCGGGTTAGAAAAAAGATAATAATTTAGACCAGTTTTGAAATATTTTTCTTTGTCATTAATTGCGTAATTACTTAATTAGAGTGATGCATATTGTCTCTTTAAATACCAATTTAACTAATTGTAAGTTTACAAGTGATATAATTTAAACGATAATGAGTTATGCTCCACGAGAATATGCAGAAATGCATTATTGCTACGGTGCAGCTCAGGGCAATGCTCGTGCAGCTTCCATGACGTACTGGGAAGAACTTACACGAAGTGGAGGGCGAAACCGTTCTTACCCTGAGTATCGCGTCTTCTTACGCGTCCATAACGTGTTTTTAAATGGTCGTATACCCATTTCACGCAATGAATGACAAAGAAAAATATTCCAAAACTGTTCTAAATTATAATCTTTTTACTAACCCGATACTAATGGCCAGTAATATTAAAAAAAAACTCTTTTAAATCAAATGTTACTCACCTATTTAGATTCCACCATTCTTAACTAACATTTAGATCACTTTAATTGTTGTTATTTAATATCGATTTACATTAAAAAATCTAAAAGTTAATTTTACGTAACGATTTAAAAAGTGTTTTTTACTACTAGCGCCCTTTCCATATTATTTTTAAAGTGATGGCTTGGGACTACCTATCTAAGACAAGTTTACTGGTTAAATTCTTCATAAGCTAAGGTATTTTTTAAAGTAATTTGCAGAAAAAAACTTACGTGATAAAAAAAACACCTTTGAAAATTTATGAAAATTTTTAGTGTACTCAAATTATTGAGTTTTATTTTTTGTTGTAAAATTTATGATGACACGAGTTAAAATGGAATTGTTATCTGTTAGACCCGCTGTCTCACTACTCCCGAAAAAAAATTCAAGGTCGTAGGTCGAATAGTTTAGCTACCACTAAGAAATTATACCTGAAATCCGACATTTCTGAAATTTTTACTAAAATGCTCATAACTCTGAAACAAATGAAAATCGCTGAACATACATGGGGGTCGATTCGGTAGCTCCTGAGGTCCCCTACCTTTGGTCTTCGTTTGATCCACCCCCGTATACACCCTGTAGATAATTTACAATACAAAATGTTTCGAAGAGAAGAAGTGAAAGTAGTAATGAGAAATTATATGAAATTAATTGAGATAGATAAATAAAGCAGCCAACTTTAATTTTGAGCAATATAATCACATAGGTAGTCCAAATTGAAATTGGCTGACAAACGTTATCGAATTTATTGTGCAAGTAATGACTCATAATTCCAATAACACCGAACGACCTCTCATTGTTTTCTTTATAATTATTAAGAGGAAATACATAAAGTTAGGTAGCCTTCAGATAAATTGAATGACTTTAACTTTAAACAATAGTGTGGTTAAAACAATTACATTTTTAAATATCCACTTATAGTAGGTACCTACCTAGGTAGGTACCGGCTTATTTAGAGTTAAGTACCTAGATCAAGAACACGGTTTTTTTCCGACAGCCGTATTTTTGCTTGGGGCAGTAATTATACAAAAATATCTGAACACGTTATGCCTTAGTTTAGGTATTTACGTATTTATTTTATTTTTATATTTATTTATTTTTATTTTACTTTATCTTTCCGGTTCCTTTATTATTATACTGACAGAGCTAGTTTATTCTGTTATTAACGACTGATTGACTTTACCTAATAACTTTATTCTTCCGCATGCCAATCTAACGCGTATCTGATTTCCGGTTTCCGGTCCTCGTGTTTACGGCTTAAAGTTTGAGAGTATTAAAAATATTCCTTCAAGAATATCAAATTATTCTTCTCGTTTCAGTTGTACTTGAACTCTAAAGTGGAGGAGTTGCTCGATCACATCCCCGCGCGAGTTTTGCCCGCCGAGTGGGGCGGCCAGGAGGAATCCATAGACACCATCGCCAGGAAGTGGCGGGTCCGCGTCGACGAAATACGTGACTACCTGCGTGACCTCAACGAGATACTACCCGCCAAAACAAAATCGTACGACGAAAGCGACATCTATGGAGCAGTCGGCGCTTTCAGAAAACTTGACATCGATTAATCGATCGTACAGCCCTAGATGTAAATCTGTGCATCCAATCAACAAAATGCGCGGTTTAGCGAAGAGTTGTGATTGGAGAGAATGTTGCGGTTTTTCTCGGTTAGGGATGATAATGATATTTAATCGACATTTGCTGGAACAAGCACACCAAAGAAAGACGTCTAGAGATACGTAGTTAAGGTGATATTTAAAATCTGTGGGCCAAACGGTGTCCATTTGATTAATAGATTCAATTACATAGTAGTAATATTATATCCAGTATTTTTTTATAAATAGCTTTTAATTAAATTTGATACACCTTAGTACAATCTAGAACGCATAAAATATTTTGATCATGTTCCCTTGTTCATGTATCACCTATAGCGTAATAAGTTAAGTTAAATGTAAGAATCATGAAGGAAATAAAAGCTTTATTACAGAAATAACTCTTGTGTTTTTTACTTTTATTCTATGCTTCATTATTATTGGCTTCGCTACAACACAACACGTTATTATACGTATTGAAACTTTACATAATTGTAGGACGTACCTACAAGAACCAAAGTTTTATTCCTGATTCCTCTTTGAAACCTCTTGAGCAATTAAATTGTTACTCAAATACTAGCATCTTGCAGTTCATAATTAATGCTGATACGAGTACACATACACACTAGCATCACTTAAAATTAGGCCGATCAATTACCGCATTTGTTGCTCTACACCTACACCTTAGGTAAGTACACTATCTACACACTAAACACACTAAACAACAAATCTGAATAAATACAGGGCCATAGGGCGAAGGACTTTATGTACACTACCTAATTTTGCTCTATTATATAAATAATTAATGTTAATGAGTCTCTTTTAATGAATGTAGATACAATCAGTAGGTACTACGTAACAAGAGCGGGGCCAGCTTTATAAAGCTTTATTTATAATGCTATAGAAAGTATAGACGCGGGGGAGTCAATGGTCAAATTCTAGCTATTGTTCGCGAATACATTGATACCTTTTTATTGTCAAATGACATAATCAAATAAAAAAATAAATTTTCCTCTTTTGTCGTAGTATTCAGCGAGTTTAAGTACAAAAATAAATATGTGACAGCCATAAGGACCCTTTTGGTACGGATTGTCATTGTCACATAGTGGTCCTAGATCTAGCAAAGGGCCCAGGGGAAGGGGTTTATGCTCACCAAGGTTCTCTCTTCTCCCCTTGGATCCACCTTTGATCAGTAGCACACTTGGCACAATATTCAGCTACGCGGAGTAGGTACTGTTAGGTACGCTAGGGATTAGGTCGGATTCACATCAGCTCGAAACTTTTGGGCGTGGTTAGAATAGATACTGGTTTGTTTCTTAAGCTACAGGTTTTTTATTTAATTGGTAATACGATGAAAAAAAGTCCTAGCTCTGCGAACCCAGCTGTAAAAAAAACACAAAAACTGGTAAATTTCCATGTAGGAAGCAAAAGTTTAACGCTGTTAACCTTGAAGCATGTGCAAGATAAAAATAAGAGCAAAGATGGATGGGTTTGGGCGGTCCCTGGCCAATCTACTATATTAAGTACCTAGATAATTTTACCATTATGACTCCACTTAATATGATGTACATACCTAACCTAATGACTTTAGTTTTAGTGACATATCGGTTATGTGACCTAATTTTAAGACCAGAAGGGCCCGATCTCCTCTTACCTTAGACGCCTTTTTAGATAGGACAATCAAAAATATGACAGGTCGTGTTTATTAAACATGGGATATTCCTACTCATTCCTACGAGATATTAAGTGTAAAAGTCTAGTTTTTCCACAGTTTTTCTTTAGATCGATAAAAATAGGAATTCAAATATAGTGGTAAAGTTGACCTGGCGAGCCGGGTTTCATCCAATTTAAATATTTTGAAACTGAAAAATTTCGTCCTCTTTATTTTTGCTCTAGGATCAATACTTTAGGAGTTACAGGGTGTGTACCTAACATCAACATCGGAAGTCATAGCAAAATCAAGAGAAACGATGTTTTTGACAATATATCGTTCGCCCACTACTCAGCTCAGCTTGATCTTAACAGCCATCGATACTCGCTTTTTGTAAAATCCAGCACCAAGTCCAAAGTTGATCTCTCCTCTCTCCCTCCTCCCCACTTAAATGTCAGCAAAATATCACGCTTTACGAGTATTCCACAAACTACAAGAGTGGCTGGGTAACGAAATGCCTCCCGAAGTGTGGGGTTGGCAGCGAGGAGCCAATTACCACCACTGATCCTAGTCTAGTATGCTTCCGCTGCTTAGGATCATTACAAACGATGTAGGTACATGTAGATATCATAGAAGTAGAAGACGAAGATGTTGATGTAGAAGACGATGAATAAGATAATAGACACTGATTTGATTTTTCTATTCTTAAAGAAAAATTAAAAACTCATTACGTTATTCTTAAATCATCTACTTTTTAAACCTGTTAAAACTTACACAACCCGTAGCTCCTAAAGTATAAATCGTAGAGAAAAAATGAATATGACCAAATTTGTAGGAAATTTTATGTAGAAACTTTTATCCGAAGTAATCATAATGCTATTTGTACAAATATTCGGATATGAGCCTAAAACCTAAAAAAGGTAACTTCAACCCCCCCTTACCCGTCAGCACCCCCCCCACCCTTGAGGACTTTTAGTATGTTCATCTGGATAGGTACTGCAAGTATAACTGTACCAATTTTCAAAACTACACGAGTTTTTTCCCCTGATTGCCCATATTCGGCTTGATCCACATTTGATCCTATTACTGTGTGTTTTGCGCTTTTTGTCTGACAGCTGTATTAAAATTGCGGTATATTATCAAATTCTGTGGCAATTTTCAAAGATACTTATTGTGTGAAAAGGAAGCTTAATGTTAAATTGCTACTTAGTTAGCGCCATCTATTGGTGAGTAGAACCACTACACTAAAGACTTTGTCACACTTCGTTTGTTCCAGTACTTACTTCGATCTTAATTTGAACGCATCTAAATGTTCTGTATATTCTGTGGTCTGTGGTATTTCTTGCGATGTGTCATCTGTCATTACGTGGCTGCAAGAATTAGGAAAGAAAACAAGCTTATGGTCAGCTAATCGTAGAAAATTCATAACTGGCGTATATATTAAATAAATATCAACAAGATGGCAAGTAAATGGACACATTTAGGTTTAGCCACAATTCTTTTTGCGACATTACTTAGCCTAGTAAATAGCTACAGTATCACTGTAGATGCTCATGCCGAAGAATGCTTTTTTGAACATGTTGAAGCCGACACGAAGATGGGTAAGTGTTAATTACCAACTAGTCATTTCTGTTTTCAAATATTAAGGATTAAACAAACCCAACTTTCAGAACTTAACCAGACTGAATTTTTTGCAAATCGAGTTTAATTACCTCCACTTCAACCTGGCGTAGTTATTTTTTAATGGGATAAGTCAAGTATCCCAAAACATTACTTTATTATCTAATATTCCAGACGCCGTATTGTCTTAACTCGCTGACGTTCGCGATCGCATTCACCTGCTCTTTCTAACTTCTACTGTATGACAGAAAGAAGTATTGAAAACGATTGCGATTCCAAGTTTGATAGACAATAAAGCCTCAGGTTCAAATGTGACAAACATTGTTTTCAGGTTTAACCTTCGAAATTGCTGAAGGTGGGTTCCTTGACATAGATGTAACAATCACCGGCCCTGATGGTGCGGTCATATACCACGGCGAGAGGGAATCATCTGGAATGTACACATTCTCTGCACATGTGGCTGGACGGTACACTTATTGCTTCAGCAATAAAATGTCTACTATGACACCAAAGGTACATAAAATGACTTTTATTTTCAATTAATTGATTGCATTAATTGAAAATAGTTACAATTATTTGCATACTATAATTTTCGTCATTATCATGTGGGGAGTTCGGCAAGAACAGGGAATATTTAATTATTTTCAAAAAATTTGTGCCCTTGTGCTTCACTCTCTTTGCAGAAATCCTTATCATCTATATCACAAAAACTTCCTTTATGCAAAAAAAAATCAGCCTTCTAGTATATGAGTCATTCAGTCAAAACTTTTCTTTTTAATATGAAGTTATAAGGTTTTTAAACCACATTAGAACTAATATGACAGCTAAATGGAATGCAAAGGAACATGCAAATTATTCATACAAATTAGAATGTGAAATTTGGTCAATGACACTTCCTAAAACATTTTTTCTATGTAGTGACTAACTGAACCAAATCTGACCATTGATTACTAAATTTGAGTTTATTTATTTATTTATACAAAGTTTAGAGTTCTATATACAAAGTAACTAGCTGATGCCCTCAACTACTCATTAAAGAATTTGTCAATTGCTACCCTGTGGGAACTATGCAAATTTCCAGGATGAAAACAATCATATGTCCTTCCTCGGGACTAACTTAGTTCAGATATTATTGTATAATTGAATAACAAAATATTTTTACAAACTTTCTCATTTATCCTCGTAAGTCCTGACTTTTTAAATCATACATAGTTCTAAAGACCGAGGCAAGAATTCTAAGTTTTGTGATTTTGAAAATTACTTACATTCATATTTCATTGAAAAATTTGTACTCCACCAAGTACATTCGGCTGTTATACTTACAGTTAATTTGTACTTTCTGAAGTACACGGGGACTTACGAGGTTAACATACAAGTAGGATATAATAAAATTGTGAGCCTTTTCATTAACATAGTTTTTATCTTGTTTTATTTTTTATATGGCAGATGTAAAACAAGAATTAAATGAAACTACCTTGATAATTTTTATTACTTAAAACAATTAATCTATATAAAACGAGTTTTTTTATTTTCTAGGTTGTAATGTTCAACTTGGAAGTCGGAGATGCTCCGCACAAGGCCACCGGAGAGAAAGAAGAGGAGGTGAACCACAACAAGTTAGAGGATATGATCAAAGAGTTAGCCACCACACTCAAGACTGTAAAGCATGAGCAGGAATACATGCAGGTATGAAACTCCATTAAATGAGAATCTTTTGTCTTGTCAGTTTCTAACCAGTTGCGAGGCAGCATCAACTGAAATGTATATGAGTGAGTGACATATAATTAAAATACATGGGCAAATGCCACAAAGATATAGCTTGTTCTGAGTGAGACTGATAGTGCAAAGAACCTTTTGCTACTTAAACTTTTTCTGTTATATCTCATTGAGCGTATAACTCACTATTATTGAAATATATAAATATCCACTCTAGTCTTAAAGCAAAATGCAAAATGGGATGCATATCAAATGACATTGGTCTCAAAAAAAAACAATGTTTATTTTTTTTTCTTAAAATAGGCGAAAAATATAATATAAGTAAACGGAATTAATTATATATAGCTAAACATAGTTGCCATGGTGTTAAAAACTGCGTTTATCTTTGCCTGTCACAATTATTAACTAAAATATTATAAAATGATTTAATAAACCTATTCCTCAAAATGGTTTTGGAACCATTTATTTTGTTTTGTACAATGGAGAGTTTACATACATACAAATTATAATCTCTGGTATTTGATTAATCTGTTTTCCAATATTAAATATATTCTTATTACATCTGGAACATCCATAAAATTTTCATACCCAATGATAATAAATGCATTCTATGATATTTTATTTTGCTTATTTGAGTCCCATGATGTTGAGTCAATTGAAAGTATACTCAAACAAGTTGTCAAGGTTGTTTAACTTTTATTTTGTCTTCATTCTGACCAACAGGCTGAACACTGTTGCAAATTTCTGACATAGAATTGTTTATTTCAGGTGCGCGATCGTATCCATAGGTCCATCAATGAAAGCACCAACTCAAGAGTAGTGATGTGGTCAGTCTTTGAAGCATCAGTGCTTCTTGTCATGACCGTGGGTCAGGTGTACTATCTCAAGAGGTTCTTTGAGGTGCAGCGTGTGGTCTAATGCGGCCAAATTGTAAGCCAGTGCTGACTTTTGAGGAATGTGCTCGAGCGTGTTTCTCGAAAATTGGTTGGTTTTACAATCAAATAGTTTCATGGACTGAATATGTAGCAAGATTGATCCGATTTGCGATCCGCACAGATTTGCAATAACTTATCTTGTCACCATGGGCGCCGGCAGGGTTATTTTCAGGGTACATTGCAGCTGTATATAGGGAGGCGCATTTATAGCTTTCATTCTGTTTCTTAGTGTTGTTTTATTTATTTTCTTTTACGCCAGGAGGGTGCAAGTGCTCCCCATCCCGGCGCCCAAGCTTGTCACTCAGTGTGTCAAGTCAACCATATTAAAATATGATGTAGAGTAAAAATCATAGGATCTGTAAATGATAATGTATAATTTATGGTTCTCTAGTACAAATCTCTAGGTATATATTCAGTCTTTGAAACTTGAACTCGCTGCCTGTGACATTCAATGTTTATAACTAATTTGATAACAGTGAAGATTTGACTATTCTAAATCAAACCCCTATATTTATGTCCTTACAACTCTATAAGTTAGATTTGTACTTACTGGTAAGCACAGTAAGTATACTGTACTTGCTGTCCATTTATTAAACTACTACAATAAATGAGAACATTTGTACAAACAATCAATTGCGTAATCGGAATCACATACATAGATTAAATCTACTAGTATTATATGGTGAACTCCACAAGAATGTTTCATTGAAATTTTATAATGCTTCATGCTTGTGTGTACTTTTACGCCAAGCAAAACGGTCACATAACATTAAACAAGTCATAGCTGTATTTTGCGGGCTGCTAAACAGACTTGAAAAAATATTGAACTCTTTGGTGTCTATAACTTGTCAAGGCCGTTAGTAAAAACTGTTTTTTTTTTTGTAAACATCACATGGCAAAGGAGCGAGGAGGATGTGGGATTGAGTGCATCCTGATCTGATGAATGAGTGTCGAACAGTATGAGTTAAACTTAGTTATGGAGTTTTAATGAAATAAATTAATATTGTTTGTACTTTTTGACTTATTAATATGCATCATTTCCTAATAGAGCCAGACCACGCGGCAGCCTTTGATGGCCGTTCCACGGAACCCAATAGGTAGTGGCTGGGCCCATCCCATCGTTGTGTGTGTTGTAAACTATCACTATGAAATACCCTTTCGATCTTCATCATTAAATACGGCATGTTATTTTTTGTCGCATTTGATCAGTTCCAGTCCCGGTTAAGACAGACGATTTTTCAGAATCCACGAATTTATTATTTTCTAAAATGAAAGTAAGTCTCCATTACGTAAAATTTGCTATTTCTAATATTTGCGGTGCATTTCCCGTGACGGGTGAAAACAAAATTAAAAGGTGTCCATCCATGTGGCATTCGATCTTTCCACCCTGCATAAAAAAAAACTTTCAGCCTTTATACTATAATAAGAGCGTTTTCAGATTATACGATCCTCCGATACCGATATCGGGGCAAGTAAAATGTACGAAATAAATGTACCTGTCTTTCAGATTATCCGATCCGATATCGGATCATATTTCATACATTTTACTTGCTCCGATATCGTATCGGCATCCGATACCGATATCGGATCGGATAATCTGAAAATGTTCTAAAGGTCTGGCTGCACTGAGATCTTAGTCCCATAAGTTTGGGTTAGGGTACGTATGAGTGGGTAAAACAAATGAATTGGCATTTTAATATTTATTATTTATTGAGATTTGTTTTCAACAGATTCAACTACAAAACTTAATATCATATTAATAAAAACTTCTTAAAACGTTTCTAAACTACAACAATCAACTTACTTATCTACTGCAGTACGAATAATATAAAAAATCCGTGAAACGGTTTTATAATTCGATTCATGCCATATGTATATATTTAACAACAATATTGTTTAACAACATTAGTTGGTACCTATCAAATTTCAGGTGAAGCAAAAAATAGTAACAAATGCGTTTCAAACTTTACAAATATTTCTAATTTTTTCATAAAGTAATTTTAGTTAGCAAAGAAAGACATTATTTGACTACAGCATCACGCTTAGCGTTTATTGAGATTGCGACTGCAGGGACCTCCATCCCGAGTGAGCATCACTTTTCAAAATGAAAGCTAAGTAAATAAAAATAGAATGCCGCCGACCCAAGTCTGCGTCACTGATGAATGATTGTTAAAGAATAATCCGGGAAAGGCGGGGCCAGACGGAAGATTGGGTTAAAATAAATATCTTGCCTGCGAAATCTGCGTCGATGAAATAAAGTTTAGGTCCACGCAATAAGAGCGAAAAAGACGTCAATCGGCCACCTTGGCGAAAGATGTCGGGGAGATTTTTACACAGACGGGCAAAATTTACTGTCGACTTCAAAGACTCGAGACAAAAAATATGTTTTAATCGCCTGCACTTAAAAGCTTTATTTTTTTACAGTTCCAAGAGACCATAGCACCAATATCAAAAAGACAGTCGCACAGATAACGAAGTCATCTTATAAGGGTTTCGAGTTTTCCTTTTGAGTTACCTACAGAACCCTAAAAACCCTTAGATTCACGTTTTGTCGGCAATGGACCGTTAATCTCTTAGCATCCCTCCCCCTTTCCTCGTAGCTAGCTTAGCAGCATTACGGCGCCGGCAGTTCAATACGCGCGATGACGAGCGCGGAGAGCACAGTGCCGGCCGCGAGCTGAGTCACCGCGTCGGAAGCACCCGGCAGCTCCAGCAGCGCGCACGCGCCGCACGCGCTCAGCAGACGGCTGCTGCACTGTTAGGGCACATACAACTCGTTAATAATAGGAATTTAGAGGACGCGTTTGTAGCGACACCCCTGCTAGAAATG
Organism: Choristoneura fumiferana; assembly: GCF_025370935.1. NCBI lineage: Eukaryota > Metazoa > Arthropoda > Insecta > Lepidoptera > Tortricidae > Choristoneura > Choristoneura fumiferana. Next base: position 9,837,899 of record NC_133480.1, read on the forward strand.
CATGTCAGCGTTTTGGCCGATTAGAGCGAGAGCCGGGACGGAAGTGGCAGTTGGTCCTTGGACATTTTGCATCGACTCTCGCCTGGTTAGCTTCTGTTATTAAGAAGGTATAATCTGATAAACTTTTGTGTGAACTGTAATCTATGGCGTGTATAATTGAAAAGCTCACTCTCTTCAGTATTTATCTCCCACTAAAGACCACGCGTTAATACAAACACAGGTAGTTCAACATTTCTGTTTGGACTTTCAAAGATATGGGGCAATCTACAGCTCAATGAAGCATACATTATGAGCGTCTCTTAGAGTAGCAATGCGCACAGCTCCTATTGTTTCTCTCAGAGCAAAACTTACGACCTGCGGTTTTCAAAATATTAATTAACCTCTTCACTGCCCCAGTCATCTAGTCGTGACAGCCAATGAAATACCTCACACGCCACGGTCATCTATACATGACCAACATTCAACTCGAAATAATTCCTTCTGGAATGGAATTAAAAATCAAGTTGATTGTTGCTGTTTTTTCTGTGGCGTACAGAGCACGTCACTTCGTTTGTTTAGTAGCGGTGAAGAGGTTAAGGGGCACACTGCACACACCTGGCTGCCTATGAGCGCGGCGGTGGGCAGGTCGCCGCCGGCGGGCAGCCCGAGCGTGGCGCGCCCGTACTGGGGCGCGGGTCGGGGCACACTACACACACCACACACCTGGCTGCCTATGAGCGCGGCGGTGGGCAGGTCGCCGCCGGCGGGCAGCCCGAGCGTGGCGCGCCCGTACTGGGGGCGCGGGTCGGGGCACACTACACACACCACACACCTGGCTGCCTATGAGCGCGGCGGTGGGCAGGTCGCCGCCGGCGGGCAGCCCGAGCGTGGCGCGCCCGTACTGGGGCGCGGGTCGGGGCACACTACACACACCACACACCTGGCTGCCTATGAGCGCGGCGGTGGGCAGGTCGCCGCCGGCGGGCAGCCCGAGCGTGGCGCGCCCGTACTGGGGGCGCGGGTCGGGGCACACTACACACACCACACACCTGGCTGCCTATGAGCGCGGCGGTGGGCAGGTCGCCGCCGGCGGGCAGCCCGAGCGTGGCGCGCCCGTACTGGGGGCGCGGATCGGGGCACACTACACACACCACTCACCTGGCTGCCTATGAGCGCGGCGGTGGGCAGGTCGCCGCCGGCGGGCAGCCCGAGCGTGGCGCGCCCGTACTGGGGGCGCGGGTCGGGGCACACTACACACACCACACACCTGGCTGCCTATGAGCGCGGCGGTGGGCAGGTCGCCGCCGGCGGGCAGCCCGAGCGTGGCGCGCCCGTACTGGGGGCGCGGGTCGGGGCACACTACACACACCACACACCTGGCTGCCTATGAGCGCGGCGGTGGGCAGGTCGCCGCCGGCGGGCAGCCCGAGCGTGGCGCGCCCGTACTGGGGGCGCGGGTCGGGGCACACTACACACACCACACACCTGGCTGCCTATGAGCGCGGCGGTGGGCAGGTCGCCGCCGGCGGGCAGCCCGAGCGTGGCGCGCCCGTACTGGGGCGCGGGTCGGGGCACACTACACACACCACACACCTGGCTGCCTATGAGCGCGGCGGTGGGCAGGTCGCCGCCGGCGGGCAGCCCGAGCGTGGCGCGCCCGTACTGGGGGCGCGGGTCGGGGCACACTACACACACCACACACCTGGCTGCCTATGAGCGCGGCGGTGGGCAGGTCGCCGCCGGCGGGCAGCCCGAGCGTGGCGCGCCCGTACTGGGGGCGCGGGTCGGGGCACACTACACACACCACACACCTGGCTGCCTATGAGCGCGGCGGTGGGCAGGTCGCCGCCGGCGGGCAGCCCGAGCGTGGCGCGCCCGTACTGGGGCGCGGGTCGGGGCACACTACACACACCACACACCTGGCTGCCTATGAGCGCGGCGGTGGGCAGGTCGCCGCCGGCGGGCAGCCCGAGCGTGGCGCGCCCGTACTGGGGGCGCGGGTCGGGGCACACTACACACACCACACACCTGGCTGCCTATGAGCGCGGCGGTGGGCAGGTCGCCGCCGGCGGGCAGCCCGAGCGTGGCGCGCCCGTACTGGGGGCGCGGGTCGGGGCACACTACACACACCACACACCTGGCTGCCTATGAGCGCGGCGGTGGGCAGGTCGCCGCCGGCGGGCAGCCCGAGCGTGGCGCGCCCGTACTGGGGGCGCGGGTCGGGGCACACTACACACACCACACACCTGGCTGCCTATGAGCGCGGCGGTGGGCAGGTCGCCGCCGGCGGGCAGCCCGAGCGTGGCGCGCCCGTACTGGGGGCGCGGGTCGGGGCACACTACACACACCACACACCTGGCTGCCTATGAGCGCGGCGGTGGGCAGGTCGCCGCCGGCGGGCAGCCCGAGCGTGGCGCGCCCGTACTGGGGGCGCGGGTCGGGGCACACTACACACACCACACACCTGGCTGCCTATGAGCGCGGCGGTGGGCAGGTCGCCGCCGGCGGGCAGCCCGAGCGTGGCGCGCCCGTACTGGGGGCGCGGGTCGGGGCACACTACACACACCACACACCTGGCTGCCTATGAGCGCGGCGGTGGGCAGGTCGCCGCCGGCGGGCAGCCCGAGCGTGGCGCGCCCGTACTGGGGGCGCGGGTCGGGGCACACTACACACACCACACACCTGGCTGCCTATGAGCGCGGCGGTGGGCAGGTCGCCGCCGGCGGGCAGCCCGAGCGTGGCGCGCCCGTACTGGGGGCGCGGGTCGGGGCACACTACACACACCACACACCTGGCTGCCTATGAGCGCGGCGGTGGGCAGGTCGCCGCCGGCGGGCAGCCCGAGCGTGGCGCGCCCGTACTGGGGCGCGGGTCGGGGCACACTACACACACCACACACCTGGCTGCCTATGAGCGCGGCGGTGGGCAGGTCGCCGCCGGCGGGCAGCCCGAGCGTGGCGCGCCCGTACTGGGGGCGCGGGTCGGGGCACACTACACACACCACACACCTGGCTGCCTATGAGCGCGGCGGTGGGCAGGTCGCCGCCGGCGGGCAGCCCGAGCGTGGCGCGCCCGTACTGGGGGCGCGGGTCGGGGCACACTACACACACCACACACCTGGCTGCCTATGAGCGCGGCGGTGGGCAGGTCGCCGCCGGCGGGCAGCCCGAGCGTGGCGCGCCCGTACTGGGGGCGCGGGTCGGGGCACACTACACACACCACACACCTGGCTGCCTATGAGCGCGGCGGTGGGCAGGTCGCCGCCGGCGGGCAGCCCGAGCGTGGCGCGCCCGTACTGGGGGCGCGGGTCGGGGCACACTACACACACCACTCACCTGGCTGCCTATGAGCGCGGCGGTGGGCAGGTCGCCGCCGGCGGGCAGCCCGAGCGTGGCGCGCCCGTACTGGGGGCGCGGGTCGGGGCACACTACACACACCACACACCTGGCTGCCTATGAGCGCGGCGGTGGGCAGGTCGCCGCCGGCGGGCAGCCCGAGCGTGGCGCGCCCGTACTGGGGGCGCGGGTCGGGGCACACTACACACACCACACACCTGGCTGCCTATGAGCGCGGCGGTGGGCAGGTCGCCGCCGGCGGGCAGCCCGAGCGTGGCGCGCCCGTACTGGGGGCGCGGGTCGGGGCACACTACACACACCACACACCTGGCTGCCTATGAGCGCGGCGGTGGGCAGGTCGCCGCCGGCGGGCAGCCCGAGCGTGGCGCGCCCGTACTGGGGGCGCGGGTCGGGGCACACTACACACACCACACACCTGGCTGCCTATGAGCGCGGCGGTGGGCAGGTCGCCGCCGGCGGGCAGCCCGAGCGTGGCGCGCCCGTACTGGGGGCGCGGGTCGGGGCACACTACACACACCACACACCTGGCTGCCTATGAGCGCGGCGGTGGGCAGGTCGCCGCCGGCGGGCAGCCCGAGCGTGGCGCGCCCGTACTGGGGGCGCGGGTCGGGGCACACTACACACACCACACACCTGGCTGCCTATGAGCGCGGCGGTGGGCAGGTCGCCGCCGGCGGGCAGCCCGAGCGTGGCGCGCCCGTACTGGGGGCGCGGGTCGGGGCACACTACACACACCACACACCTGGCTGCCTATGAGCGCGGCGGTGGGCAGGTCGCCGCCGGCGGGCAGCCCGAGCGTGGCGCGCCCGTACTGGGGCGCGGGTCGGGGCACACTACACACACCACACACCTGGCTGCCTATGAGCGCGGCGGTGGGCAGGTCGCCGCCGGCGGGCAGCCCGAGCGTGGCGCGCCCGTACTGGGGCGCGGGTCGGGGCACACTACACACACCACACACCTGGCTGCCTATGAGCGCGGCGGTGGGCAGGTCGCCGCCGGCGGGCAGCCCGAGCGTGGCGCGCCCGTACTGGGGGCGCGGGTCGGGGCACACTACACACACCACACACCTGGCTGCCTATGAGCGCGGCGGTGGGCAGGTCGCCGCCGGCGGGCAGCCCGAGCGTGGCGCGCCCGTACTGGGGGCGCGGGTCGGGGCACACTACACACACCACACACCTGGCTGCCTATGAGCGCGGCGGTGGGCAGGTCGCCGCCGGCGGGCAGCCCGAGCGTGGCGCGCCCGTACTGGGGGCGCGGGTCGGGGCACACTACACACACCACTCACCTGGCTGCCTATGAGCGCGGCGGTGGGCAGGTCGCCGCCGGCGGGCAGCCCGAGCGTGGCGCGCCCGTACTGGGGGCGCGGGTCGGGGCACACTACACACACCACACACCTGGCTGCCTATGAGCGCGGCGGTGGGCAGGTCGCCGCCGGCGGGCAGCCCGAGCGTGGCGCGCCCGTACTGGGGGCGCGGATCGGGGCACACTACACACACAACTCACCTGGCTGCCTATGAGCGCGGCGGTGGGCAGGTCGCCGCCGGCGGGCAGCCCGAGCGTGGCGCGCCCGTACTGGGGGCGCGGGTCGGGGCACACTACACACACCACACACCTGGCTGCCTATGAGCGCGGCGGTGGGCAGGTCGCCGCCGGCGGGCAGCCCGAGCGTGGCGCGCCCGTACTCGGGGCGCGGGTCGGGGCACACTACACACACCACACACCTGGCTGCCTATGAGCGCGGCGGTGGGCAGGTCGCCGCCGGCGGGCAGCCCGAGCGTGGCGCGCCCGTACTGGGGGCGCGGGTCGGGGCACACTACACACACCACACACCTGGCTGCCTATGAGCGCGGCGGTGGGCAGGTCGCCGCCGGCGGGCAGCCCGAGCGTGGCGCGCCCGTACTGGGGGCGCGGGTCGGGGCACACTACACACACCACACACCTGGCTGCCTATGAGCGCGGCGGTGGGCAGGTCGCCGCCGGCGGGCAGCCCGAGCGTGGCGCGCCCGTACTCGGGGCGCGGGTCGGGGCACACTACACACACCACTCACCTGGCTGCCTATGAGCGCGGCGGTGGGCAGGTCGCCGCCGGCGGGCAGCCCGAGCGTGGCGCGCCCGTACTGGGGGCGCGGGTCGGGGCACACTACACACACCACTCACCTGGCTGCCTATGAGCGCGGCGGTGGGCAGGTCGCCGCCGGCGGGCAGCCCGAGCGTGGCGCGCCCGTACTGGGGGCGCGGGTCGGGGCACACTACACACACCACACACCTGGCTGCCTATGAGCGCGGCGGTGGGCAGGTCGCCGCCGGCGGGCAGCCCGAGCGTGGCGCGCCCGTACTGGGGGCGCGGGTCGGGGCACACTACACACACCACACACCTGGCTGCCTATGAGCGCGGCGGTGGGCAGGTCGCCGCCGGCGGGCAGCCCGAGCGTGGCGCGCCCGTACTGGGGGCGCGGGTCGGGGCACACTACACACACCACACACCTGGCTGCCTATGAGCGCGGCGGTGGGCAGGTCGCCGCCGGCGGGCAGCCCGAGCGTGGCGCGCCCGTACTCGGGACGCGGGTCGAGGCGCACGGCGTGCGCGAGCCGCACGCGCAGACGCGGCCACTCCGCCGCGCGCCCGCTGCATACTTTCAGCGCACGGATCACGAACAGTAGACAGCACACGTACGCTGACACTGGGTTGCCTGAACACATATTTTTTACTTAATTAAAAAGGCAATTAAATTAAGACGCAATGTGCTAGGCCCGCCTCAAAGTGAGACATGCCTCGGAGGTCCGATGGGTGCGCGTAGCGTAGAACCTGTAATGAGGGCTATCGCGTATGAATTCACCACTAGAGGCGCTAGTGTAGCGTGAGGTCTCCGAAATGTCAAATCTCATAGTTTTTGGGTGAGCTAAGCGGGTTTATTTATAATTAGAATAATTTTGTGAATATTTTGCAATATCTGAAATTAATTATGGCAAATATGCGTTCCGGGCCAATGAATGTCTGTGTTTTGAGACAGTTTTGTCTTTCGGAAACCTTTGTCCTCCCTTTTTTCCGAACAAAACGGGGACTATGCAACACTGTGGCATGCTCGATATTATTTTTATGGTACGGTTTTAAGTTGTATTAAATATGATTTAAACTTTGTTTTCACGCCCATAATAACAGACTTTGAAAGCCATACTTAAAAACCTCACGCAACAGTGCGCCATCTAGTGAGACAAAAAACGATAGCCCTCATTGTAGCGTTATTTTGGGGAGGCCTACGAGTAAGTAACAGTAGGTATACTGCTTTCAGCTGACAAAATAAAAGCGAAAATATTTTTTGTTGTCATTCATTGTATGTAGATGATTCAAAAGACACACGTTTCGAAGTCAAGCTGCGATTTTCTCCCTACTACAACTGTTATTTAGTTCGCCGCAAATATTTGTAATGTAAGAACGCTTACCAGGTAGCGCGAAGATGTACTTGGTGCGTCCGTTGAGTTGGCAGGTGGCGAACGTGCTGGGCTTGCCCGGCTTCATGCGCACGCGCCCGAAGTGCAGCGTTGCGCCGAAGTCCTGCAGAATACGACAAAACATGATTATACTTGGGGCTTGGTCGGACAATTTCTGTACCAAGGCCGAACTACTCAAGCTACGCGCGTCTGGAAATGCCACTTGGTTTGACCTAATTCAACCGAATAGCCTCCTTTTTTTTTGAAGTCAATTAAAAAACCGACTAAACCATTGGTCAGTTAAAAGCTTGTACTATGCGGAGGCTCCTAAGGTTACCAGAACGTTTGATTTAAATTGTTTGTGCCTGGATTCGCTCAGAGGCGTATTAACTTTAGCCCCATTAAACGACGAAAAAGTATTTCATTTCAGAAAAAAAACCTTCGCCGCCCCTCGCAGCGTGCCGCCCCGGGCCATGGTCCCCTTGGCTTTATAGGGTAAATACACCCTGGATTCACTGGTCATGGTACCTTGAGCAGCACCGGCTTGAGCAAGTCCCGCTCGCCCATGGACACGCCGCCGGAGCAGACGACTACGTCGGCCCGCGTCATGGCTGCCGCGAGCGCCGCGCCCAGCGCCGCCGGCTCGTCGCGCGCGATGCCGCAGTCTATGCTCGAGTAGCCGTGCTCCCTGCATGAGAACCACAGCTTAGCAATCGTGGGCTCATTGGCATGCAGTCAATTCCAGGGTAGGCAGTTGGTGTTTGCCCCGCAGCGCGCCACCCTGCCGCAACCTACTCAAAAACTCAATGCACGCCATAGGGTGAGGAAAGTTATGGGGACGCAGACGGAAGAACGGGTCAGGGTGCGTGTGATATTCTTTTCATGGATAACATATGTTTGATCAGCGTCACAAACCAAAGAGTTAGGTACATAGTGGATACATATATTATGTGTACACCTACAAATGATGCGGCTTAACAATAAAGACGGTAACATGCAGAAACAAGCGGTTCATTTCTAAATCACCGTAAAATTTCAAGACAAAGTCATTTTATAGGTACATTTCAATAACGATACCTATGGATGAAAGACAGATGCATATATATAGAGGACGTCGACAAGTATTTTGAAAACGAAAAGGTTATTGCAGCATGTAAAATCCGTGAGCTCTTATAAAAACCTTCAGGTTTCGGGGGAAATCGGAAGGATTCGTGTTTTAGAAAATGACAATTGTCTTTTTGACTTAGTAGCAACACTCGTTGTGTTTTCATTGATTTATATAGAGTAGTTAAAAGCACCACTCATTTATTTATTTTATTTTTCGTAAATTGATTTCCATGGGGTGTCAACTTAAGCAGGGTATTTCTATAAATAGCCAATAACGGGAAATTGTTTATAAAAAGATGATTGTTTAAAAGAAGCTGAAATTTTCAAGAAATGTGTTGATTGTAAATATTTTAATGAGGTCCAATACCGAGTTATTGAAGCATCAAGGATTTCGAAAAGTACATTAAAAAGTATTAAACGAAGCAGACCAAAAAAATATTTTGATATACCCAAGAGAAGTAGACACGGTATAACAGCTATATATACTTCCAAACAAAAGTAGTGTGTGAAGGCTATGAATAAATAATAAGTCAGGAAGCGTAACTCAGAACAAATTCCACACAAAAAGTGGCCATACCTAGAACCAAAACGACTTATGATTGAAATTCGAATCAATTTCGAGGTTGCAAATAGACGTGCTTAAGTACCCATTCGGGTAGTAAATAATAGCTCAATATTACATTGAAATTTGTTTCACCCTCGGTATAACAAAAATAACAAGTACACACTGAGCAGTAGTGAGTCCTTTTGGCAACACACTACAGCACAATGTCTCTAATTTTTCTCTCTTCTCCTATATATTTATGTTTTTACTGTGTTTTTGTTGTGATGTAGTGTGTTTTTGTTGTCAATAAATGTTGAGTTTGAGTTTGAGTTTCAGTAGGTACTTTCAAATAAAAGATAAGACGTGCAAAGACAGTATGATAATATCTATCGATCTATCGTATTTAAAAGTAAGTTCTCAACTCTGCGTGATAACATTTACATGTCTACTTAGCGGACGCTACCGTTTACTAGATAGATCCTACAGTACAGTCAAACCGATAACTGCCATAACTAAAGTATTTGCGAAATTAAGCACAAGAATTTAAAAGTCGTGTCAAAATAAGGCTGATGTGCGAGGAAAAATCCACCAATAGGCAGGCAGCGTTGAAAGAGGCTAGGATATCCAAGTATCTCGCTCAAGTGTGTCGCTTTTTAGCGATAAGACCGCCTATTGTCTACTCAACATATCTAGCGGGGCAGCATTAGCTGTATGCAAAGCTCCACAACTGTTGCCGTATTACGTCTCCAAAGCCGCCATGGATCATTTCACGCGGTGTGCAGCTCTGGAACTTGCGTCTGCAGGAGTCAGAGTGAACACTATCAATCCTGGTCCAGTGGACAACCAGTTTCGTGTCAACAATAGCCTCGAGGCTTCAGACAAAGTGAAAAAGGCGATAGTTGACAGCACGGCCCTTGGATTTATTGCGAAGAGCGAAGACCTTGCAGACCTGATCTTGTTCCTTGCCAGTGATAAGGCAAAGAGTGTTACTGGTTCTAATTATGTCATGGACAACGGCTGGCTTCTGAAGAACTGAACCAGGGAATCAGGTTGCTTGTTATGTAAACCAAAATAATTTTCTTTTTGTAAATAAATACAATCAAGTGTTGCGAGACAGATTCCTGGGAGCATTTCGAAGTTACAAGTCGGTATATCGATTCTACGATTTAAATCATCAACTTATCGCATAATTTATAATTTAAGACAAGACGATTTTTATATAATGTTATTAGTGAAAACAAACGAACAAAAATATGACTTGACGTTTGACATTGACGATGTTTTTAAATCACAAAAATCACAAGCCATGCAGCCTTTATCGCACTACATTATAATCCGTGAATCAATTTTCCGTACTTATTTGTTAATACGTTCATGTTATGTGATTTATTCCTAATTTCTGTCGGAAATCCAAAGAATTGTAATCATTTGTTCTTGTTCAGTCTACTGTTTTAATAGCAAAAGCATTTAAAAAAAGTTTTCAAAATTAATTATGTGATTTTTCTTCTGGCAATGGTTTCCGCTGTAGAGCCGGGGTACGATACTTCTTATTGTCATTTAAATAAATTAATCATCTAGATTAAGCTATTAATCAAAATTCCTTTAGTAAATAAAAAATGCCTAAATAAAGAACAAAATAAACGTAAAAGATGTTTTTTTAAATTACTTTCAAGCGCTCATGATTGTGTCAATAAATTAGTATGGAAATCGAGCCACCTTAACAAATAATGTTTTTAAAATACCTATCGACCACGCTACGGATACGGATATGGATGAGAAAAAATATATATTCATGGCGCAGATAAAAATGACTGACCTGAGAAGAACACTGAGCATGGTTCTGTTGGAGTCCCTGATGTGAGCGGGCCGTAGTTTTACCTCAGACGGCTCCTGAAGCTCGTTGCCAGTTGACAGTAACGCCACCTGTGACGTAAATTCTTTTTAAAAAATTTTTTCACTGTTTCAAATCTGCAATCAGCTGTTCTAGAAATAATCAGATGGTTGGATTCTAAATAGTTAGGGTAATTAAGTTGGGTAGTGTTCCACTGAACACCATCACCATTTTAGGCATATGGGCTTAGATTGAGTGGTTTTGGAGTTGTTCTTTGTATTTTCACAGTATTTGTTTACTTCTTTTTTTATAGTAGGTAGTTCAGTATGTTCAGTACTGTGTTGTTCTCTGAAGCCAAATTAATGATTTGGAATGTTTTCCATTTCTAATATTGTCGTCTTTAGTCGTCTTAGAAAGATCATTTCAAACACCTTGGATATAGTTGGAAGAAGACTTATCGGTCTGTGTGAGGTAAGCTCTGTAGGTGGTTTCCCAGGCTTAGGTAACATACAAATTTGTGAGACCTTCCACAATGCAGAGTAGTAATGGATTTTCAGGATGGCTTTGTTTCAACACAGGAGCATGCACAGGAATACGATAGTTTTTTTTTAAGGTGTTTCAATATTACCCCAGTACTTAATAAGGTCAAAACCGGGTGCCTTTTTCTTACCCAATTTTTAGAGTTCCGTGGTCAACTAGGAACCCTTATTTAATATCGTATACCTCGTTCGGCGTTACCAGTTTTGGAGGTAATGACAGCTGTTGGTCACTTGTTATGGTTTGGCGATGTTGATGCGTTCGGTGTGATAATCTGGCTCAGATGCATCGCAAATGTTTCTGCTTTTTCTTCCTCTTTTCTGGCCCATGTGCCTGCGTGTGTTTTAAAGGTGGAACAGTTTTTCAATAGAAACTGACAATCATGTAGACATTTCCAGCCTACCAATATGCACACCGGGTTGCCTAGGTCTTGGTGATGTGACTAGGTATTATTCTTTTTTGATTCCTTTTAGATTATAATAACATCAACATGGTCTAAGGGCCGCTGAAGATTTACCTTCACCCATCTGATAACCGGTTGAGTAATATTTTTTATTAAATAGTATTTATTTACAAACACGCCTATGATATCGAAAAATGTTCATGGCTATCTGGTCTCCGTGACTGATATGTATATTCATGCCAAATTACAGCTTTCTAGTACTAACGATCTCTGAGCTTAGCCGCGGACGGACAGACAGACAAACGGACAGAGATAGTGAAACTATAAGGGTTCCTAGTTCACGGAACCCTAAAAATGACGCGTAAAAGAGCCCATTGCGGCCTACTTACTGAATAAATGATTTGAATTTGAATGCCCAAATACCGGCATGACAATCGGAAGCCATATAATTACCGACATATTTTTCCCGTCCCGTTTGTGTCAGGTTGTGTTAGCATTATTACCACCACCAGCATAGTGATCAAATTAAGTTATTTTCTACTTGATTTCGTGTACACGTAAAATAATAATAATTATAATCGAAATTAAGTTTATTATCAGTATGTTTTATAACGCTGTCTCTGTCAGGCGCATGTAAAAGAGCATGCGCGCGCACTCGATTACATTCTACGGACATGTCGCGCGCTGCTGCTATGTTGTGTCCTGTTCTATCACGCGGACCTCGGACGCTCCACTTTCTCTTTCGCGCATGTTCATCATCATTATTATCATCATCAGCCGGAAGACGTCCACTGATAAACATGGCCTTTCCCTTAGAACACCACAATGAACGACAACTCGCCACTTGCATCCACCGGTTGCCCGCAACTCTCATATTAAACTGCGCATATTAACTGCTCCAATTCTAAAACTTTGAAGCCAGGCAATAATATGTCATGAGCGGTTTTTTGCAGGCAAGCCTATATGATTGATTTTGTAATTAAATTATCTTTCTCATGATACCAATTTTGACTGGTTATCAGATCGGTGTAGTTACCGATATTGACTCATCTGTTCATACCCGCTTGCCAGGTAGCCATGAACAAAAATAAGTAGGTAAGCCTACCAAGGCATATTCTCTGCATTAAAAACGATCAGTTGGAATAAAACAAATCCAGTTATCAAAAGAGTGAAGAAAGAGTGAAGAGTGAAAGGTAATCCAAAAAAAACCGGACTAAAATTAATTTAATTAAAAATAGCCATGAAAAATTTTCAATAGGCAAGCTATCATAGGCGTGTTTATGTTTATAAATAAATAATATTTCATAAAAAAATATGTCTCATCCGGTTATCAGGTGGGTGAAGGTCGATCTTCACGTCTCCCTACTAACAGGGGCATACCATAATCAACTGTGCCCACGTTTGGGTGTCTTAAATGTCTAGAAAAATGACAAATTCTATTGAAATGTAGTTTAAGTTAACATTTGCTGACCAGGCGCAGTGGCTAAATTTAAAATGATGATAAGCCAAGGCAAGCACGATATGATGTTGTGCGTCAAAATATTCCTAATAAAGAGTGCGATGTTATGCTTAATTATTTTATTCAACTTATCATCATCATCAACATCATCAGCCTATGTTCGTCCACTGCTGGTCATAAGGGCCTCTCCCATAAGAACGATCTTCGGCCACTCTCATCCAGCTCTTGCCAGCCGCCCTGCGAAGATCATCGCTCCACCGAGTTTGAGAACGTCCTACGCTACGTTTGCCGATCCGTGGTCTCCACTCAAGAACTCGTCTACCCCAACGGTTATCGGTTCTTCGGGTTATATGGCCGGCCCATTGCCACTTCAGCGTGCTAATGCGGTGGGCTATGTCGATAACTTTGGTTCTCTGTCAGATCACTTCGATTCAAGTTATGTTTAGGTCTAATGAAGTTACCTTAGGATATCCTTTGACGGTAATATTCTGGTACCCAGCGCCAGCTAATATACCAATGTGGCCCGCGTCGAGGACAGAACCTATCAAACAAATTAAACATCATTAAATTCTACAGAACAGAGGCCGTATTGACTAACGTTTCTGACGCTAGCGATCGCTTATCAAATGACAGATATCGCATACAAAAACTGTTATTCGATTGCGATCGCGAGCGTCAGAATCGTTAGCCAATACCTACGGCCTCGGGACCTCTTACTGTCATCAATGCATCATGTTTGCAACTGTCGACCATTGTACTAGCTGCTAAATAAAAATATCATACGAAATGAAATGTTATTTTAGTTATCCAGCTCTACTTTCCCATTAAAAGCATGAGTCTGATCTGCATCAAGAATATGAGCAAACAAAAAGATACGCCAATATATGGCTATCATTAACATACTCGTAGAAATACCTTTTTTCACGAGTTCAGCCCCCATCGGGATGTCGAAGCCTATTGGTCTCACGTCCTGACCAGGCTGCGGTGCCACTAAGATCTCAATTTCCAACTCCGTCTGACCGTCTTCTGACGCAGACACCAACTTTGTGTCTTCTACCTGAAAAAAAAGATGAAATGTTTCAAATTAACTGCCATTTATTGAAATTTAAACATGGGTGAACAAGAAGGTAATGTACTCATACAAAACATATTAGCACAAATAAGAATGGTTGCGTAAAACTTAAGATTTTAACAGACATAAAACTTAAATTAGCGTGAGCGGGACGGCAAGATACGAAGTTCGAATTTTGCACTTCGTAGTATAGGGCCTGGTGTCACGTGTCACACACCTGCACGACGCAGTCGGCGCCGCTGGGCAGCGCCGCGCCGGTGTTGACGCGCGCGCACGCGCCGGGCGTGAGGGGCGCGGTGGGCGCCTCCCCCGCCGTCAGAGCGGCCCGCACCGCCCGCACGCCGGCGCCGTCGCTGCTCAGGCACGCATATCCTAGCCAACAATACATTGTAGGTATTAATGGTTCATAGAAAACCATCATTTTGGGTCCCTAATTACGCCCGTAATTTACTTATTTTTAGGACTACATTATGAACTTGTTCCTTTAGCTACAAATAAGAAATTGAAATAAAAAGCCCATCATATTTAGTAAATTCATGTGTAAACTAGAACTGAAACAATACAAAATATTTCAAAACATTTACCATCTTTTACTGATGCAGGAAACGGAGGCATAGGTTCCTTAGTACACAGAGATTCAGCAACCACCCTGCCCAGAGCCTCCGTAATGGGTATAATCTCCAAATACTCCTCCCATTGTTGCATCACTTTATCAACTGTCCTAAAAGCTTCATCCATCTCCAACATTGGGAAAGGGGACTCTCTAGGCCTGAACGCTACTTTGGTCATATCTACATTGCTAGGACCATGATGCTGGCAAGTTTGGAACATCATTGAGTCATGCATAGTTCTCACTGCATTCAATTCATTGTTTATCAGAGCTAGAGCATGAGTTAAAACAGGCTTGACTACTTCAAAACATTCAATAACCGCTTTCTTACTGCCTGGGAAGTTAATAATTAAGGTTTTATCTCTTATTCCTGCTACGGCTCTAGACAGCATAGCCATTGGAGTTTTTTCTAAGCTCGCCATTGTCAGAGCTACTGTAATAGCTGGAGCTTCTCGATGGATAACTGCTCTCGTTGCTTCCGGAGTCACATCCCTGGAACTGAACCCAGTGCCTCCCGTTGATAGAATGAGATTGACATTGGCCTCGTCACAGAAGTATTTAAGCTCCTTCTCAATGATTTCTCGCTCATCTGGTATGATGATTTTGTGCAGGTTGGCATTAGGAAACAATTCTCTTGCAAAACGGGCCAGTGTAGGCCCAGATGTATCTTTCGAATTGTCTTTGAAACATGAGTCACTGATGGTTAAAACTGCAACAGCTTTCACCATTTTTATCACTTTGGTAATCTATAATTGTAAAGAAAAAAAATTGAGCCTATTTATAAATGTGATCGAAGAAACTGCAAGAAAAAACATAAATTGTACTTTATTATATTTATCATCATACGTAAGTTGAAATTAAATGTAGATTATAAAAGAAGGTCACTTAAATTCAGTCTCTTAATACTATTAATAGCTATTAGCATGTTATCTACACATTAAACTATATTATATCGCCGGCTAACAAGCAAAACTCACTAAAATTTCTGTCGCTGCTCTTCAAAAAGTTGTATCTAGTTAATAATTTCAGACTGAGATACCAGCTTTGTTGTATGTATTTGGTACTTAATGACTTTTGCTAGTCACCCGACGATATTGTAGTTTGCAAACTAGTTGGGGATAGATTTTAATAAAACTTTGGACTATTCAGTAGTTTAAGAAACTAGAGAACCATCTCATTTTCTTGGTGTAAGTGTAAGAAAGGGTAGTTGCTACTTGCAAAATTCACAAACAAATCTTAAATTAATAGAATGTTAATAGATCAAGTATTAATAAAAATATCGAATGTACACCTTCGATCTTGAAGTAAAACTTTAGGAACGATACAAGAAAGTTGTCCAAGGCCACTTAATTGTTATCTATATCATTAATATACAATACAAACACAATTTGCAACGAATCGTTACTTACGTTACGCACCGATGGCCGATCTAATGATAACAGTTAAAGTACTTGAAATACGTAATAGTTAATGCGTTATTGCGGATTGTGAATGACTTTACTGCGTAAAGATTAATGCAATTACATCACAGTATTATCACAACACGAAACAAATAAAGATAAGGATTATTTAGATTAAAATCAAACACTGCCGCGTAACCTTGAGTACACAATCCGGCAAGCAAGATATCATATGTGATGTGACACTGACAGCTGTCATTTATAAATTTCTTGTCAGCATGTTCAAGTTAAGTTTATAAACGTTCAAGCTTGCAGTAGGTAATTATATCAGTGTTTGGACCCCTTCCCTAGCGTGCACCGGTCATCAAGTTTTTGTAATTATTAAACAAAAAGCATATTTCTTGATGTTACTGTCCAAATAGTTGGCATCTTTAATCTTATGTCATATCATTAGTAATAGAGATAACAGCAGGGTAGGGTGTCGTCAATTCAAAAAAAAAACAAAAATTCAAAATTATTTACTAAGGTTGAAAAAAGTACAATGTTTTACAATGGTTGGCACCTCTTTTTATGTATAAAATACCTGTACTAAGAGGCACCTTCTGTAGTAAAAGGTAAATTACAATTTGTACTGATTAATATTATTATGTATTATTTATTTAATTACATACATTTAATTTTATTTTTATACTTTCCTAAGAACCAAATCAAATTAATGACATGCATATTTCAATGTCTTAAGGCTCCTTTATCTACGAGGTCAGGTCATGGGCACTTGTTTGAGCAAAGAGTAATGTAATGCAGATGAATAAGTTTTTCGTTAAAATTACATTTTTAATAGAATCTCTTTTTTGCTGACTGCATTTTTTGTTGACTGTACTTACATTCTCATCTCAACTACATTTCCGCACCAAATAGCAAGTCGATGCCATTAATTAACCGCTGAGGAGTTCCGTCCTGCGGAGACGATCCTCGCCGGACGACTAGGTTGTTACTGCTAGATTATTATATTTGTACCATTATCATTACCATTACATCAGTATATCAAATTTTAAGTCAATTTGACCACTGGAAGTGGGTCGAAATTCGGTTGCAAGATTTTACCCGAGTTAAATATAAAAGCTTGTAAAAAGGCTGTAGGTAGGAAGTTTAAGGTATCGTTTTACATGTGCTCACGTAGATACAGTTAATAAACCAACAGGTAGCAATCAAAATTTAAAAATAATAAAAAAAGTATATTTCAACTCCAAACATGATTAAATAACTAAAAGCACTAAGAACCAGAAGGCAGAAAGAGCCGTGGTGGCCGAGTGGTTTGGCCTATGCCCTCTCAAGCAGAGAATCGTGGGCCCAAACCCTGGCTCACAGCTCTGAGATTTTCGAAATTCATGCGCAGTTGAGTTTCCGACTACTAAGAGTTTGTGCTTGGCCCGGGTAACTCCGACCGTTAAGCGACGTTTGTCGTTTAGTACTTCTCCTTCCTGAAAATAACAAGTTAGAATTATTAAAGAAGAACCAAACGCACACAGGCACATGCGATGTTCGATTACATTGTGATTTTTTCACCAGAAACACCAGAAACATATTTCTTTGCACTAGTTTCCTTTCTATTGTACACATTGTTGTAGAGGCTGGAAAGTAAGAAATAGATGAATTCGCATAAGCATAACCTTATACGGCATTTCAACATGACGTACTAAGATAACGGTACAAATATTTACTAGGTGTCCTGAAAACATGTGAAATAATACAGAAAATTGCGCAATATTTTAATGAAATTATTGACAGATTCAAATAATAATGAGTTATTGATCAAAACATTGGGGTAAGTATTACAATTTCGTCATCGGGATATTCCCAAATTAAACAAAACGTGTAAATATTTGATGTGACGTAATATTAAAGATGAACAATACTTTACAGTAAACGTAAACAGTAAAGTAGTAGTAGTAGTTGTATTGCGTGTTAGGTTTATTAACCGACTTTAAAAAATGAAGAGGTTATTGGTTCGGTTGTATTTTTTTATGTTTGTTGCCTCAGAACTCCGTCATTTATGAACCGATTTGAATTTTTTTATAAACACCAAATCAGGATCTGAACTTATAACTTTTCAAATATTGCAGGGACACCTATGTATGGTAATCCGACCGACACATATGGTATTTAGTAGTAACTCGTATAGGTATATCTTAAAAATCATCATTTGGTGAAGTGGAACTGATGATGAAGACCACAGTTGACCACCGGAGCTACTCCTCAATAATGAACGTTCTGCATCGGAAAAGCAATCTTTCGTGAAAGGTGACGAGCAGTTGACATTATTGTATCTTAGATTATTTTTTTGTGTTAAAAATAAAGTTGTGTTAAATACTTGTGATGTATACATACCACATACATACCATTTAATAATATTGTAAATCTGTTTAAAAAAATATACCTCGTTGAGTTTCTTGCCGGATTCTTCTCAACAGAGGTTTTTCCGAACCGGTGGTAGATTTTTTTTTGACATTCATAAGTGCTTGTTATAGCCTAAATTGAAAAAAGATATTTTGTCTTTGACTTTGATTTACACTAAAAAAGCGTGAAAACAAAATATAAAAAAATTATTCACCAACGACAAGAAACCATGAAAATAATTTTATACCAGTTTGAAGTAATTGAAGCTTATCGTTGCATTTTATTGTGAAACGAATCATAACGAGCGTTTGCGTTGGGGTAAATAAAAACAAAATGAAGTGAGTCACCAGGACTGCGTTGGACACTGCATAACATTACATTTGTGTTATGAAATGTTATAAAATTATGTAGGTAAAAAGAGATAATCGTTACCGCACCATCAATTTCATCATAACTGTACTTTCTTATTATTATTGTACTATCTAATTTCTTTGCAGAAATCAGTATAAAAGTATGAATATTTACCGTAGCATCGCACTCTACTAAACAGTCTGTACGCAAAGTTCACTTGTAAGAAAACATGAGTTTTAATCATCCCAGCCTATATACGTCCCACTGCAGGGCACAGGCCTCCCCTCAGAATGAGAGGGCTTGGGCCATAGTTCCCACGCGGGCCCAGTGCGGATTGGGAACTTCACACACACCATTGAATTGCTTCGCAGGTTTGTGCAGGTTTCCTCACGATGTTTTCCTTCACCGCAAAGCTCGTGGTAAATTTCAAATTTAATTCCGCACATGAATTTCGAAAAACTCAGAGGTGCGAGCCGGGGTTTGAACCCACGACCCTCTGCTTGAGAGGCGCTGGGTCAAACCACTAGGCCACCACGGCTTGAGTTTTAATACCAAGGTAGAAATCGTGACGGGCGCCAGCGCTGGTCACCAAGGAGGGCGCGGACGCAGGACAATCTCACCGCCGTCGCCCAGCAGGCGGAGGCGCTCGGCAGGAAGGCTCTTGTCATCAGAGCCGACCTGTCCAAGGAGGACGAAGTCGCCACATAGTCCCTTTGAACATTTCGGCAAACTAGATTATACTCATCAATAATGCTGGCATAAACGTCGAGGGGTCTCTGCTTGCGATGGCGAGCATCACAAGCGTACGACAAAGTAATGCAAACAAATTTGCGAGCAATAGTCCAGCTGACAATGTTGGCGGCGCCAAAAAAGCCAAAAGCCGTGGTGGCCTAGTGGTTTGACCTATCGCCTCTCAAGCAGAGGGTCGTGGGGTTCAAACTCCGGCTCGCACCTCTTGAGTTTTTCAAAATTCATGTGCAGAATTACATTTGAAATTTACCACGAGCAAATATAGGAAAACATCGTGAGGAAACCTGCACTAACCTGCGAAGCAATTCAATGGTGCGTGTGAAGTTCCCAATCCGCACCGGGCCCGCGTGGGAACTATGGCCCGAGCCCTCTTGTTCTGAGAGGAGGCCTGTCTGGGCACAGGCCTCCAGGCAGAGTTTAATAATTAAACTCTACAAAACATTTCAACAAATTTAGTAATTAGACTTTAATTACTAATGCATCTGGTAACATTCCTGTTTGATTATTCGTAACTAACTTGTTTGGTTAATGGTTATTAAACTATTTACTACGAACAAATAATAAGACTTATTATTTGTTCGCTTTTTATTTGTTCGTAGACTATTCAATTAAAAATAGATAAACATTTATGTTAAGTGTTTCTGGGAAATTACATACGTTTTTACAATAAAATTCCAAAAATATTATAAATTAAACAGATACAAAATTCAGATCTATTGTCAAGAAGACATTAATATCTAAGGCGTATTATAAAGTTAATGATTATATCATGGACAGGGATATTTGGAAATAATTCCGATCCGCATTAGCGATCCCTTCAAATAGCGAACCTACTGTGTTAAAAATAAAGTTGTGTTGTGTTGTGTGCTCGTTTGCCATCCAGTCGAAAAAAAAAAAAAAAAACTTGTGATGTATAGGATATCATTTAATAATATTGTAAATCTGATTAAAAAAATATACCTCGTTGAGTTTCTTGCCGGATTCTTCTCAACACCGGTTTTTACGAACCGTTGGTAGTTTTTTTTTGACATTCATAAGTGCTTGTTTTTAGCCTAAATTGAATAAATATATTTTGACTTTGACTTTGACTTAAATACACAACTGATTTTTACAAACCAAAAAGAAGGGTCCACTATAGGGTTCATGAAATGAAACTCCGTCCAGTTGACATTCTGTTGATAAGTATATTCAACTAAAACAAACTTCTTCTTTCTATAGTTTCTGAGGTAAGCGCGATCTGACTCGATCTTACTTAGTGACATCTAAACTCAGTCTTTGTCGGATCCTAAATGATTGCTCCTCTCATCCACTCAAAGGTTGACTGGTAGAGATCCCTTGAAGGGATAAGTCCGCCTTTGTACAAGTATCTCAAAGTTTGACAATTGTATTTTATTTCTTTTCTTTTCGAGGGGAATTTATTTATAAACAAACAAATAATATATATAATAATTAACAGAAATAACGTACAAACATCGGATTTAATATTAACTAATTTACTACGTAAGCATGCACCTACCTACCTACTTATGCATATGGAAATGCTACTAAACGTGGTTTTAATAACAAACTGGTTTGTTATTGCCTAAATGTTATTAACTAAATGTTTTGTAAAACGTTAAGATAATTTAGTAAGACTAGTAATGTTTCCGGTTTTGTTACTCATCATTAGGAATGGGCCGAATATTCGTATTTGGACGAATATTCGGCTAAATCACCGAATGTTCCGCAAAGTGGTACTCTTCTTTTTACTGGATGAGATAAGTGTTAAATGTGTTATTTTTATGAGGTATTTTATGAGACTTCCAATAACACCAGATAAAAAATATGGTAAGCGCAGCGTAGGACGTCCACCAACAAGATGGACGGATGACCTGGTTAATGCTGCGGGTTACGCCAAAATGGTATGGGTAATGTCAGAATTACGCATTTGAAATCAATAATTTGGAACATTAAGCCCGTTTAAATTCCATATTATTATACTCCTTCACCGGATAAAAGCATTGCTCCTGCAAGTGCTCCTCAAAAGTTTACGCTTAAATTCAAATGAACTATAGTTCGTTACGACATGTTAACTAGTTTTTTAATAAAAATCGAAACACAAACACGACGATATCGATAGTGAAAATCCCCATAATTCAGTGCGTTTTGTAATGTGGATCCACCAATCACAGCGCCTGAATCATCGGAGAATATCCAATAACGGGCGGGCTCTACTCCGGCCGCTCAGATATAAATATACAGCCCACCCGGAGCGAGTCGTTCAGTTCACCGCGAACAGCGATCCGAAGCGCTCTCTCAGTCCGCCCGGAGCGAGTCGTTCAGTTCACCGCGAACAGCGAAAAAACCCCGATACAGTATCCCCGCCCCCTCGACAGGTGTCAACATGTCCAGCCTTGGGATGGTCCGGCGTGAACACAACCAGGGGGACGTCAGTAGCCGTCGCTTAGTCTTAGCGACGAAGGGCACCGTCCAGGGGACAAGTAAGGAGGACCTGCCACTCAAGCTGGCAATTCGTGGACTGCCGGCGAACACCGCGCCGGAACATATCAAGAAGGACCTGCGGGAGAAGGGGTTCCTCCCAATTCTTGTGAAAGAAGTCAGAACACGAGTGGGGCGGGGAGCCTCCATCTACCATGCGCAGGTGCATCGCTCCGCCGAGACCATCCCCGCCATTTACCAAGTAACCTCGCTCCTGGGCGTGTGCGGCATCAAAGTGGAAGCGTGGTGCGGACGTCCAGGACCAGCCCAGTGTCAGCGATGCCAGGCCTTTTGGCACAGCTCCGAGTCCTGTTACAGCCCACAGCGCTGCGTCTACTGCGGTGGATGGCACGCCTCTCGCGACTGCCCGCGCGATTACTCACCGACATGCGTTAACTGCGGAGGACCCCACCCTGCAAATAGCGCCACGTGCCCGGAATGGCGGAAGGCGGCGAGTTGTAGGACGCCGGGAGACGCGCCACGAACCAGAGCGTGTGACCTGAACCATCACGGGGCGACCCCCATCGGCGCTACCTACAGCACAGTGGAAAACGGCAACGCTCCTAACTCCCTCATGGCGGTGGCCAACGATGGGACGAGCTCGTCTAATAAAAGGCGTAGAAAACGCGGCAGGAAGAAGACAGCCTCCAAGCCAGAGCCACGGTGACTGAGCCGATGACAACGGCACAACCCAGCGCCGCGCTGGCTGTTCGCGCAAGAGCAGCGCTATGACAATCCTGTACGTTCCTACTGACACTTACCGAGAGAGAGGCACATCGAGCGCACGCGTCTGCATCGACTTAAATAAAATTTACTTAAACCTACGTAGTGTCCGACTAAGTTTCGGTTTCGACCAGTTTCGACACAAAAATCATGTTTCGGTCAAAGGTTCGGTTTCGGCCAAAAAACAGCTGAACCTTTCGGTCGCGCCGAAACTCACATCGTACTTTCGGGTGGCGTTCGGCTAACGTCGGGTGTGCTCGGAGCAGCTGGAAATGGCGTCTCTCGTCTGAGTCCGCCGGCCGTTGAATGACTTTGCTTATTATTTAAAATATTATATAGAACAAAAAGATTCCTATAGTAATAAGTAAATTTGAATTAGCCTTTCGAGACTGGCTGATTGTGATTATAAAAATGAAAAGTCAAAATACACCTTATCGTACTTTGTTAATAATCTTGTTTTATTTTATATACCATCTACAACTGACGGGTCGCTGCCTCAGTATTATGTTGCCCCCACATTGGCTGTTAGAAATGTCATAAGTATAAAGTTATAAACCACGATAACATTGTCTAACACTTTATAACTTTTATTACAACTTGTTACATGTTTTAAAAGCTCCCATATTGATACATAAATTTTATATAACACCATATATTCTATACCATGTGTTATCATGTTATATAATTCACATTATAAAAGTTATATAACATGATAACAATGTAGGTATAAAATTTGTTACAATTTGTTATACAATGTTATAAAACAAATGTTTTATAACGTTATATAACACTCTTATAATAGCCAATGTGGGAGCACCATTACAATTAATGTTACATTTTCACATTTTATAATTTAATTAAGACCCAGTGTCACTACGACGGTGTTATAATTTCAATTCAATAAATGTGAAACGTAAAATTCTGTAATACTTATTAGCCAGCAACATGTTTCATTTCATTATTCAATATCTTGGTGACTCGGGCTAAAACTCAGTACCAAGCGTTTGCCCAGAGATAAGACCAAGCTAGATCGATTTTTCATCCCCGAAAACCCCAACATACGAAATTTCATCGAAATCGTTGGAGCCGTTTCTGAGATCCCCGAAAGTATATATATTATTATAAATGCGAAAGTTAGTAAGTCTGTTTGTTTGTTTGTTAATTCATCACGTCTAAACCGCTGAACCGATTTAGATGAAATTCGGTATACTGATTGATTGCGTCCCGGGGTTTTAATCCCGGAAAATTGCAGTTTCCGCGGGATAGTGAAAACCGAATTCTACGCGGACGGAGTCACGGGTAACGGCTAGTCACGTTTATAAAAGGTTCGGTTTCGGTTTCGACCCAAACTATAATCAGAACCGAACCATCGGTTTCGGCAAAAAGACATGTTTCAGTTGGACACTACCCGGGCCTAACCCTTATATTCTTTTCCGAGAGCCTGAAGTAGATATATTCAGAGGGACTTTCTTACTGAGAGGGAGGGATCTTAAATCTTTCAACAGGATAATTAAGATCGAACTTCACTTTAGGTTAGTTCATTGGATCATTAATTGGTAAATGGATTTCTTATTATTATTATGAATTATCCTGTCTTCGTCTAACTATACGAGATTTAATTTTTGACTGTAGATGTTTAGAGATGTCAATGTTGAAAATTCAATATAATATATACGTAAATAATACCTACACCATATAACTATAATCAACGAAATGTATTTTAATATAATCCATATTCAAGCTTGACAGTCTTAGGGATGGGTAAAAAATATTTTAAAATACTCACTAGGTACATGTCGATAATTTTTCTTTACGATAATGATAGTCTAATACTTAAATTAAATGTGTTTATTTTGTAAAACAATACTAATTAAAAAACGAATATGTATCAATATTTTTAATTTTCATCAATAAAAATAACTTTAATGAAACACAATATATCTTAACTTTATTAATTTTTAGAAATATGTCTCGTAATATATTACTAAATATAAATAATAAATTTAGTAATATCCTACAGTTTATTACTAAATTTTTTATTAATATGTCTCGTAAATATATTACAAAAATTTTAGTAAAAGAATTTGTAATATAGTATGAGACATATTTCTAAAAAATAATAAAGCTAAGATATATTGGGTTTAATTAGTGTTTTTTTATTTATAAAAATTAAAAATGTTAATACATATTCATTTTGTAATTAGTCCTGTTTTACAAAATAAACACGTTTAATTTAAGTCTTAGACTGTCATTATGGTAAAGAAAATTTATCGACATTTAGACAGTATTTTAAAATATTTTTTACCCATCCCTAAGACTGTCAAGCTACCAAATTGCACCTCCGATAACGGGGTCTAGTTATAATTATTTGTAGTTGTTCCGCGTGGGAACTACGGCCCAAGCCCTCTCTTTCTGAGAGGAGGCCTGTGCCCAGCAGTGGGACGTTTATAGGCTGAGATGATGATGATGGTTTGTAGTATAACTATTTAGTATATGTAATTTTGTTTTAAACTTTGTGTGTGGTATACTATAGTATGTGCAGAAAATTCGATGTTCAGGGTTTTCATCGAACTATTGGGGACCATGGGTACTTTAGGATAATGCAGCCTCACTAAATATGGACTAGACGGCTATGACCACTAAATACAGTAGACAAACTACTATTCAGCTGGTATTTTTGAGTAGCTTTAGGTTCCTTTGTCCACGGGTTAGATCATAGGAACTTATTCAAGCAAAGAATAATGTAATGTAGATAAAAATGGCTGTAAGCAGGAATTCATATGTGCATACATAGGTACTTTTTAAACTAACAGGTAGCAATAAAAAATTAAAAATAATAAAAAACTTTAAAAAAGTGTATTTCAACTCTAAACATGATTACAAATAACTAAGGCAATTTAACTCTAAAAATCACTCACGATACTAAAGTTCTGTATTTGTCGACTAATCGTTTAATGACTTCGAGTTCGAGGACAAGCGAGGGGCAAAATTCTATCAAACGCTTAAGAGGTTCATATCGCTGCAGTGCAGTTGAGTTTCCGACTACTAAGAGTTTGTGCTTGGCCCGGGTTACTCCAACCGCTAAGCGACGTTGGTCGTTTAGTACTTCTCCTTCCTGAAAATAACAAGTTAGAATTATTAAAAATGAACCAAACGCGCACAGGCACAGCAATGTTTCGATTACAATGTGTTAATACACTGTAGGAAACAGGGTGTTTTTCTTTTACCAAAAACAATACTTCGTTTCTACAGTACATTGTTGTAGAGACTAGAAAGTAAATAAGCAATAGATGAATTCGCATAAGCATAGCCTTATACGGCATTTAAACATGACGTACTAAGATAACGGTACAAATATTTATTAGGTGTCCTGAAAACATGTGAAATAATACAGATAATTGCGCAATACTTTAATGAAATTATAGAAAGATTCAAATGATAAGGAGTTATTGATCAAAACACAGGGGTATCGTTATCGTTATTCGTCATCGGGATATTCCGAAATAAAACAAAACATATTGGACGTAATATTAAAGATGAACAATACTTTACAGTAGACGTAAACAGTAAAGTAGTAGTAGTAGTTGCTTATTAACGGATTTAAAAAATTGAGGTTATTATTTACACTAAAAAGCGTGAAAAACACAAAATTTAACCAAGTAAAAGAAAACATGACAATAATTTTCTACCAGTTTGGAGTTGATGCCACAATACGAGCCAGCAGGAGTGGACCTATAGTCGTCTACCTCACCTACATACCATATATTGGGCTTCAAGCACTCCTGCTGGCTCGTGCTGAGGCACTAACTTCAAACTGGTAGTAAATTCATCATCATCATGTCATCATGGGTTCGCACATCTGAATCTTTCGGAATACAGTTGCGAAATCACATTTGACATTTCAGTGAAGGAAAACGTAAAGAAAACTGCATTCTCCAACACCGTAATCTAATGGTGAGTGTGATGTTCTGAATTAACACTAGGCCTGTGTGGGGAAAAAAGCCTAAGTCCTCTCGTTCAGAGAGGAGACCTGTGCCCAGTGTGACGTACAAAGGCCGTTATAGATTATGAAGACTAACATTCGTTACTGACCTTTACTTTCTTGTCATTGGCGGCATCATCGCGTTTAGTGCAAGAGTAGATGATGACGGACTTGTCCCGACCCTGAAACTGGTCGACAGTGCTGACCTCCACCGCCTGCTTTAACAGAGCCCTGCGCAGGAGCGCCACTTGGTCGCGGAACGGCGATATGACGCCTATGTCTGACGCGAGGACTCCACCCTGCAGAAACAATACATTTATCAAACAGTGAATTAATTTTCCAATTCGATCGATTCTAATTTTTTTTCTGGTGCAAAATGTAGTTTTATACTCTCTTAAGGGGTCCAAACAACATACCAAAATGCAAGTTTACATTACGTTTAGTTTTTCATGTAAAATTTTACCTACTGCCCTACTTATTACCTACTCATAGTCAAAATACCCACCAACGGGACTTATCACGCTAACACACACGAGTAATATTTACCTTGACGTTTCGGCAACATTACAGTGGCCGTGGTCACGAGTAAGTGTGGGGTGTCAAGTCTGCCTAGCAGTGCGAGTCCTTCGAACTACCCGCACTTGATCACCAATAGTATCGGCACTCGTATCACGAACTACCCGCACTTGGTCATTTTTATTTGCCACCCCAACGTCGAGGTAAATATTACTCGTGTGTTAGCGTGGTATTTTGACTATGAGTGAAAATCACGAAAGTTTAAAACTACTTATTACTATTAAGAATAAATAACTAATGTGACATTGCGTATATGTAAGTAAATCCCATGCATGTCAATGCAATAGTAATTAAAGTATTTAAAAATAAACGGTGTTACATATTTTTTACAACTTCAACTTATTATAATGCCGGCAGAACACGTTACAGTTTTACGAATATCTTCCAAAAACTTACTTCTGTCAAAGCATCCACCAACGCCAAAACGATGCAAGCTTCATCCGGATTCACACACGTTTTGCTTGTTTCCAGTTTGGCCGTAGCTTTCATATCAAGAAACAAAGCCGCATTTTCAGCTTCTGCACCGCAGGCTTTCAATAACCATGGCTCCGTCGTAAAATGGGATAATTTCTAGAAAAAAGTAATGTTGGTAAACAATAATAATATATTCGTCCGTACTCGGTATCTTTTGGATTATTTCCCAAACGCGAGCTCGCATGCCAGACTAAGAGCTTGTTTACACTAGCGTTTTTGCCGGCGTTTTGAGCGGGAACGCGGCGCACACGCGGCGTGCACGCGGCGAGCACGCTGCGGTATCTCCGCGCATGGGCGCGACGGCGTACTGTCATATACGGTTGGCGTCAACGCGGCGGCACGCTGCCGGTAAATAATCGCGGAGATACCGCAGCGAGCATGCCACGTTCGCGCCGCGTTCCCGCTCCGCCGGCAAAAAAGCTAGTGTGCACAAGCTCTAATATATTGAATATAAAATTGATTGATCCTACACCTGACCGGTTACAAAGACGCGCAAAGACAGATAGTCTAATATCCGAACTTGAAAAGATCTTCACCGGTCTGATAATAGAATGAAATGTATTTTATAATAAATTTAGTATTTTAGAAAATATATTAGAAATTGATTTGCTAAAAAAATCCTGAACAGGCTATTTTTAATTCTTTAAAAAAATATATTTTTAATAATTTTTAGTTGCATCATCGAGATAATAAGACAATTTTACATTAACTTAAAAGTATAATACATATAGAGTATGTAGACGTTGGGTTTGCTATTTTTTACCTGGACGAACTACTGGGTTGCCAGATATAAACTTAACCAGTTATTATGTCGATGCCAGTTACTTTAATTTGATTAGATAATAGAACAAATTATATATCAACGTAAGGGTTGTCTGCATTTAATTATAAACCATTTAAAAAAAATTGCCTGTCCAGTATTTTTTAGCAAAATAATTTCTAATATATTTTCTTAAATAATAAATTTATTATAAAAATACATTTCATTCTATTATCAGACCGGTGAAGATCTTTTCAAGTTCGGATCTTGTACTAAGAGCAAATATTACGTTTTCATCACTGCGTCGCTTATCCAGACGTTATACTATTGTTATTGTAAATGCCAGCCTCTAACATGTGGTATAAAGTCA
Organism: Choristoneura fumiferana; assembly: GCF_025370935.1. Lineage (NCBI taxonomy): Eukaryota > Metazoa > Arthropoda > Insecta > Lepidoptera > Tortricidae > Choristoneura > Choristoneura fumiferana. The sequence continues at coordinate 9,866,487 of NC_133480.1, forward strand.
AGGGGTGTATAAATATTTGCGACCCTCTAGTAAGAGGTAATCTTTGCAATCAGCAAGTCTTCCCTAAAATATGGTAAAAAATATTTATTAATAACAAAATAGCATGATATTACTAAGTACAACTTTTAAAACTAAACAATATCACATAAAAAATATCTTAGACTAAAAATACTAACATAAATTAATAACAATAATAATAAATAAATAAACTATACGTAATACAATATATTACTTTAAGTAATTTGTTTAAGTTTTAGGTTTAGGTTTACTTATTGATAAAAATATATGTAACATTTTCACATCTTTTCTAGGAGTTCAAACACAGTTTTTACGGTGTATAAGTATATAAAAAAAAATAAGTATAATAAAAAAAATGGCTTGGATTATCCTGTTACTCAAATAGGACAAGTCTCGCTCTCTTTATTTCGTTCGGGTATAAATTTGCGCTTAAACTTTTTCGTTGCATTTTATTGTGAAACGAATCATAACGAGCGTTTGCGTTGGGGTAAATAAAAACAAAATGAAGTGAGTCACCAGGACTGCGTTGGACACTGCATAACATTACATTTGTGTTATGAAATGTTATGAAATTATTTTATTGGATCAATACTGTAACAATTAGTTTGCTCACCCGCGACCCCTTATATAGTCATCATCATTATCCCAGCCTATACGTCCCACTGCTGGGCACAGGCCTCCTCTCAGAACAAGAGGGCTTGGACCATAGTTCCCACGCGGGCCCAGTGCGGATTGGGAACTTCACACGCACCATTGAATTGCTTCGCAGGTTTGTGCAGGTTTCCTCACGATGTTTTCCTTCACCGCAAAGCTCGTGGTAAATTTCAAATTTAATTCCGCACATGAATTTCGAAAAACTCAGAGGTGCGAGCCGGGGTTTGAACCCACGACCCTCTGCTTGACAGGCGTTAGGTCAAACCACTAGGCCACCACGGCTTGACCTTATATAGTAGTTACGTTTATGCAAGAAATGTGTGTTAATGCAGTTCCTCCACCTACACACTGTAAGGACACACACACATCACACAGACCCATCTATCACCACCATCACGCTACACTGACGCGTTTCGAACTTAACCAGAGCTCATCTTCAGAGCAACAAAACCGTTCACTAGATCTCTTCGGAAGTAGTAATACGTGTATTGCTATTTTAACAAACAACTTAATGGAGATTGTCATAAAGAATGCAATGCGATTTGAAACTCTAATTTTAATATAAAATTTACACAAACTTTTGTTTCATTAATTCTGACATTTAAAATTCCCGTAAATATCGTGTCTAGCTAGTAGGCATGTTGCAGACAGGCAACACAAACGTCGAAATCCGATTAGAAAATTATAAACGAGAAAAAAATCACTATAAAATCGAGCGATAAAAATGTAATTGATGGGTAATTAAATTAAGTACGTTTGTAAATAATAATAAAT
>NC_133480.1:9868032-9901520 GCF_025370935.1 Choristoneura fumiferana
TAGGTGTCCTGAAAACATGTGAAATAATACAGAAAATTGCGCAATATTTTAATGAAATTATTGACAGATTTAAATAATAATGAGTTATTGATCAAAACACAGGGGTATTATAATTTCGTCATTGGGATATTCCCAAATTAAACAAAACGTTGTGTAAATATTTGACGTGACGTAATATTAAAGATGAACAATACTTTACAGTAAACGTAAACAGTAAAGTAGTAGTAGTAGTTGTATTGCGTGTTAGGTTTATTAACCGACTTTAAAAAATGAAGAGGTTATTGGTTCGGTTGTATTTTTTTATGTTTGTTGCCTCAGAACTCCGTCATTTATTTTTTTTATAAACACCAAATCAGGATCTGAACTTATAACTTTTCAAATATTGCAGGGACACCTATGTATGGTAATCCGACCGACACATATGGTATTTAGTAGTAACTCGTATAGGTATATCTTAAAAAATCATCATTTGGTGAAGTGGAACTGATGATGAAGACCACAGTTGACCACCGGAGCTACTCCTCAATAATGAACGTTCTGCATCGGAAAAGCAATCTTTCGTGAAAGGTGACGAGCAGTTGACATTATTGTATCTTAGATTATTTTTTTGTGTTAAAAATAAAGTTGTGTTAAATACTTGTGATGTATACATACCACATACATACCATTTAATAATATTGTAAATCTGTTTAAAAAAATATACCTCGTTGAGTTTCTTGCCGGATTCTTCTCAACAGAGGTTTTTCCGAACCGGTGGTAGATTTTTTTTTGACATTCATAAGTGCTTGTTATAGCCTAAATTGCAAAAAGATATTTTGTCTTTGACTTTGATTTACACTAAAAAAGCGTGAAAACAAAATATAAAAAAAAATATTCACCAACGACAAGAAACCATGAAAATAATTTTATACCAGTTTGAAGTAATTGAAGCTTATCGTTGCATTTTATTGTGAAACGAATCATAACGAGCGTTTGCGTTGGGGTAAATAAAAACAAAATGAAGTGAGTCACCAGGACTGCGTTGGACACTGCATAACATTACATTTGTGTTATGAAATGTTATAAAATTATGTAGGTAAAAAGAGATAATCGTTACCGCACCATCAATTTCATCATAACTGTACTTTCTTATTATTATTGTACTATCTAATTTCTTTGCAGAAATCAGTATAAAAGTATGAATATTTACCGTAGCATCGCACTCTACTAAACAGTCTGTACGCAAAGTTCACTTGTAAGAAAACATGAGTTTTAATCATCCCAGCCTATATACGTCCCACTGCAGGGCACAGGCCTCCCCTCAGAATGAGAGGGCTTGGGCCATAGTTCCCACGCGGGCCCAGTGCGGATTGGGAACTTCACACGCACCATTGAATTGCTTCGCAGGTTTGTGCAGGTTTCCTCACGATGTTTTCCTTCACCGCAAAGCTCGTGGTAAATTTCAAATTTAATTCCGCACATGAATTTCGAAAAACTCAGAGGTGCGAGCCGGGGTTTGAACCCACGACCCTCTGCTTGAGAGGCGCTGGGTCAAACCACTAGGCCACCACGGCTTGAGTTTTAATACCAAGGTAGAAATCGTGACGGGCGCCAGCTCCGGCATCGGGGCCGCGGCGGCGGTGCTGGTCACCAAGGAGGGCGCGGACGCAGGACAAGCTCACCGCCGTCGCCCAGCAGGTGGAGGCGCTCGGCAGGAAGGCTCTCGTCATCAGAGCCGACCTGTCCAAGGAGGACGAAGTCGCCACATAGTCCCTTTGAACATTTCGGCAAACTAGATTATACTCATCAATAATGCTGGCATAAACGTCGAGGGGTCTCTGCTTGCGATGGCGAGCATCACAAGCGTACGACAAAGTAATGCAAACAAATTTGCGAGCAATAGTCCAGCTGACAATGTTGGCGGCGCCAAAAAAGCCAAAAGCCGTGGTGGCCTAGTGGTTTGACCTATCGCCTCTCAAGCAGAGGGTCGTGGGGTTCAAACTCCGGCTCGCACCTCTTGAGTTTTTCAAAATTCATGTGCAGAATTACATTTGAAATTTACCACGAGCAAATATAGGAAAACATCGTGAGGAAACCTGCACTAACCTGCGAAGCAATTCAATGGTGCGTGTGAAGTTCCCAATCCGCACCGGGACCGCGTGGGAACTATGGCCCGAGCCCTCTTGTTCTGAGAGGAGGCCTGTCTGGGCACAGGCCTCCAGGCAGAGTTTAATAATTAAACTCTACAAAACATTTCAACAAATTTAGTAATTAGACTTTAATTACTAATGCATCTGGTAACATTCCTGTTTGATTATTCGTAACTAACTTGTTTGGTTAATGGTTATTAAACTATTTACTACGAACAAATAATAAGACTTATTATTTGTTCGCTTTTTATTTGTTCGTAGACTATTCAATTAAAAATAGATAAACATTTATGTTAAGTGTTTCTGGGAAATTACATACGTTTTTACAATAAAATTCCAAAAAATATTATAAATGAAACAGATACAAAATTCAGATCTATTGTCAAGAAGACATTAATATCTAAGGCGTATTATAAAGTTAATGATTATATCATGGACAGGGATATTTGGAAATAATTCCGATCCGCATTAGCGATCCCTTCAAATAGCGAACCTACTGTGTTAAAAATAAAGTTGTGTTGTGTTGTGTGCTCGTTTGCCATCCAGTCGAATAAAAAAAAAAAATACTTGTGATGTATAGGATATCATTTAATAATATTGTAAATCTGATTAAAAAAATATACCTCGTTGAGTTTCTTGCCGGATTCTTCTCAACACCGGTTTTTACGAACCGTTGGTAGTTTTTTTTTGACATTCATAAGTGCTTGTTTTTAGCCTAAATTGAATAAATATATTTTGACTTTGACTTTGACTTAAATACACAACTGATTTTTACAAACCAAAAAGAAGGGTCCACTATAGGGTTCATGAAATGAAACTCCGTCCAGTTGACATTCTGTTGATAAGTATATTCAACTAAAACAAACTTCTTCTTTCTATAGTTTCTGAGGTAATCAAACGATAGCGCGATCTGACTCGATCTTACTTAGTGACATCTAAACTCAGTCTTTGTCGGATCCTAAATGATTGCTCCTCTCATCCACTCAAAGGTTGACTGGTAGAGATCCCTTGAAGGGATAAGTCAGCCTTTGTACAAGTATCTCAAAGTTTGACAATTGTATTTTATTTCTTTTCTTTTCGAGGGGAATTTATTTATAAACAAACAAATAATATATATAATAATTAACAGAAATAACGTACAAACATCGGATTTAATATTAACTAATTTACTACGTAAGCATGCACCCACCTACCTACTTATGCATATGGAAATGCTACTAAACGTGGTTTTAATAACAAACTGGTTTGTTATTGCCTAAATGTTATTAACTAAATGTTTTGTAAAACGTTAAGATAATTTAGTAAGACTAGTAATGTTTCCGGTTTTGTTACTCATCATTAGGAATGGGCCGAATATTCGTGGACGAAATTCGGCTAAATCACCGAATGTTCCGCAAAGTGGTACTCTTCTTTTTACTGGATGAGATAAGTGCTAAATGTGTTATTTTTATGAGGTATTTTATGAGACTTCCAATAACACCAGATAAAAAATATGGTAAGCGCAACGTAGGACGTACGCAACAAGATGACGGATGACTGGTTCAGTGCGTTTTGTAATGTGGATCCACCAATCACAGCGCCTGAATCATCGGAGAATATCCAATAACGGGCGGGCTCTACTCCGGCCGCTCAGATATAAATATACAGCCCACCCGGAGCGAGTCGTTCAGTTCACCGCGAACAGCGATCCGAAGCGCTCTCTCAGTCCGCCCGGAGCGAGTCGTTCAGTTCACCGCGAACAGCGAAAAAACCCCGATACAGTATCCCCGCCCCCTCGACAGGTGTCAACATGTCCAGCCTTGGGATGGTCCGGCGTGAACACAACCAGGGGGACGTCAGTAGCCGTCGCTTAGTCTTAGCGACGAAGGGCACCGTCCAGGGGACAAGTAAGGAGGACCTGCCACTCAAGCTGGCAATTCGTGGACTGCCGGCGAACACCGCGCCGGAACATATCAAGAAGGACCTGCGGGAGAAGGGGTTCCTCCCAATTCTTGTGAAAGAAGTCAGAACACGAGTGGGGCGGGGAGCCTCCATCTACCATGCGCAGGTGCATCGCTCCGCCGAGACCATCCCCGCCATTTACCAAGTAACCTCGCTCCTGGGCGTGTGCGGCATCAAAGTGGAAGCGTGGTGCGGACGTCCAGGACCAGCCCAGTGTCAGCGATGCCAGGCCTTTTGGCACAGCTCCGAGTCCTGTTACAGCCCACAGCGCTGCGTCTACTGCGGTGGATGGCACGCCTCTCGCGACTGCCCGCGCGATTACTCACCGACATGCGTTAACTGCGGAGGACCCCACCCTGCAAATAGCGCCACGTGCCCGGAATGGCGGAAGGCGGCGAGTTGTAGGACGCCGGGAGACGCGCCACGAACCAGAGCGTGTGACCTGAACCATCACGGGGCGACCCCCATCGGCGCTACCTACAGCACAGTGGAAAACGGCAACGCTCCTAACTCCCTCATGGCGGTGGCCAACGATGGGACGAGCTCGTCTAATAAAAGGCGTAGAAAACGCGGCAGGAAGAAGACAGCCTCCAAGCCAGAGCCACGGTGACTGAGCCGATGACAACGGCACAACCCAGCGCCGCGCTGGCTGTTCGCGCAAGAGCAGCGCTATGACAATCCTGTACGTTCCTACTGACACTTACCGAGAGAGAGGCACATCGAGCGCACGCGTCTGCATCGACTTAAATAAAATTTACTTAAACCTACGTAGTGTCCGACTAAGTTTCGGTTTCGACCAGTTTCGACACAAAAATCATGTTTCGGTCAAAGGTTCGGTTTCGGCCAAAAAACAGCTGAACCTTTCGGTCGCGCCGAAACTCACATCGTACTTTCGGGTGGCGTTCGGCTAACGTCGGGTGTGCTCGGAACAGCTGGAAATGGCGTCTCTCGTCTGAGTCCGCCGGCCGTTGAATGACTTTGCTTATTATTTAAAATATTATATAGAACAAAAAGATTCCTATAGTAGTAAGTAAATTTGAATTAGCCTTTCGAGACTGGCTGATTGTGATTATAAAAATGAAAAGTCAAAATACACCTTATCGTACTTTGTTAATAATCTTGTTTTATTTTATATACCATCTACAACTGACGGGTCGCTGCCTCAGTATTATGTTGCCCTCACATTGGCTGTTAGAAATGTCATAAGTATAAAGTTATAAACCACGATAACATTGTCTAACACTTTATAACTTTTATTGATACATAAATTTTATATAACACCATATAGTCTATACCATGTGTTATCATGTTATATAACATTATAAAAGTTATATAACATGATAACAATGTAGGTATAAAATTTGTTACAATTTGTTATACAATGTTATAAAACAAATGTTTTATAACGTTATATAACACTCTTATAATAGCCAATGTGGGAGCACCATTACAATTAATGTTACATTTTCACATTTTATAATTTAATTAAGACCCAGTGTCACTACGACGGTGTTAAAATTTCAATTCAATAAATGTGAAACGTAAAATTCTGTAATACTTATTAGCCAGCAACATGTTTCATTTCATTATTCAATATCTTGGTGACCGAGCTCCGCTCGGGCTAAAACTCAGTACCAAGCGTTTGCCCAGAGATAAGACCTAGCTAGATCGATTTTTCATCCCCGAAATTTGGTATGTTGGGGTTTCACAACATACCAAATTTCATCGAAATCGTTGGAGCCGTTTCTGAGATCCCCGAAAGTATATATATTATTATAAATGCGAAAGTTAGTAAGTCTGTTTGTTTGTTTGTTTGTTAATTCATCACGTCTAAACCGCTGAACCTATTTAGATGAAATTCGGTATACTGATTGTTTGCGTCCCGGGGCTTTAATCCCGGAAAATTGCAGTTTCCGCGGGATAGTGAAAACCGAATTCTACGCGGACGGAGTCACGGGTAACGGCTAGTCACGTTTATAAAAGGTTCGGTTTCGACCCAAACTATAATCAGAACCAAACCATCGGTTTTGGCAAAAAGACATGTTTCAGTTGGACACTACCCGGGCCTAACCCTTATATTCTTTTCCGAGAGTCTGAAGTAGATATATTCAGAGGGACTTTCTTACTGGGGTGGAGGATCTTAAAATTTTTCAACAGGGTAATTAAGATCGAACTTCACTTTAGGTTAGTTCATTGGATCATTAATTGGTAAATGGATTTCTTATTATTATTATGAATTATCCTGTCTTCGTGTAACTATACGAGATTTAACTTTTGACTGTAGATTTATATAATATATACGTAAATAATACAATATAATATATACGTAAATAATACCTACACCATATAACTATAATCAACGAAATGTATTTTAATATAATCCATATTTTAACAATCATAGTCTCAAGTGATATAAGCTTGACAGTCTTAGGGATGGGTAAAAAATATTTTAAAATACTCACTAGGTACATGCCGATAATTTTTCTTAACGATAATGATAGTCTAATACTTTAATTAAATGTGTTTATTTTGTAAAACAATACTAATTAAAAAAAATACGTATCAATAATTTTCATCAATAAATTTAACTTTAATGGAACACAAATATCTTAACTTTATTAATTTTAGAAATATGTCTCGTAATATTTAATAAAAATAAAAGTAATATCCTACAGTTTATTACTAATTTTTTATTAATATGTCTCGTAAATATATTACAAAAATTTTAGTAAAAGAATTTGTAATATAGTATGAGACATATTTCTAAAAAATAATAAAAATAAAGATATATTGGGTTTTAAGTGTTTTTTTATTTATAAAAATTAAAAATGTTAATACATATTCATTTTGTAATTAGTCCTGTTTTACAAAATAAACACGTTTAATTTAAGTCTTAGACTGTCATTATGGTAAAGAAAATTTATCGACATTTAGACAGTATTTTAAAATATTTTTTACCCATCCCTAAGACTGTCAAGCTACCAAATTGCACCTCCGATAACGGGGTCTAGTTATAATTATTTGTAGTTGTTCCGCGTGGGAACTACGGTCCAAGCCCTCTCTTTCTGAGAGGAGGCCTGTGCCCAGCAGTGGAACGTTTATAGGCTGAGATGATGATGATGGTTTGTAGTGTAACTATTTAGTATATGTAATTTTGTTTTAAACTTTGTGTCTGGTATACTATAGTATGTGCAGAAAATTCGATGTTCAGGGTTCCATGCCAGGGGACCATGGGTACTTTAGGATAATGCAGAATCACTAAATATGGACTAGACAGCTATGACCACTAACTATAGTAGACAAACTACTATTCAGCTGGTACTATTGAGTAGCTTGGGGCTCCTTTGTCCACGGGTTAGATCATAGGAACTTGTTCACGCAAAGAATAATGTAATGTAGATAAAAATGGCTGTAAGCAGGAATTCATATGTGCATACATAGGTACTTTTTAAACTAACAGGTAGCAATAAAAAATTAAAAATAATAAAAAACTTTAAAAAAGTGTATTTCAACTCTAAACATGATTACAAATAACTAAGGCAATTTAACTCTAAATATCACTCACAATACTAAAGTTCTGTATTTTTCGACTAATCGTTTAATGACTTCGAGTTCGAGGACAAGCGAGGGGCAAAATTCTATCAAACGCTTAAGAGGTTCATATCGCTGCAGTGCAGTTGAGTTTCCGACTACTAAGAGTTTGTGCTTGGCCCGGGTTACTCCGACCGCTAAGCGACGTTGGTCGTTTAGTACTTCTCCTTCCTGAAAATAACAAGTTAGAATTATTAAAAATGAACCAAACGCGCACAGGCACAGCAATGTTTCGATTACAATGTGTTAATACACTGTAGGAAACAGGGTGTTTTTCTTTTACCAAAAACAATACTTCGTTTCTACAGTACATTATTGTAGAGACTAGAAAGTAAATAAGCAATAGATGAATTCGCATAAGCATAACCTTATACGGCATTTAAACATGACGATAACGGTACAAATATTTATTAGGTGTCCTGAAAACATGTGAAATAATACAGATAATTGCGCAATACTTTAATGAAATTATAGAAAGATTCAAATGATAAGGAGTTATTGATCAAAACACAGGGGTATTGTTATCGTTATTCGTCATCGGGATATTCTGAAATAAAACAAAACATATTGGACGTAATATTAAAGATGAACAATACTTTACAGTAGACGTAAACAGTAAAGTAGTAGTAGTAGTAGTTGCTCATTAACGGATTTAAAAAATTGAGGATGTTATTATTTACACTAAAAAGCGTGAAAAACACAAAATTTAACCAAGTAAAAGAAAACATGACAATAATTTTCTACCAGTTTGGAGTTGATGCCACAATACGAGCCAGCAGGAGTGGACCTATAGTCGTCTACCTCACCTACATACCATATATTGGGCTTCAAGCACTCCTGCTGGCTCGTGCTGAGGCACTAACTTCAAACTGGTAGTAAATTCATCATCATCATGTCATCATGGGTTCGCACATCTGAATCTTTCGGAATACAGTTGCGAAATCACATTTGACATTTCAGTGAAGGAAAACGTAAAGAAAACTGCATTCTCCAACACCGTAATCTAATGGTGAGTGTGATGTTCTGAATTAACACTAGGCCTGTGTGGGGAAAAAAGCCTAAGTCCTTCAGAGAGGAGACCTGTGCCCAGTGTGACGTACAAAGGCCGTTATAGATTATGAAGACTAACATTCGTTACTGACCTTTACTTTCTTGTCATTGGCGGCATCATCGCGTTTAGTGCAAGAGTAGATGATGACGGACTTGTCCCGACCCTGAAACTGGTCGACAGTGCTGACCTCCACCGCCTGCTTTAACAGAGCCCTGCGCAGGAGCGCCACTTGGTCGCGGAACGGCGATATGACGCCTATGTCTGACGCGAGGACTCCACCCTGCAGAAACAATACATTTATCAAACAGTGAATTAATTTTCCAATTCGATCGATTCTAATTTTTTTTCTGGTGCAAAATGTAGTTTTATACTCTCTTAAGGGGTCCAAACAACATACCAAAATGCAAGTTTACATTACGTTTAGTTTTTCATGTAAAATTTTACCTACTGCCCAAAATACCACCAACGGGACTTATCACGCTAACACACACGAGTAATATTTACCTTGACGTTTCGGCAACATTACAGTGGCCGTGGTCACGAGTAAGTGTGGGGTGTCAAGTCTGCCTAGCAGAGCGAGTCCTTCGAACTACCCGCACTTGATCACCAATAGTATCGGCACTCGTATCACGAACTACCCGCACTTGGTCATTTTTATTTGCCACCCCAACGTCGAGGTAAATATTACTCGTGTGTTAGCGTGATAAGTGGTATTTTGGCTATGAGTGAAAATCACGAAAGTTTAAAACTACTTATTACTATTAAGAATAAATAACTAATGTGACATTGCGTATATGTAAGTAAATCCCATGCATGTCAATGCAATAGTAATTAAAGTATTTAAAAATAAACGGTGTTACATATTTTTTGCAACTGCAACTTTATCTTATATAATGCCGGCAGAACACGTTACAGTTTTACGAATATCTTCCAAAAACTTACTTCTGTCAAAGCATCCACCAACGCCAAAACGATGCAAGCTTCATCCGGATTCACACACGTTTTGCTTGTTTCCAGTTTGGCCGTAGCTTTCATATCAAGAAACAAAGCCGCATTTTCAGCTTCTGCACCGCAGGCTTTCAATAACCATGGCTCCGTCGTAAAATGGGATAATTTCTAGAAAAAAGTAATGTTGGTAAACAATAATAATATATTCGTCCGTACTCGGTATCGTTTGGATTATTTCCCAAACGCGAGCTCGCATGCCAGACTAAGAGCTTGTTTACACTAGCGTTTTTGCCGGCGATTTCACGGTCGAGCGGGAACGCGGCGCACACGCGGCGTGCACGCGGCGAGCACGCTGCGGTATCTCCGCGCATGGGCGCGACGGCGTACTGTCATATACGGTTGGCGTCAACGCGGCGGCACGCTGCCCGTAAATAATCGCGGAGATACCGCAGCGTGCTCGCCACTTGCACGCCGCGTGCACGCCACGTTCGCGCCGCGTTCCCGCTCCGCCGGCAAAACGCCGGCAAAAAAGCTAGTGTGCACAAGCTCTAATATATTTAATATAAAATTGATTGATCCTACACCTGACCGGTTACAAAGACGCGCAAAGACAGTCTAATATCCGAACTTGAAAAGATCTTCACCGGTCTGATAATAGAATGAAATGTATTTTATAATAAATTTAGTATTTTAGAAAATATATTAGAAATGGATTTGCTAAAAAAATCCTGAACAGGCTATTTTTAATTATTTAAAAAAATATATTTTTAATAATTTTTTGTTGCATCATCGAGATTATAAGACAATTTTACATTAACTTAAAAGTATAATACATATAGAGTATGTAGACGTTGGGTTTGCTATTATTTACCTGGACGAACTACTGGGTTGCCAGATATAAACTTAACCAGTTATTATGTCGATGCCAGTTACTTCCATTTGATTACATAATAGAACAAATTATATATCAACGTAAGGGTTGTCTGCATTTAATTATAAACCATTAAAAAAAAATTGCCTGTCCAGTATTTTTTAGCAAAATCATTTCTAATATATTTTCTAAAATACTAAATTTATTATAAAAATACATTTCATTCTATTATCAGACCGGTGAAGATCTTTTCAAGTTCGGATCTTGTACTAAGAGCAAATATTACGTTTTCATCACTGTGTCGCTTATCCAGACGTTATACTATTGTTATTGTAAATGCCAGCCTCTAACATGTGGTATGAAGTCAAGGGGTGTATAAATATTTGCGACCCTCTAGTAAGAGGTAATCTTTGCAATCAGCAAGTCTTCCCAAAAATATGGTAAAAAATATTTATTAATAACAAAATAGCATGATATTACTAAGTACTACTTTTAAAGTGTACATAAAAAATATCTTAGACTAAAAATACTTACATAAATTAATAACAATAATAATAAATACATAAACTATACGTAATATAATATATTACTTTAAGTAATTTGTTAAAGTTTTAGGTTTATTTAATGATAAAAATATATGTAACATTTTCACATCTTGTCTAGGAGTTCAGACACAGTTTTTACGGTGTATAAGTATATTAAAAAAAAAGCATAATAAAAAAAATGGCTTGGATTATCCTGTTACTCAAATAGGACAAGTCTCGCTCTCTTTATTTCGTTCGGGTATAAATTTGCGCTTAAACTTTTTCGTTGCATTTTATTGTGAAACGAATCATGCCGAGCGTTTGCGTTGGGGTAAATAAAAACAAAATGAAGTGAGTCACCAGGACTGCGTTGGACACTGCATAACATTACATTTGTGTTATGAAATGTTATGAAATGTTATATTGAATGAATGAACTGAAACAATTAGTTTGCTGACCCGCGACCTTATATAGTCATCATCATCATCCCAGCCTATACGTCCCACTGCTGGGCATAGGCCTCCTCTCAGAACAAGAGAGCTTGGGCCATAGCCATAGTTCCCACGCGGGCCCAGTGCGGATTGGGAACTTCACACGCACCATTGAATTGCTTCGCAGGTTTGTGCAGGTTTCCTCACGATGTTTTCCTTCACCGCAAAGCTCGTGGTAAATTTCAAATTTAATTCCGCACATGAATTTCGAAAAACTCAGAGGTGCGAGCCGGGGTTTGAACCCACGACCCTCTGCTTGACAGGCGTTAGGTCAAACCACTAGGCCACCACGGCTTGACCTTATATAGTAGTTACGTTTATGCAAGAAATGTGTGTTAATGCAGTTCCTCCACCTACACACTGTAAGAACACACACACACATCACACAGACCCATCTATCACCACCACCATACTACACTGACGCGTTTCGAACTTAACCAGAGCTCATCTTCAGAGCAACAAAACCGTTCACTAGATCTCTTCGGAAGTAGTAATACGTGTATTGCTATTTTAACAAACAACTTAATGGAGATTATCATAAGAATGCAATGCGATTTGAAACTCTAATTTTAATATAAAATTTACACAAACTTTTGTTTCATTAATTCTGATATTTAAAATTCCCGTAAATATCGTGTCTAGCTAGTAGGCATGTTGCAGACAGCCAACACTAACGTCGAAATCCGATTAGAAAATTCTAAACGCGAAAAAATCACTATAAAATCGAGCGATAAAAATGTAATTGATGGGTAATTAAATTAAGTACGTTTGTAAATAATAATAAATAAGTAGGATAAGTTTAAAATTGTAACTACGTAGTTCTTATAAATAGATAGGTTACCTAGTTTTTTAATAAAAATCGAAACACGACGATATCAATAGTGGAAATCCCTGATAATTCATTGCGTTTTGTACTGTGGCTCCACCAATCACAGCGCCTGAATTATCTGAAAATATCCAATAACGCTCAGATATAAATACAGCCCGCCCGGAGCGAGTCGTTCAGTTCACCACGAACAGCGCTCCGAAGCGCTCTCTCCGAACACTACGACCACTGCAACTACAACGGACCTCCGATTCCCGCTTCTCAATTGATCGATCCCCGGCTACTGAACCTGTACAAACCGGATGTGACTACAGCGAGGCCGTAACGGCCCCACACACCAGCGATCCGGCCATATTTGTGGCTGGCGTATGAAGCCGCTGAAAGAGGAAAAAAACCCCGATACAGCATCCCCGCCCCCACCACAGGTGTCAAGATGAGTACCTGAATTAATGAGTCGTTCAGTCCATCGGGGACAGATCCAGCCTTGGGATGATGCGGCGTGGACACAACCGGAGGCGCGTCGGTAGTCACCGCTTAGTCTTAGCGGCGAAGGGCACTGTCCAGGAGACAAATAAGGAGGACCTGGCACTCAAGCTGGCAATTCGTGGATTGCCGGCGGACACCGCGCCGGAACATATCAAGAAGGACCTGCGGGAGAAGGGGTTCCTCCCTATACTGGTGAACGAAGTCAGGACGCGAGCGGGGCGGGGACCCTCCATCTACCATGCGCAGGTGCATCGCACCGCCAAGACCATCCCCGCAATCTACCAAGTGACCGCGCTCCTGGGCGTGTGCGGCATCACGGTGGAAGCGTGGTGCGGACGTCCAGGACCAGCCCAGTGTCAGCGATGCCAGTCCTTTTGGCACAGCTCGGAGAACTGTCACAGCCCACAGCGCTGCGTCCGCTGCGGAGGAGGGCACGACGGTCGCGACTGCCCGTGCGATTATCCGCCGATATGCGTTAACTGCGGAGGACCCCACGGAGCAAATAGCGGCACGTGCCCAGAGTACCGGAGGGCAGCGAGGCGCAGGACGGCGGCAGTCGCGCCACGAACGAGCGCGCGTGCCTTCAACCATCACGGAACGACCCCCATCGGCGCTACCCACAGCTCGGTGGAAAACGGCAACGCCCCCAACTCCCTCATGGCGGCGGCCAATAATGGGAAACGTCCGCCTACTAAAAAGCGTACAAAACGCGGCAGAAAGAAGAAGACGGCCTCTAACCCAGAGCTGCGTGAGACTGAGCCGATCACAACGATACAACCCAGCGCTGCGCTGGCTGTTCGAGCAAGAGCAGCGCGATGAGAATTCAATCCTCTTCGTACTGACACTTACCGAGAGAGGCACGTTGAGCGCTCGTGCCTGCATCGACTTAAATCAAATTTACTTAAATCTCTGTAGTGTCCGACCGAAGTTTCGGTTTCGGCCACATTGTACTATCGTGTGGCGTTCGGCTAACGTCGGGTGTGCTCAGCACGGCTGGCAATATGGCGTCGTTCGCCTAAGTCCGCTGGCCGCTGAATCACTTTGCTTATTATTTATAATATTATATTGGAACGAAAAGATTCCTATAGTAATAAGTTAATTTGAATTAGCATTTTGAGGTTGGCTGATTGTGATACTTAATAAAAATTCTAAGTCAAAATACATTGATTAGTTATAATTATTTATTATCTAGTTGTTCCGCGTGGGAACTACGACTCAAGCCCTCTTTTTGAGAGAGGAGGCCTGTGCCCAGCAGTGGGACGTATATAGGCTGGGATGATGATGATGATTTGTAGTATAATTTTTTTAGTATATGTAATTCATTAAATTATAAATTAAATAAAGCATTTACAAAATTAGAATTTTGATTAGTTTATTTATTTATTTATTTAATGAAATTGCACAGTACATACATGTTACAGTAAGGGTGTTGCAATTATAACAATGTTTAGGTAATTTCTTACATCTAATTACCAACATTGGTACTATCTTTAAGAATTTTCTAAAAACTTAACTAATGGCAATGTATTTTATTAAAGTAATAGTTTGCACTCGCTATCACAAAACAAATTATACTTATGTAAGTAAGTATATGAGATCATTACTATGGTAGGTACCTTATTACTCTATTTATTTCCATAATTATATTTACTAATTACATATAACATAAGTGCTAGTATTTTATTCTATCGTTTAAATAATCTTCAACTGTATTAAAAAACTTACTATTTATTAAAAAATCTTTTAGTTTTTTTCTAAGTACGGATTCTCGTTGTTCATTTATAATTTTATCTGGTATTTTAATGTAAACATTTATAGATCTGTAATAGGGATTGTTCTTATACATACTAATTTTAGGTTCGGGAAGGGAGAGTTTGTGTGTCCGGCGTTCGCTTGTATTGTAACTGTATAGACTCATATATTTTCTTCCAAATGTTGCTGTTTCAAGAATGTATATGGACGGCAGGGTGAGTATTTTATTATTTACGAAAAGAGGGCGACAGCTGTTTCTTTGCTTTATGTTAGCAATTATTCGGAGGCATTTCTTTTGGACCACGAATAAGTCATGTGCATCTGTTCGAGAGGTGGAGAGCTTGTTTTTGATGAGGTCTGAATTGCATTAATTTAGTTTTTTTAGTGTTGATTTCTAGATTTTGTTCTGTGAGCCAGGTTTTTACTCTGTGAAAGGTTTGGGTGATATTGTCCAGACTATCACTGTCGCTACATTTGAATAATAGAGAGACATCATCGGTAAAAAGAATGCTGGGCTGATTTGAAATTTTCGACAAGTCGTTGATGTAAACAAGAAAAAGAATGCATCCTAATACGCTTCCTTGAGGGATGGACCAGTTTGTACTAATTTGATTTGATTGTATATTTTCTATTTCGTATTTTCGATTTTCTAGTTATTAGTCGATTGTAGTGCAGGACAAAACTCAGCGATTGAGCCGACCAGCCCGCTGAAATTCTAAGAGCATCGACACTGACGCCAGGACCTGTACTACAAAGTGCAAAATTCGAACTTCTTATCTTGCTGTCCCGCTGATGCTAGTATTATTTAAAACAAGAATGAAAGGGACGGTACGATACGAACTTCAATTATGGAATTTCGTAGTAGTCCCCCAGCTCTCCGCGCTGCGAAGGTCGCGGCATACCGACGCTAAACACGCCAGTTTCGATGCCACTAGAAGACATAGTGTCTGCTTCAGTCAACGACCTATGGTCTGAGATGAAGCTGCATGAACTAGGTTTTAGTCGTCATATCAACCTATTTTCACCTTGAGGTCTGATAGAGGAAGTTTTATGCAAGTATTATATTAAAGTTTTTGCTGGGCACACAAAGCTGCGTTGAGAAAAAAAGTCAAGTCTAAAATAGGTTGAGGTTTACTTTACCAGAGGTCTTCACTAAATCAGTTGTAGAAATGATTATCCGATCATTGTTTGTGTTTATATTAGGTATTCTTAAGAGATAACGTTTGACAACTTTGCCTTGAAGCATTGCTAACTTTTTAGTAATGACATGTAGGTAAAGGTAAATCTTCGTTAGGATATAGATTATTTAAATAGATAATACAAAACCATACTAGGCTCCCAAGTAAAGTTATAACTACCTGGGGAAAGACGTTTTTAGTTTGAAGACGCCCTTAAAAAACCTTTTTATCTGGTTGTTTTGAGACAAATTATTTCAAGAAATATACCTATATGAGGATCCCTTCTCCAAGCTCTGCCCTAAGAAGTCAAGTAAATCGTGGACATGAATGTCATACGCGTCAATGCCTCTCCTATTACAGTATTGCCATCATTGTTTAAAGCTAGAGTTAGATGGAGAAATCGTGTAACGTGACAAGGATCAAAGCATGATGTTTAGTGTTGACTGAGGGACTTACCGCCAAGTGAACGCTTCCCGGACAACACACGCGTTTTGGTAGCAAACGTTGGTATGGGAAGTGAAATGATGGCAGTTGAAATTATGTGAAACGCTAGATATCTGTATACGAACTTCTTACCTCTTCGTTAATTGTCAGTTTGGCTAGTGCGACTTTCTCATCAGCACACTTCAGTCTGTCGTTATACGCGACTTTGTTGGCCAAATCGGCCAGAGCCTTGTTCATCCGGTACTGCAGCTGCAATGTCGATGTTGCTTCGTCACTCATCAGTCTGTGGAACAAGCTCACTTCCATTCCTAGTCGCCTGGAAAAAAAATACAAGTTAAAAAAATCGGTATCACTCCCATAGAGCGTATCTGTAAAGTTGAGCTGAGTGCACAGAGGCTAGAGGCGCTGGATTAACCCCAGGACAATGTGCGACGAAGCAAACATGAGCCTCCTCTGGCGCATGGGCTGTGGTTCCTTTCCTATGCAGGGGCAATTAAGAACTCTACACATTAAATTCCTTTGCAAGTAGGTACATACATACATACAGAATTTCTCACTATGGTTTCAAAAGTCCATAGAAAATTTCAAGTGTAATTTCCCAAATTTCGAAAAGTCAGGATAGACAGTACAGTATACTATACCCAGGGCCGGATTTAGAAGTGTGGAGGCCTTGGGGCAACAAAGGAGTGGAGGCTAATGAGGGCCTTTTGATATTTTACTGATTGCCTGATTGAAGTGAACAAATATATGAATTGTTGTTTCCTAGTGTTTACTCGTCGGAATTTGAAAGATTTTTTTATCCGATTGTGGGGGCCCCTATTTTGTGGAGGTCCCGGGTAAATCCGGCCCTGAATATACCCGTCGCTCAATAGGAAATAATAAATATGACACGCTGAATATTAAATCTAATAGATAGTGTCTTCTTCAACCTGAACATTGGCGGAATCATCTCAGTACCGATGGAGCTTATTTCCAAAAATTTTATTGAAGTGTCTTCTTCAACTTCTATATTCGGGAATCAACGATAATACCTACTATCTCTGGGAGTCATTATCTGTATTTGAATAAAATATGTTCGGACGGTGTAATACCTTGCTGCTCGACTTCTGACTACAGGTGGCAATTGTTCTGGGTCGCCTACGAGAACGAAACGATTTGCAGCAAACAATGGACGCAGCACGGTACACTGTAAAACCTGTAATAATTAAAAATTATGTGTTTAAAAAAATATTTCTAGCTTATATGATGTCTGTGCGGTGCGCTATTTTTTAAATCGATATATCCACGGGGTCGGGATAAAATCTCGAAATTTCGACAGGTCGATTTAGATCATAAAATTTGGCACGGTTGTTCTTAATGTAACGTCGATGAAAACACGACGTAATTTTTGGGAATTCCTATAGGAATTCAGTAAAATCTCGGAATTTCAAATAGATATACCTGTGTTGCTTCATCCACTATGCAGATATCAAAGGTGGTACGAGCTAGCATGGCATGCGCGGCGCCCAAACAGGTCACGCCCACTACTTCCTGCAAAAAAACGTCGTTAGATAACATTATTTTTCTCAAACATGCTATGTAATGTTTATGTTGTGTTTCATAAAATAGGCTTCAAAATATATTGTTGCAGGCCTAGGCCTGCAAGACAACAGTCTTTTGTTTCAATGCAAAACGTCAAATTTCCACGATAAAGGCCATTATATACGACTTGAAATTAATAATCTGAATTTCTATGGTTCATTTATTAGTTACTGAATAAATTCACAGGACTATGAATATTCTAAATATATAAATATTACCGACGCGTTTTACGTCAAATTACAATTTAATTTACATAATAAAGTATTAATGTTGCTGATTAAATGGGCTGCAGTTCTTGTATAATGGCCCTAAAAGCCGAACAGCAAACACAATAAAAAATATTTTGGCGGGAAAATTGACAGTGTCATTGTCTGTTTTTTTTTTTGATTGAATGGACTTGGGCTTTAGCCATTTTGCAAGTAAGTTCCATTGTCATTTCAAAAGTTTCGTTTAGAAACTTGATTTTTTATTGTTGCAGTCCGTTATATCTACAAGTTTTATAGCAATTTGATTTTATGGGGATTATTTTTTATCATGTTAGAATGAACTTACATAGATGACTTACATAGATGGTAGTTATAATTTGAGTCTGGTACAATTTTAGTTGTCTTACGAATAAAACATTGATTTCTAGGAGTTTTTACTTCTTTTAGTGCATGTTTGAGAAAAGCACTATACATACTCGGCCTGCAAGCCTTTCTTTCCCGGCCTCTGCAGTAATGTACTATTAAACAAGGTGTTAATGTTATGTGTTTATTAACAAAAACTTATCCCTTCCTAGAAGCATACCATTGAATTATACAGTTGTTCCAACTGCAACGGCGTCTCGCAGTTGGCAGCGAGTTGGTGTTCGCATTTGGCCAGCAAACTAGGAGAAACGCGAGTAGCTGAGCCCAGACGCATCACTCGCAGCTTCTCTGGCAACCTGTGTCAATTATTAAATGAAATCCTATACCAGGCGCCATATAAATCTGCCTAAAAGTTCATTACTTAATACTCAGTTTTGACGCATTTTTTACGTTACTCCCGGATTGTGTTCGAATCGCTTAACGGTATAGTGCCTATTCAATTATTGGAATTATACCTTTATAGTTTTTGTGGTACTAGTCGTGGAAATGAACTTTTAAGCAAAGTTAGGCGGCGGAAGGTATAATATCGAATGTGGAATCGGATACCAGCCTCCATCAGGCAATTTCAAGGAAGACTAGAGGAAGATGTGAGTGGGTGACACCAGCTCCTTAAATATTGAGATGTTTATCGTTCCGGTGTAACCACAAAATTCGAGAATGAATGTTCCGGAAAGATGGTCTGTCTTTTTCACATGTATGCTATCTCTCCCGCATTCTTTCTCCACTGTTCCGGGAACAAGATCGGCTATATATAACAATAAAGACTTTTATCGAAATATTTGAGCTTATCCTTCTTACCTGCACAGGACAGTGTCGACGGCCGAATGTGTGTGCGCCGTCACCAACACACGTTGCTTCAATGCGACCAGCATTTGAATGAGGACGCTTATTGTTTGAGTTTTACCTGGAAAACCACCAATAGATAAATACTCGTACAATGTCGCCCCTTGTACATATTAAATCATACAAAGAAAAAAAAAACAACATATAGACGAATTAAGAACCTCCTACTTTTTTGAAGTAAATCTATATGACCGCTCCATCATCAGAACCTGCATACCATTCTTGGTCAAAGTATAACCTTAGACTATTATAACAAGCCCAAACATCTCTGTCTTGGAGTTACAGTGCCTAACTTCCGCCTCCACCAGCAGATCAGTTCGATGATACCATATCTGCATCGTCATCAGAACTACAGGAAGTGGGTGAAAATCAAGTCCTAAGATTCCATTACATTCATAGATGTACTTACAGTTCAAGCTAACTAGGACAAAGAAAAATAACATTAAGTTTACGTAGGCTTTTTACACTTAATTTTATGAATAAGGGTTAGTCTAGTTACAAGATGTTATCCTCTTAAAAGTTGTCTAGTAAAATCTAAGAAATGATCCATAATAGTTAACTGGGGTCTCAAAATATGCAAGTTAATATAGTTGATGTACGAGTACGTACCAGTTCCGGGCAGGCCTTGCAACAGCGCATAGTCTTTAGCAGCTAGTGCTCTGAGCACGGCTCGCTGCTGCTGTATGTTCAGCGATTTCATGAGTTTCGTTCCTATTCGTCCCACTTCGCGAGGAAGCTTCTTTTCGAATTGAGGGGACTCTTTGTCTATTATTACTCTGTAACAGTTATGCATGTTTAGGAACAAAATACAGTCACGCCACGGGAATGTTAAGCCACTGGCCACTACTTATAATTTAGCAGAGTAAAAATATTAGCTATACACGACCAAATTATGCAGAGTTTGAATACTCGCTAGAATTTTCGCTAAAACGCTGTTAATTTTGTGAGCCTTACATGTAATGTAACATTCGCTGAAATGCTCATTACAAGTGGATGTTCAAGTTTATTAGGACTTTAAAGTCCAATATATAGGCTTGCTTTAACCATCCATAATTCACGGCACACATTAGGGGGAAAGGAAAGGTCTCGAGTTGTGTTACACGAACAAAATAATTGTGATTTTCTTTTACAACGTGCGGCCTGAGGGAGGGGTCCAAAAATAAGGAAATCGGCGCGATATAATGTATGGATAGCCTCCTAGCGGTGGCCCTACCTAGCTCACGATTCCATAACGGTTACTAAAAAGATAAACTCATCAAAATACAGTAAATAAGTACTTACTTCCTCAATCTTTGCGCTCTGTCGCTGTCTTCTAACAGAACCCCCAAATTGGTTAAGTTCTGAACTGTCGTCGCATACGACTCATAAGTATCGATATGAAATTGGGTCTCTTTATCTAGGCGACAGCTCAAGTCTCTATAAAAAAATCATCAGTAAAGGGATAAATATTGCAATATTTGCATTGAAAAAAAAAATGCTATGAGAAGGTAAACGTCCGAGTGCTCGACACACTAATGCCCAATAGCCGTCACCCTGCTGTCATCTCTATTGCTAATGACATAAGATTAAAGATGCCAACTATTGGGACAGTGCCGAGCACTCGTCCATTTACCTTACAATTGCAAATTTCTCTTGGCTACACAGTTAGCCACTTTCAAGTTTTTACAGTTCACGTCTTTCAAGAATTTAAACTACGTTTTCAAGAATGTCATTTCTGCAAATAGGGTATTTGACACCAAAAACACTTCCAAGACAGAGCTTCAACATAAACCAGGGTTTCTCAAACTTATGGCTCCACGTACCCCTGTTAAAGTTTCTAGACGACAGCGAACCCCAAAGAAAGTAATAAAATTGACTGATGGAGAAACTAAGGTTATTTTTATTTCAATCATCATCATAATATAATGTACCTATATTATTTATTTGAATATATATAAAATACTCCAAAAACCAATCTTAATCATCTTCCCAGTCTTGCAGCCACCATCACGTAAACCTTGTCGCGAACCCCCTACCGTCGAATAGCGAACCCCTAGGGGTTCGCGTACCCCACTTTGAGAAACCCTGACATAAACGATTTCATTTTAAATCGGAAAACTAGATTAATTATTGATTGACAAGTAAATTTGATTTTAAGTGACCTCACAGTTCAGTATTACATTAGTGACGTCACAGTTCAGTATTACCATACAAAATCTACAGGGAATCGAGTTTAGACAGCTCAAAAAAGTCGAGTGATTAGCGGTTTCAAATAGCATATTTCGATTTGCACGTAAATCGATGCATTTACTTATTACTACAGCAAATTATGTACCTTTCCAAAATAATCTGTATTTCGTTGCCTTTAGCATTGGTAATGACTCCAGCAGCAATCCATGGTCTGTTTTCTATGCTCACTATAGAGAAATCGCCTTCTTGGGGACCTTTGCTTTTGTTTTCACTGTAAGGCTCACCTACAATAATAATAAAATAATAATAATAATAAAATAATGTGCAAGGTGTAAAAAAAACTTCGTACAATTTAGTTTTATCAAATCTAGACACGCGGTAGCGTGTCAAGCCAAGTTCAAGCTAACAGAACTGGCGAGCAGCACCGTGTGTAATTTTATTACTCTTAGTAGCCACATCATACCTTGGTTTAATAAGCATTGCCTCTGAAAAGTATGTGTAAACCTATCACCAGATGGCACGACCGATTTCAGTTTCAAATAAGCAGCGCAAGTTCCACGTTTTGCTCTGAAATAAGATAGTACATAAAGTTAACCTAACAGAGTAAGAGAACTTTAGGGAATGCTATTACGCTTCAGTTATCAATCTTTACTTGACGTGTATTAGTAGATTTTAGTAGGAGTTGTACTTGTGGCTTTGTTAACAGATATGATAACAAATTTCAACCGCTAGTCTAAAGAGTCATATTCATATCTGAAATTTGCCAGGATGTTTATTATGCAATGTAGATGAAAACCACGATTTAATTTATAGGAATTCGAATTCAACTGCCGGATCTCACAGATTACGCGTGCGAAGCTGCGGGGAAAATCTACTATGAACATAAAACATACCGTTTCTCAGCACTGTCAGTCCATAAAGCGTGCAACGGCGCTACAGCCATCTGTCCGCTCTCCTCCATCCTGAGAAGAGCAGCCCACTCCAGGAAGTACTTTATGTGTTCCGCTGATAAGTGACCCAACGCATCCTGGCGTAGCTTCGACAAGGGATGGCTGTCGGACACTTTGGGACCGTTCGTGTGCCTTTGGAGGAAAAGGATGCGGTTAATGTACGACATGTAGTTGTCGACCTAAACTCAACTGCAACTATAAGTAAATCAAACGGACATGGTAGATGGGCTATAGCTGTTGAAAAATAAATAAAATGAATTGATTGATTTCCATCGCTTTCTAGAAAAAATAAATTTACTATGAACTCTCTATGGTCGTCGTGTCGTATGAAGTCATAATACTTGTCGGATCTCTCTATCTAAATGACCAAAGGCGTCGCCAGCCGGTGGCCCATGAGGGGGCAAGTTGATATGGAGAATGAGAAAAGTATGAATGTAGGTATTTATTGGAATTGGTCCATTCGAGTTTCGGTTTCGACGTACAGGAATGATCAAGTAAGTCAAGTCAAAGACCTAGGACTGGTTTTGTTGCTTTACATTTGGCAACTTTTTTAGAATCTCTAGGGGGGGGGGCTGCCCCTCCCTGCTCCCCCCTGGCGACGCCCTTGTAGGTGACCATTTAAAAGTCCACATTTTCGTATTTACATTAAAATTCTTCCACAACTTATATGTTTAAGGAAATAAAAAAATGCTTGCATATATTATATATACCCTATTATACATATGTAACTTATCCTTACCAGAGATGCAAGGAGCACACAGTGATGTAGGGACACTTGGCGCATGCGTTGTGGTGATTTACGGGTTCTGGCAATTCTTGCTGCAGCACCCGAGATGCCTCCTCGATGTCAGGCAATTGCTCTACGAAATTTAATAAGGAAATAATAAAACAATGAATAAATATGAGTACGTATATTTAATTTAATTTATTCCGTGTATTAAGATATAACAGATCCTTAAAAAATAGTTCACATCTACATACTAGATTTTTATCTACTAGAGGTGCGGATGGAGGGGGAAAGGGCCGCGGCCACTACGTCTATTGTCAGGTAGAGCGAGTAGAGCAATCGCTCTAGACGCTAGATGGCAAATGGTGACAAGAAGTGGAAAAACTCAAGTGGCAAGAGGTGTGCAAAACAGGGCGGTTTTTGAGAAGTGCACTGCTAGGAAGGCAGAAATTATCTAAGGCGTTGACCGCCGGCACCGCTGCCACCTACCCTCAAAATTATCCGACAAATCGATAAATCTTCAGAAAAATGAGCACGGGTCCTATGATTTTTAGGTGAGTGCATTAGGCATATCTGGAAGTACAGAATATTAGCAGAGTTGTAGATACATATTGAATTGGGCTGATAAATTCAAATTTCCGTTGATCACGTCACCAGCACCAATATCTGACACAACAACAGTACATTGTGCATTAAGGGCCGTAAGAAAGGGATTACTAACGAGAGTCTATTCGAAAGACTGGAATTTGTAATCCCTTTACTGCCCATGATACACAGAATGATTTTCATCACATTGCGAGGAAATAAAAGGCAAAGTCTGTTTGTTTGTTGGTTTATTTGTTTGTTACCTCATCACGTCTAAACCACTGAACCGATTTAGATGAAATTCGGTATACAGATAGTTTGAATCCCGGAGAAGGACATAGGATAGTTTTTATCCCGAAAAATTATATTAGACGGAGTCGCGGGTAACGGCTAGTGAGTAGATAAGTTTTGTGGTGTAAAATTGGGTCATAGCTAAGTTTTAAAGATATAAATAAACCGTTGGCTGTCATGAAACCTCTTTAGCCTGAAATGACGTAAGTACGTAAATTGTTTACAAATTTTAAAACTAAACTTTTCCTCTCTTGGGAGGAAAAACTATACGTAAATCCATTATTCCCGCGGGAACAATTTAGGCCATTGTCCTTTAGTATACAGGCATTGCATGGAATAACATCATGACAAGCAAGTGTGATAGTTTGCATAAAGATCTGATACGACTCTATTTATAGGCCCGGTAGAACGTGTCAGATATTATTATTTTTGCACGCTCCTCTGTGTGAGATGATGCAAGTGACTGTACTTGTATGTTTTTTGTACCTGGATCGGGAGCACCCGGTCCACTGGTCAGATACTGCACCAGTTGGTTGCGCAGCATCATCAGATCGCGTCGCTCTGGGTACCCGCAGCTGACTTCTCTCAGATCCACTCGTTCTCTGCCAAAACATAGAATTAGCTCACTATCCCGCGGAAAATTCACAAAATTATGTTTTATTTCTTGTCAACATGACACATTAAAATAATATTATTTGTGGCTGCATTCAACAAATAAGGTTTCACCATTTTCCATACTTTTTTTATTATTTCGGACTGTTCCTGTAAGTCTCTGGCGGCATTTTCTGTTGGAGACAGAGTGGGCTGCCAGATGGGCTGCTCAAAAGAATTTAAGATTAGCATACCAAAGCGTGCGACTTTGGCCGCTAAAGGAGATTCACGCAAGCGGATTTTTTTGTTACATTCATTTCATAAAGACTACGTTAATCTTGACTGAGAAAGATTGATTCGGCAGACTTGAATTACTGCAAGCATTGGCGTGCATTGGGTCTATTCCAAGGTAGGCAGTTGGTTGTTTGCGCCGCAGCAGCGCGCCACCAGCACTAGGGGGTGCAAGGGGGCGTAAAAGAAAACACATAGAACAAGACTAAGGTACAGAATGAAACCAATAAAAGCACCTCCCTATGCAGATGAGAAACGCGATGCACCCTTGTGTTATAATAATTCTGCCGGCGCCCAAGCTAGCGCTGCCTACCCTCCTGCCTACTCAATGCACGCCATAGGCTGTAAGCTATTCAAACATAAACAGGCTCACTTGAGATACAGTAGCAGCCCGCGGCGCGCCTCGCTGGCGGGGTCCTGCCGATGCTGTAGGCTCAGCATCATGCCGTAGAGAACCAACTGCCCGCGGTGCTCCGCCGACGCCGACGCTCGACCGCTTTTAAGCTCTAACGGCACTACCGCAGTCTCGAGTCCTGCAAAATCGAGAAGAGAAAGCCAGAGTGAATAAGCTGTTATTGGACAATTGGGCTACATTCAATTGGCTATTTATAAGGGTTTGTACAGTCGAGTAGGTTTCATAAACTTGTGAGCATAAATTTGATCAAAAATATTATTACACGCATCTCTTCGTGTTCAGATATTTTTGATCAAATTTTTGCTCACAAGTTTATGAACTCGACTGTACTTTCTTTAAAGGCCGGCAACTAGACGTGTGCGCCGCGCCGATCCGCCGCCGCCGCCGCCATTTTTTCGACGCCGCCGCCGCCGATCAACGTATCGGCGTAAAATCGGCGCGAGTTCAAAATGTTTTCTATACTGAATTTCTGACTTTCGAAGCATTCTATATTTTACTACAATGAATTATTATTAGTCATTGATTACATCATCATCATCTCAGCCATAGGACGTCCACTGTTGGACATAGGCCTCCCCCGTAGACATCCAGTTGCTTCGGTTGGCAGCGGCCTGCATCCACCGTGAACCCGCGGCTTTAACCAAGTCATCCGTCTATCTCGTTGGTGGACGTCCTGCTGCGCTTGCCGATCCGCGGTCTCCACTCGAGAACTTTTCAGCCCCAACGGCCATCTGTTCTTCGTGCTATATGACCTGCCTATTGCCACTTCAACTACTAATTCGCTTGGCTATGTAGGTGACCCTTGTTCTTCTACGTATCTCCTCATTTCTGATTCGATCCCATAGAGAAACCCCAAGCATAGCTCTCCATAGCTCGTTGAGCAACTCTGAGCCTACGTATTTATAAGGCATATAGTGAAGCACAACGTTTCAGATCCATATGTCATCACTGGCAACACAAACATTGGTTAAAGACATTCGTATTCAGACACTGAGGAATTTTGTACGAAAAGATATTGCGGAAATTCCCGAACGCTGCCAATCCGAGTTGGATTCGACGATTGACCTCCTTCACGAAGTTGGACTTACCTAATTGAACGGTTTGTCCTAGGTATCATACGCGTCAACAACTTCAAGAACCGAATTCTTCACCAAAATAGGGGTAGACACCACATGGACATTCGACATGACCTTTGTCTTGCCCCTGTTCATTTTGAGGCCTAGGTACCCGTTGGGTTGGGAGACTCGATTGAGGCCTTCGAGCATTGTGCTGAGTTCTTCCATCGACTTTGCCATGACCACCACGATATCGTCGGAAAACCGAAGGTGAGTGATGTAATGTATTCGCCGTTGATATTGATGCGTAGTCCTTTCCATTCCAGAAGCTTGAAGGCGTCTTCCAAAGCGGCAGCAAACAGTGTCGAAGATATGACATCCCTGTCTTACGCCTCTTTTCAAGGGCATCGCCTTCGAACTCTGTTCCTGTACTCGGACCGACATAGTGGCATTTTTATACAAACACTTCAACACTTCGATATATCGATAGTCGATACGGCATCGTTGGAGAGACTCTAGCACTGCCCACGTTTCGACCGAATCAAAGGCTTTCTGGTAGTCCACAAACGCTAGACATAGCGGCAAGTTATACTCTTCGTTCTTCTGTATGACCTGCCGCAGCGTATGAATGTGGTCTACGGTAGCCTTTTCGGAACCCGGCTTGTTCGGGTGGCTGGAAGTCATCGACCCTGCGTTCGAGACGATTTACAATAACCCTGGAAAAAAGCTTATAAACATGGCTCAACAGCGAGATGGGCCTGTAGTTCTTCAAAAGGGTGTTATCGCCCTTCATGAAGAACAACAGCACAACGCTCTTGTTCCACGCTTCTGGCGTTGTGCCTTCGAGCAAGACGGAATTAAAGAGCCTTTGAAGGACTTTAAGAGCCGGTGATCCACCCGGCTTCAGAAGCTCTGACGTAATTCCGTCCTCACCCGTCGCCTTGTTGTTCTTAAGCTGTTTCAGGGCCATCCTTATCTCGTACAGGCTGATATCCGGGATATCTTCTGTAGGTATAGTGTCTGGTCAGTTTTGCTCTTGGGTCTTGAGTCGCCGCGCTGAAAACGGCTTAGTGACCGACTCGTAGAGCCGTCCATAGAACTCCTCGATTTCCCTCAACACTTCCGCTTTAGCCCACGCTACACTGCAATAATCTCTCTTCAGTTTTGTCATTTGGCTTTGCCCAATCCAATAGACATATCTCTTGCGAGCACTTTAGAGCCTTTATTCCGCTCAATTGTATCTTTAACACGAGCGGTATTAAAGGTACGAATATCGTGTCGCAAGGATTTCGAAATTTGTCTATTCAGCATCATCGGGAGACTGCAGTCGAAGCGAGCGTCGTTCAGCCATAAGGTTACTCATACATACATAGGATATACTACGGAGAGTTTCCAAGTTCTACTGGTACGGTGAATCTTAAAGAAGAGAAGAAGAAAAATGTCCCGTTTAAGAAAATTATATTTGTCCGTGACAATTACAGCCGCTGCAAGGCGTCAATTAAAGCTTAATTGTCTATGTCTTAGCACGGAGGTCGCTACAGTTGATATGTTTCGTGCTTTTTTTACACTTTATCTAATTTTGTTATAAAAAAAATATTTAAATTCTCCGCGCCGAAATCACGCCGAAAACACGCCGCCGCCGCCGATTTTTGACCGGCGCCCGCCGCCGTACATTTTAGCATCGGCGCACACGTCTACCGGCAACAGACAAGTGACTCACCTTGAGTTATATTTACTAACACACTCGGGACTTATCACGCTAAACAAACGAGTAATAATTACCTCAACGTTTCGACCACATTAAAGGGGGCCGTTGTCACGAGTAGACTGAAGTGTAGGTTATCATGTTTGCTTGGCAGTGTCTCCAAGAGTTGTAGGTATTCATGAGCAGTGGTGGAGGTTTCGCATCGGATGACCCTCTTGGTCGTTTGCCTCCCTCTCATAATAAAAAAAACATCTGCACTTACCACCAGGTGAGATAGAGGTCCATTGCTGGTAATTTTTTTAATCACAGATTTTTATAACAAAATTGACAGCAGAGGAGCAGGTTGAGTGAGGCTAGAAATTGAACAATGGCGAAACCAAAATCTCGACATGGCGAAATCATTGATAGTATTGGTGGAGCCATACTTTGACAAGTAATTGAATTGAATAAATACAGTAGCCAACAAATAGTACAGTCACCAGCATTAATATCTGCCGCAGCGGAGCGTGCAAAAATATCTGACACGTCCTTCCGGCCCTAGAAATAGAGTCGTATCAGATATTTATGCACGCTTGTTGTGTCGGATATTGGTGCTGGTGACTGTACCATCATCATTATTATTGTACTGTCATCAGAAATACGCATAAATGATAAGTTTCGTGTCAATACTATTCTATATTATGTATTATAGGTGAAACTAATATAAAACGTATAAAAATTCAAACCACATACCTTTTCTCTCATGTATGGTGACTTGTAGAGTGGCGTCTATTTTGCCCTTTAGGCCCAGCTCTGGACAGCACAAATTTTCCTCTATATCTAACACCTTATCTATGTTTCCGCACCATCTATCTTTTTGACCCTGGGAAATTAAGCTTCATTACAGGCAGACTGCTTTCCAACCGCAATTTTTGCTTATTTCAGATTACAGATAAAATTACCTTAATTTTATGATTTCAATTCGGGTTTTGTTCCGCGTACCTTGATTTTGATTTTAGAGAAGCAGTTGCATGCGCCATGATCACTAGACGACTGGAGAATTGCGGATATGCTGGTATAACTGTCAGTCAGAAAAATAAATCGGACCTAACCGATCTACCCTCTTCCTAACAATAACAAGCCCACAGCCGAAACATGAATGCAACTGTGCCGAAATATGGAGCTTCTCTAATATCAAGGTACATATGGGGAACAAAACCCGAATTTAAATCATAATATTAGTAATGATTGAGATAGTCTAAAACATTGTGTAAATTACCTTATTTGGAGGTGGTTTATCTGACATGTAAACCTGCATGAATTCAGCTAGCGGTGATATATATTGTTGCATGTTGGAGCAAGCCTCCTCCTCAGACAAACCCGCATCATACAAACTCTGGATTGATTCTTTTAATATTTTACCAGCCTCTTTCCGTAGCAGATCAACGGTTTTTATATTCTGCGTAAGAGCTTTTTGGACTAATTCGTGAACTAAAATTCCGATTGTCATCTGAAACAAGTAAAGATGCTTTGATGGTGTGCGGCGACGAATACGCAGCCAAATTGTAACGTCACATGGAGATGCGGAGTCAGTGAGTCATACCACGTGGTTTTTGTGTAGAAATCAAGATTCTACAGACAAAGTGTGATAACCGCCTAACAGTATAATGTGGGATCTATTTTAGTTGTGGACTTTTTCTTTGCAAATGAAAAATAAATTTGTATGACTGAAGGGTGGTCTATTGTAGTGGAGTCTGAATGAATATTAATACACTTTTATAGTAGATACAATAGAGAAATCTTTCTCTAGGCGGATGTAATCACTTTTGTGGAAATTTGCTGATGTCTCATTTGCAGACATTTTTCTTTCCGTGCACTAAAATTACATTATATATGAAAGAGCAAACAAGCTTGGAATTTGAGGGGGTCATTGAAATTGATTTCATTTACTCAATTTAATTATTATATACTTATTATAATATATATATAATAAGAGTACACTGTCCTACACTCAGATAAGTTAAGAGCAAGAGAATGGAGTACATTGTCTAGCCTCTTTTTTTTACACACTTTTTATTGTTATTCTTTATTATAATTAAATTCAGAAAGTTTTCTCACAGCAGAATTAGCAGAATCGATGCCTCTCCACCTCTCTTGCAAAACAGCTTTCCGCTTGCAGAACACTCCAGCAACAACACTAGTGGAGGATATGAGACGGTCTGGACGCAGCACTATTAGTCCAGTGGTATTAGTAACACTAAAACAACCTGAGGCATCTCTTGAAGCCAGGATACTGATAGTGTCACCAGTTTGTAGGGGCGTATCTAACCTGAGAAATTAATAGAAAGTGCAAGTTTACTTATTTGTTGATTTAAAGTTATTTCAATTTTTAATACATGTTGTATATTAAAAAGGAAATAACACAGAATAAAGGGTAGAAATTATCCAGATAATTATATTCATTGATAGTTATCTGGTTATTATCCAAGTGTAAGTACTTATTGTTAATTGTTATGTTGCTTGTTTTATGTTACCCACACTAAGATGCACAACATAGACTTTTACACATAATTCATACATAAATTATTTAGGTATAAATTGACACATTTATTTTAATAAGCATCCTCTGCAACTCTGCACACGAATTTAACATGGAAGAAATAATATATTAATTATCAGATGTGTGGCGATTACAATGTACCTAGGTAGTAAATACTAAGCCCTACTTGAATGTGCAAGCAAAAGCCAGTCACTTCCCTTTAGATTACAAGCTTTTATTTAATGTTCAATGGTTGTTGGTATGGATGTAGTTTGGAAGATACCACATGTACAGTCAGCAAAAAAAACACATTAAAAATTACTTTTTACAAAACTTATTTGTGTTTGAAATGCTTACCATATCCCATCCACATAACAATAACCTCTATTGTTAGTGGAATTCTTTAGCCGCAATTCCACTTTATGGGGGTGACTTGTTACAGATTCTATTGTGCAACGCTGCATTGTGCTTAGGTCTAAGTCTTCTACAACATCCTAAAACATAAAAAAAGTATAATAATACATTCAGTTTATTGTATTCGCCTGTTTTATTCGCCACTGATAATGTTCCAGTCTTGAATGGCACAAATAAATAATATTGAATGCTTAGATCACAGTTTTAATTTTAATTGAAAGAAATAATTGAAAGAAATATTAAATGATAATAATGTCATTATTTCTATTTGAAAATCATTTATTTTTCTTTATGAAATAGTCTGGCAATCAAAGAAGTGGTTCATCTGATGAACCCACCCATGAACAATCCAAATTTGAGAGAAGCAGACTCATTACCAGCCTAGAAATCAACTGATGATTCATCACCATCATCATCATCATCATATCAGCCATGGGACATTCACTGTTGGACATAGGCCTCCCCCATACACAAGCCTCCAACGAAACTAACAATTAACAAAAATTAAATAAATAATTTCAATTCTCAGACAAACCTCATTCATATCTTCTGCCCAGTCATCACCAAACACACTATCAACATCTCGGTCACCAAATTCCAGAACTTTGCCACATTTTTTATGTGATTTGCTTATCTTTAGAGGTGATTTTATTGATTTCACTGAACTGCTTTTTTTAGGAGTTCCTGCAAAATTAATGTTTTATATGAATATCAATTTATTACAGGCAAATGTTGAAGATTTCCATAAAAAAGAGAAACTTAATTGATGTAAAAAATAATGTTATAAGAGCACAAAAGTTCATTATACTTACCATTTAAAAGCTTAACAGGTGTCTTATCAATATCAAAACTATCATCATCATTTAGGTCATAAAAATTTGGTGAAAATTTTCCTTGGCATACGACTTTTTCATGATTATTAGATTCAATTTCATGACCATCATCAAGGATGCTCAAAATATTCTCCCCTATATTAGAAGCTACACAAGGCACTAACGGAGACCTATTCTTCTTTGGAGTACAGTTGTTTCTACATACACCATTATTTCCTTTAATTTCTACATCATCTAGAAATAACAGACTATCAAAATCATTCAGTACTTTAACTTTTTTCACATCATTTTCTTTGCAAGGTGATTTCTTAAAGGTTTGATGTGTTTGATTATCACATTTTATCTTTTTATGTGTGTCCTTCTTAGTACTCAAACATGATTCGACAGGCTTAGGAGTTTCGATACAAATTGGAGATGTTGCTTTCCGCTTAACTGGTTTATCGTCACATTTTGAAGGCAAAATAGGAGTTTTCTCTGGCGATTTCTGAGAACTATTTAAATTGGTGGTTTTAAAAAACTGGGTTATTGATTTTTGATTTTTCGGCGGCCCTGCTTGACCCTGTAAATAAATTCAAGAAACTCAGATTAGATACAAACTGTTTGCCTGTTTGCTTTTGCTTGTTTACATTGTGGATGATAATTGTAACAAACCTTTTTCAGGCTTAAAGATTTAGGCGGCATAGCAGAATATTGGTATAAAGACACAGTTCAATTAAAGCATAACATTGCAGTAAAAGCACAACAATAAATAAGGATAGCGAACGATATACAAGAAAAGTCACTATCAATCAACTACTCCCGTCCCGCGAAAAAAGTGACATTGGCATTGACGTTATATGCAAATGTTGCCAAAAGTTTACTCAAGACTAGCCCGAAAATGAAAGAAAAATTCTCTTACACTTTTTTTATTACTTTAAGGAGGAAATCGCTTAGGCGGGTCATATTTATTGTTATTAAAGATAGGAGACAAAATAGAAGAAGTTAAAAATAACAATATTTATCTGAATCATTTTTAATATGAATAACCAGAAAGGTCGAACATAAAATGCAAAGTTGCTATCATATCAAAATGTTTTGCGCGAAAACAACCTGAAATAGTAAAGAATTCCAGTTATTTTTTTACATAATTGCTTTGCATTTGACTCAAATGCGATTCGACGTCTCACTGTTCCGTCAAACTTTGGGTATTTTATAAAATGGCAAGGTGTGTCGCGTTTTGTTTTCGCGTGTTGGATGATTTACTTTTTATTGTTGTGATTGTTAGTGTAACCAATATTTGGACTATACTGAAGACACATTTTCTAAATTCAGTTTACAGGTCAAAATTGTTTTATTCATAAATTCCTAAAACTCGCCGGTTTTTTTACAGACCATTCTACTCTACCTTTTTTTCAAGTCTGCCTGGGTTGTCAGTCACTACTAAGTGTCAGTGTCAGTCTCAGTTAGTCCAGTCAGTGACAAATGTTTTGAATTGAGGTTAGGACTCGTGCGCGTATTTACTATCTATTTAATCAATTCCGCACATATTATTACTGTAAAAATGTCACGAAGGCCAGAATTTCAAGCACCACCAGAAATAGTAAGTTTTCTTGTTCCCCTAAAATTCTAAGTATGTAGTTAAAAATTTCATAGATTCATATTAGGAAAAATTATACAACT
>NC_133480.1:9901530-9976511 GCF_025370935.1 Choristoneura fumiferana
GTGAGTGCATTAGGCATATCTAGAAGTAAGAATATTAGCAGAGTTGTAGATACATATTGAATTGGGCTGATAAATTCAAAATTTCCGTTGATCACGTCACCAGCACCAATATCTGACACAACAACAGTACATTGTGCATTAAGGGCCGTAAGAAAGGGATTACTAACGAGAGTCTATTCGAAAGACTGGAATTTACTGCCCATGATACACAGAATGATTTTCATCACATTGCGAGGAAATAAAAGGCAGTCTGTTTGTTTGTTTGGTTTATTGTTTGTTACCTCATCACGTCTAACCACTGAACCGATTTAGATGAAATTCGGTATACAGATAGTTTGAATCCCGGAGAAGGACATAGGATAGTTTTGATCCCAAAAATTATATTAGACGGAGTCGGCGGGTAACGGCTAATGAGTAGATAAGTTTTGTGGTGTAAAATTGGGTCATACTAAGTTGTAAAGATATAAATAAACCGTTGGCTGTCATGAAACCTCTTTAGCCTGAAATGACGTAAGTACGTATATTGTTACAAATTTTAAAACTAAACTTTTCCTCTCTTGGGAGGAAAAACTATACGTAAATCCATTATTCCCGCGGGAACAATTTAGGCCATTGTCCTTTAGTATACAGGCATTGCATGGAGTAACATCATGACAAGCAAGTGTGATAGTTTGCATAAAGATCTGATACGACTCTATTATACGCCCGGTAGAACGTGTCAGATATTATTATTTTGCACGCTCCTCTGTGTGAGATGATGCAAGTGACTGTACTTGTATGTTTTTTGTACCTGGATCGGGAGCACCCGGTCCACTGGTCAGATACTGCACCAGTTGGTTGCGCAGCATCATCAGATCGCGTCGCTCTGGGTACCCGCAGCTGACTTCTCTCAGATCCACTCGTTCTCTGCCAAAACATAGAATTAGCTCACTATCCAGCGGAAAATTCACAAATTATGTTTTATTTCTTGGTCAACATGACACATTTTCGGACTGTGTACCTGTAAGTCTCTGACCGCATTTACTGCCGGAGACAGAGTGGGCTGCCAGATGGGCTGCTCAAAAGAATTTAAGATTAGCATGCCAAAGCGTGCGACTTTGGACGCTAAAGGAGATTCACGCAAGCGGATTTTTTTGTTACATTCATTTCATAAAGACTACGTTAATCTTGACTGAGAAAGATTGATTCGGCAGACTTGAATTACTGCAAGCATTGGCGTGCATTGGGTCTATTCCAAGGTAGGCAGTTGGTAGTTTGCGCCGCAGCAGCACGCCACCAGCACTAGGGGGTGCAAGGGGGTGCACTTGCACCCCCCTGACGTAAAAGAAAACACATAGAACAAGACTAAGGTACAGAATGTAACCAATAAAAGCACCTCCCTATGCAATGCGAGACGCGATGCACCCTTGTGAAAATAATTCTGCCGGCGCCCATGCTAGCGCTACCTACCCTACTGCCTACTCAATGCACGCCATAGGCTGTAAGCTATTCAAACATAAACAGGCTCACTTGAGATACAGTAGCAGCCCGCGGCGCGCCTCGCTGGCGGGATCCTGCCGATGCTGTAGGCTCAGCATCATGCCGTAGAGAACCAACTGCCCGCGGTGCTCCGCCGACGCCGACGCTCGACCGCTTTTAAGCTCTAACGGCACTACCGCAGTCTCGCGTCCTGCAAAGTCGAGAACAGAAAGCCAGAGTGAATAAGCTGTTACTGGACCATTGGGCTACATTCAAATGGCTATTTATAAGGGTTTGTACAGTCGAGTAGGTTTCATAAACTTGGAGCATAAATTTGATCAAAAATAATTATTACACGCATCTCTTCGTGTTCAGATATTTTTGATCAAATTTTTGCTCACAAGTTAATGAACTCGACTGTACTTTCTTTAAAGGCCGGCAACAGACAAGTGACTCACCTTGAATTATATTTACTAACACACTCGGGAGTTATCACGCTAACAAAACGAGTAATAATTACCTCAACGTTTCGACCACATTACAGGGGCCGTTGTCCGAGTAGACTGAAGTTTATCTTATCATGTTTAACGCAGTCTCGCGTCCTGAAAGCGAGAAGAGAAAGCCAGAGTTTCCAGCTGTATGACAATTGGTACATTCAATTGGCTATTTATAAGGGTTTGTATTGTACAGTCGAGTAGGGTTCATAAACTTGTGAGCCAAAATTTGATCAAAAATATTATTACACGCATCTCTTCGTGAATTTTTGATCAAATTTTTGCTCACAAGTTAATGAACTCGACTGTACTTTCTTTAAAGGCCGGCAACAGACAAGTGACTCACCTTGAGTTATATTTACTAACACACTCGGGACTTATCACGCTAAACAAACGAGTAATAATTACCTCAACGTTTCGACCACATTACAGGGGCCGTTGTCACGAGTAGACTGAAGTGTAGGTTATCATGTTTGCTTGGCAGTGTCTCCAAGAGTTGTAGGTATTCATGAGCAGTGGTGGAGGTTTCGCATCGGATGACCCTCTTGGTCGTTTGCCTCCCTCTCATAATAAAAAAAACATCTGCACTTACCACCAGGTGAGATAGAGGTCCATCGCTGGTAATTTTTTTAATCACAGATTTTTATAACAAAATTGACAGCAGAGGAGCAGGTTGAGTGAGGCTAGAAATTGAACAATGGCGAAACCAAAATCTCGACATGGCGAAATCATTGATAGTATTGGTGGAGCCATACTTTGACAAGTAATTGAATTGAATAAATACAGTAGCCAACAAATAGTACAGTCACCAGCATTAATATCTGCCACAGCGGAGCGTGCAAAAATATCTGACACGTCCTTCCGGCCCTAGAAATAGAGTTGTATCAGATATTTATGCACGCTTGTTGTGTCGGATATTGGTGCTGGTGACTGTACCATCATCATTATTATTGTACTGTCATCAGAAATACGCATAAATGATAAGTTTCGTGTCAATACTATTCTATATAATACATAGTTATAGGTGAAACTAATATAAAACGTATAAAAATTCAAACCACATACCTTTTCTCTCATGTATGGTGACTTGTAGAGTGGCGTCTATTTTGCCCTTAGGCCCAGCTCTGGACAGCACAAATTTTCCTCTATATCTAACACCTTATCTATGTTTCCGCACCATCTATCTTTTTGACCCTGGGAAATTAAGCTTCATTACAGGCAGACTGCTTTCCAACCGCAATTTTTGCTTATTTCAGATTACAGATAAAATTACCTTAATTTTATGATTTAAATTCGGGTTTTGTTCCGCGTACCTTGATTTTAGAGAAGCTCGATGTTTCGGCACAGTTGCATGCGCCATGATCACGAGACGACTGGAGAATTGCGGGTATGCTGGTATAACTGTCGGTCAGAAAAATAAATCGGACGTAACCGATCTACCCTCTTCCTAACAAGTTGCCCACAGCCGAAACATGAATGCAACTGTGCCGAAATATCGAGCTTCTCTAATATCAAGGAACATATGGGGAACAAAACCCGAATTTAAATCATAATATTAGTAATGATCGCGATAGTCTAAAACATTGTGAAAATTACCTTATTTGGAGGTGGTTTATCTGACATGTAAACCTGCATGAATTCAGCTAGCGGTGATATGTATTGTTGAATGTTGGAGCAAGCCTCCTCCTCAGACAAACCCGCATCATACAAACTCTGGATTGATTCTTTTAATATTTTACCAGCCTCTTTCCGTAGCAGATCAACGGTTTTTATATTCTGCGTAAGAGCTTTTTGGACTAATTCGTGAACTAAAATTCCGATTGTCATCTGAAACAAATAAAGATGCTTTGAAGGTGTGCGGCGACGAATTCGCCGCCAAATTGTAGCGTCGCACGGAGATGCGGAGTCAGTGAGTCATATACCATGTGGTTTTTGTGTACAAATCAAGATTCTACAGTCAAAGTGTGATATCCGCCTAACAGTATAATGTGGGATCTATTTTAGTTTTGGACTTTTTCTTTGCAAATGAAAAAGAAATTTGTATGACTGAAGGGTGGTCTATTGTAGTGGAGTCTGAATGAATATTAATACACACTTTTATACTAGATACAACAGAGAAATCTCTCTCTAGGCGGATGTAATCACTTTGTAGAAATTTGCTGATGTCTCATTTGCAGACATTTTTGTTTCCATGCACTATAGCACTAAAATTACATTATATATGACTGAGCAAACAAGCTTGAAATTTGAGGGGTCATTGAAATTGATTTCATTTACTCAATTTAATTATTATATACTTATTATAAAGTAAATATATATAATAAAAGTACACTGTCCTACACTCAGATAAGTAAAGAGCAAGACAATGGAGTACATTGTCTAGCCTCCTTTTTTAACACGCTTTTTATTGTTATTCTTTATTTTAATTACATTCAGAAAGTTTTCTCACAGCAGAATTAGCAGAATCAATGCCTCTCCACCTCTCTTGCAAAACAGCTTTCCGCTTGCAGAACACTCCAGCAACAACACTAGTGGAGGATATGAGACGGTCTGGACGCAGCACTATTAGTCCAGTGGTATTAGTAACACTAAAACAACCTGAGGCATCTCTTGAAGCCAGGATACTGATAGTGTCACCAGTTTGTAGGGGCGTATCTAACCTGAGAAATTAATAGAAAGTGCAAGTTTACTTATTTGTTGATTTCAAATTATTTCAATTTTTAATACATGCTGTATATTAAAAATAAATAACACAGAATAAGGGGTAGAAATTATCCAGATAATTATATTCATTGATAGTTATCTGGTTATTATCCAAGTGTAAGTACTTATTGTTAATTGTTATGTTGCTTGTTTTATGTTACCCACACTAAGATGCACAACATAGACTTTTACACATAATATCATACATAAATTATTTAGGTATAAATTTTATTATCACACATTTATTTTAATAAGTATCCCCTGCAACTCTGCACACGAATTTAACATGGAAGAAATAATATATTATCAGATGTGTGGTGATTACAATGTACCTAGGTAGTAAATACTAAGCCCTACTTGAATGTGCAAGCAAAAGCCAGTCACTTCCCTTTAGATCACAAGCTTTTATTTAATGTTCAATGGTTGTTGGTATGGATGTAGTTTGGAAGATACCACATGTACAGTCAGCAAAAAAAACTTACATTAAAAATTACTTTTTACAAAACTTATTTGTGTTTGAAATGCTTACCATATCCCATCCACACAACAATAACCTCTATTGTTAGTGGAATTCTTTAGCCGCAATTCCACTTTATGGGGGTGACTTGTTACAGATTCTATTGTGCAACGCTGCATTGTGCTTAGGTCTAAGTCTTCTACAACATCCTAAAACATAAAAAAAGTATAATAATACATCCAGTTTATTGTATTAGCCTGTTTTATTGGCCACTGATAATGTTCCAGTCTTGAATGACACAAATAAATAATATTGAATGCTTAGATCACAGTTTTAAAAGAAATATTTAATATAATGATAATAATGACATTATTTCTATTTGAAAATCATTTATTTTTCTTTATGAAATAGTCTGGCAAACAAAGAAGTGGTTCTTCTGATGGACCCACCCATGAACAATCCAAATTTGAGAGAAGCAGACTCATTACCAGCCTAGAAATCAACTGATGATTCATCACCATCATCATCATCATATCAGCCATGGGATATTCACTGTTGGACATAGGCCTCCCCCATACACAAGCCTCCAACGAAACTAACAATTAACAAAAATGAAATAAATAATTTCAATTCTGAGACAAACCTCATTCATATCTTCTGCCCAGTCATCACCAAACACACTATCAACATCTTGATCACCAAATTCCAGAACTTTGCCACATTTTTTATGTGATTTGCTTATCTTTAGAGGTGATTTTATTGATTTCACTGAACTGCTTTTTTTAGGAGTTCCTGCAAAATTAATGTTTTATATGAATATCAATTTATTACAGGCAAATGTTGAAGATTTCCATAAAAAAGAGAAACTTAAAAATAATGTTATAAGAGCACAAAAGTTCATTATACTTACCATTTAAAAGCTTAACAGGTGTCTTATCAATATCAAAACTATCATCATCATTTAGGTCATAAAAATTTGGTGAAAATTTTCCTTGGCATACGACTTTTTCATGATTATTAGATTCAATTTCATGACCATCATCAAGGATGCTCAAAATATTCTCCCCTATATTAGAAGCTACACAAGGCACTAACGGAGACCTGTTCTTCTTTGGAGTACAGTTGTTTCTACATACACCATTATTTCCTTTAATTTCTACATCATCTAGAAATAACAGACTATCAAAATCATTCAGTACTTTATCTTTTTTCACACCATTTTCTTTGCAAGGTGATTTCTTAAAGGTTTGATGTGTTCGATTATCACATTTTAGCTTTTTATGTGTGTCCTTCTTAGTACTCAAACATGATTCGACAGGCTTAGGAGTTTCGATACAAATTGGAGATGTTGCTTTCCGCTTAACTGGTTTATCGTCACATTTTGAAGGCAAAATAGGAGTTTTCTCTGGCGATTTCTGAGAACTATTTAAATTGGTGGTTTTAAAAAACTGGGTTATTGATTTTTGATTTTTCGGCGGCCCTGCTTGACCCTGTAAATAAATTCAAGAAAATCAGATTAGTTTG
Source organism: Choristoneura fumiferana (assembly GCF_025370935.1). Lineage (NCBI taxonomy): Eukaryota > Metazoa > Arthropoda > Insecta > Lepidoptera > Tortricidae > Choristoneura > Choristoneura fumiferana. The sequence continues at coordinate 9,908,167 of NC_133480.1, forward strand.
CCCGTTTGCTTTTGCTTGTTTACATTGTGGATGATAATTGTAACAAACCTTTTTCAGGCTTAAAGATTTAGGCGGCATAGCAGAATATTGGTATAAAGACACAGTTCAATTAAAGCATAACATTGCAGTAAAAGCACAACAATAAAGAAGGATAGCGAACGAAATACAAGAAAAGTCACTATCAACTACTCCCGTCCCGCGAAAAAAGTGACATTGGCAATTTGGCATTGACGTTATATGCAAATGTTGCCAAAAATTTACTCAAGATTAGCCCGAAAATGAAAGAAAAATTCTCTTACACTTTTTTTTTATTACTTTAAGGAGGAAAACGCTTAGGCGGGTCATATTTATTGTTTATTGTTATTAAATATAGGAGACAAAATAGAAGAAGTTAAAAATAAAAATATTTATCTGAATCATTTTTAATATGAATAACCAGAAAGGTCGAACATAAAATGCAAAATTGCTATCATATCAAAATGTTTTGCGCGGAAACAACCTGTAATAGTAAAGAATTCCAGTTATTTTTTTACATAATAGCTTTGCGTTTGACTCAAATACGATTCGACGTCTAACGGTTCCCTCAAATTTTGGGTATTTTATAAAATGGCAAGGTGTGTTGCGTTTTGTTTTCGCGTGTTGGATGACATTAATATTTACTTTTTATTGTTGTGATGGTAAGTGTAACCAAAATTTAGACTATACTGAAGACACATTTTCTAAATTCAGTTTACAGGTCAAAATTGTTTTATTCATAAATTCCTAAAACTCGCCGGTTTTTTTAAAGACCATTCTACTCTACCCTTTTTCAAGTCAGTCTGTCAGTCACTGTCCGTCTGTCAGTGGTGTCAGCAGGGCTACTCCGAAACTCGAAATTCGAAGTTCGTGTCGTGCGGTTTCTCTCGCTCTCGTATCAAACTATAAACAGTGTAAGTGTCAGCTAGGGACCGCACGACACGAACTTCGAGTTTCGAGTTTCGGAGTAGCCCAGCAGTCACAGACTAGACTATGAGACTACTAAGTGTCAGTGTCAGTCTCAGTCAGTCCAGTCAGTGACAAATGTTTTGAATTGAGGTTAGGACTCGTGCGCGTATTTACCATCTATTTAATCAATTCCGCACATATTATTACTGTAAAAATGTCACGAAGGCCAGAATTTCAAGCACCACCAGAAATCGTAAGTTTTCTTGTTCCCCTAAAATAGTAAGTATGTAGTTAAAAATTACATAGATTCATATTAGGAAAAATTATACAACTTTTCCTTTATTTCAGTTTTATAATGAGGACGAAGCTAGGAAATATACCCAAAAGTAAGTTTTAGTTGTTAAAACAAGAATATCTCTACAAGTCACAATTTTGCAGAGGTTTTGTTATACATAATGTTCCTTATTTTATATTTTTAGTTCGCGAATAATAAACATTCAAGCAGAAATGACGGAGAGATGTCTAGAGCTGTTGTTACTGCCTGAAGATACTCCATGTTTACTCCTGGATATTGGCTGCGGCTCGGGGCTTTCAGGATCAGTGCTGGAAGAAAATGGCCACATGTGGATTGGCATGGATATATCTAATGCTATGCTTGGTATGCTTTAAAATAAAAAAATGTTTATAATATGTGTATGTAACTAGAGTATCTACTCACACACAGTGTGTTCTGACAGGATATCAGTTTTTTGTGACACAATTCACAATTATTATTCAATTGATACACAACTTTGATAGTATTCATTTCTCTCTAATAGTATTTTTAAATTTATTATGGTGTAGTTATATTGTAGTGTTTTAAATTTATTTTATATGTCTACCAATCGTCTGTATACAACTTCCAACTTCTTTTTGAAGCAATTAAAGATCTTGGTTTTATTTATTTCATTTATTTGAGTTGTATAAAAATATAAAAAATAGACTTATGTTGTGTATGGCCCTGTTTAAGCATAGCACAATATTAATAATAATAAATATTATTATTTATTCAGATAACTAGGATCCATCATAACTACCTCAATATTATAACTACCTTATAGGTATTTGTACAATTATTGTATGTACTGTTTTTATTTTTTCAGAGGTGGCCCTAGAGCGTGAAACAGAAGGAGACCTAGTCCTCAGTGATATGGGTGAAGGTGTTCCATTCAGAGCTGGCTGCTTTGACGGAGCAGTGTCTGTCTCGGCCATCCAGTGGCTGTTCAATGCTGACAAGAAATCACACCAGCCCATTAAGAGGCTATACAAGTTCTTTAGTACCTTGTATGCATCACTGGTGGGTGCCAAATTACAATATTATACAAGTTATAATGTGTGCAAAATTATAATTGATCTCAGTTTTAAATATTTCATGCTTTTGACATAGTAGTACCTATATTAAATCATGTTAAAATAAAATGAAAAAATTAAAATGATTTATTGTATAAAAAGCTTATAAACAAGAGTCTACGGCTCTGGATTCTGGGCTAGATAATTTTTACGCATTTTCTATATCAGTGTTAATACTATTAGGTTACTGTTACACATGCTACTTACTAGCATGAAAGCATGCTACTATTGAACAAATGCTACCTACTAGCATGGGTGTATTGTATAAGACATGTGCTACAATTAAGCATGCTTTTTTAGTGGCTTACTGGTACTTCAGGTACTAGCATGCTATAGTAATGAGCATATGTAAGGTGGCCTTTACTATTGTGTATTGTGGTTCCATCTATTCAGATTGGTACCAGTTATTTGTACTTATTGCTTGAATTAAGTAAAAAAAATTTATGGTTTTTTTTTATATGGCCATGACCAATTTAGTTGTTTTTCAGTCTAGATCAGCAAGAGCAGTTTTCCAGTTCTACCCTCAAAATGAGACTCAGCTAGAGCTCCTCACATCTCAAGCTATGAAGGCAGGCTTTTATGGAGGTGTGGTTATAGATTATCCAAATTCAACAAAAGCCAAGAAATTCTTTCTTGTGCTCATGACAGGAGGATCAGCACCACTGCCTCAAGCTCTTGGTAATAAAACATAAACTATTATTCATTTCAATTATTTTTAAAAGGCAGTGGAGCAAATATAATAAAAGCTTGTAGTTCACTAATATAGACTTTCACAGAGTAATGCTTGCATCAATTAGATATTTATTATTTATCACTATAGTTTTCCAAAGATCAGACATTTAATATGAGTAAATTGTTTTTGTAAATTTGGCACGTCAAATAAATGGCATCGGGAGGTCCATTTGACATTACAGTCTTGCTTGTGATTGGCTCATTTAGTTATTTAACCATTCACAAATATAACGCAAATGTTAAAAATAGTGAAACAATACTAGCTCCAACTAGTTGGTCACAGAAACTCATTACAGTAGTTACATAATGAACCAATTAATCAAAACCAGATCCAGTTTTAAAATATGTTATGGAACTATTCCTCACTTTAATCATAATAAAAGACTTCTTGATAATGAACATTATTCTTATTTCTAACAGGGACAGATGAAGAAAGTGATCTCCAAGTTAAATATGCCAAGAGAGAAGCAAGCAGAAATGCGCGAGGCAAGCCCCTTAAGAATACAAAAGCTTGGCTTTTGGAGAAGAAGGAACGGAGACGGAAACAAGGCAAAGATACCAAACCAGATACAAAGTATACTGGTAGAAAAAGGAGTGGCAGATTCTGATAACTATTTATTGTTACTTATAAGCAATGTATATTATATTATTTTAGAAATAAAAACATTAAAATAACATCATTGTTTTTTAATGACATATTTCCAGACTGTGTCTACTCCATGCCCTATTGTTTCTATTGGAACCATGTTAGGTAGAGGGAATCTACAGGCGACCACAACAGTACCACTTTCCGTTTCAGCTAACAATTTGCTTTCAAATTCTGCCATCATTTGTTCAACACCAAATATCACAATATTGTTGTATGGCTTTAAACTAAAAGTCCATAAATTTCGTCTATAGAATGTAGTATTTTGGCTTTGAGAAGAAAGAAGAGCGGCTATCCTTGAGTAGTAGACTAGCCAAGGATTGAGTTCAACACCGTCTGCTTTAAAGCCTAGCTGGGAGGCTGTAAATACAATTCTTCCATCTCCTGAACCTACGTCAAGAAGCCTGCCACTTCGACCAGCCAGTGCTCGGGTAACTCCGGCTAATTGCTCGGTCGTAGCCGGAACGTAGGGCAAGCAAACCTTTCTCAAAGCTGGCGACACGAATGGAATACAAACAATACTGACTCCGACGGCTAATCCACCAGTTGTATAAATTAAGATCTTTCCTGCTGGTGAGAGCTTCTTAGGAGCTTTTGGTTCTGAACCGATTAGTTCCAATTCCATTATATAATTTTAGATATTTCATGAGTATGTTTGTTCAGAGTTGAGGTTATTTTTTGACACTTGACAGATAGGTTTGACAAACAGCTGATAAGCATGGACACAAATAACGTCATATTTCTTTTAATAAAGTTTCTATTCACTATCAAGCGAAATGCTGAGTTTGAAGCTTTCCCAGAAATTAACGTGAATAGTGATTTTAATATGCGGCTGGCAACACTGTACTATGGATCCGTCAATAAACGTCAAAAAGCGAATTGGTTTGATTGGAGCCGGGTTTTCTATTTTCTGACGAAATAATATTATTTATTCTGCACCATGACTGCTTTCGAGGAGTTCGGGGTGCTCCCTGAACTAGCTAAAGCCATCGATGAGATGGACTGGACCTTGCCCACGGACGTTCAGGCTGAAGCGGTTCCTCTAATTCTGGGTGGTGGCGATGTTCTCATGGCTGCAGAGACCGGCAGTGGAAAGACCGGTGCTTTCTGCTTACCCATTCTTCAGATAGTTTGGGAGACTCTTAAGGATATACAAGAAGGGAGGGTTAATAAAGTGGTAGCACAGACTTCCTCGGAATGGACGATGTCATTTTTTGATCGGAACGACGCGCTGGCTGTGACACCAGATGGCTTGCGTTGTCAGTCGCGAGATCAGAAGATGTGGCATGGATGCAGGGCCACCAAAGGCGTGCACACGAAGGGCGCTTATTATTATGAAGCCACTGTCACTGATGAGGGTCTTTGCCGTGTCGGATGGTCTACACAAGCTGTAAGTGATATTTTGACTAATTATCAAATTGGAATTCTGTCAATGTATATGCAACTCTTGCTTTGGCATTACAATAATCCATTTTTCTTTATATAATAGGCTAGATTGGATCTTGGCACAGATCGTCTGGGCTTTGGATTTGGTGGCACAGGCAAGAAATCCAATGCTAAACAGTTTGATGACTATGGCACTGCATATGGAAAAAGTGATGTCATTGGTAAGTTGCAATTTCATAATTATTACACAATAAAGTTTTTATTTATTCAGTGTTCTATTTATTGTTTAGTAAATTAAACACTGGGCTTGCATGGTAACTACAGCCCAAGCTCTCTGATGTATATTGGCTAGAAATGAGAGAAAAATGATGTTAATAATAATTTTATTGTAATTAAAGTATTGAAAACAAACACAAATACAACCCATACAAAGAAACCTTATCTTGAGATAATTTTCTAATTCCATGAAAAGCCTGTAATTATTTCAGAATATCTATCTATCTTTCACATGATCTTTTCAAGAAATACATTTTATTTTAGGTTGCTTGTTAAATCTTAATGCGGGCGAGATTCGGTATACAAAGAATGGCGAGGACTTGGGTGTTGCATTCAAGCTGGACCAGTCACGGCGCTCTGACTGCTACTTCCCAGCCATTGTGCTGAAGAATGCTGAGATGAGTTTCAACTTTGGGGCCACACCTTTTAAGGTAAAACTTAATGTCCGTCACTATGAAGAAATCAGATCTAAATAAAATATAAATGTAACTACTTGATCTATAGTAATTTTTTTATATCAATTTTAAAAAACTTTTTGTTTCTGTAGTGATGTCACTTAGCATTACAAAATAAGCTGAAAAGACAAATTCATGAATCAAATCAGCCCACATCCACCCACTGCTAAGTAAAGGCCTCTTCACCTTCACACCACTTTGCCCAGTCCTGTGCCAGTCTCATCCATAGTTTAAATATGCTTGTGAATTGTAATAATCTGCTTTTTGGCCGGTTACTTACTTAAATTACTGCACTATGAATTTTGGCCAAGAATGGCAAAAAATAAAACCAAAGATTCAGCTGCTCACAGGTTTTCACTCAACTCTTTATAGATAATCTAAAAGTAGCCATAATGCTGTTTTCTAGAAATATTAAGATTTATTTAGGCATTAATACATGAATACTGCATAATGAGGATGTCACGGATGCAGCTTTGAGAAGGGAAGAAAAGATAAAACCATAGGCTACATCAACATGAGTGTAGCTGTTAAATTAGAAGAATAGGGGGGCTCAATTTTATCATTACGTGTCTCAGGTAAATACGCATGACCCAAAAAAAATTGACATTTGTTTGCAGCATCAGCCTCCCCAAGGGTATGTGGGAGTCAGCCAGGCGCCCAAAGAATGTGTGAAGAACAATGTAGTACAGATGGGACTGGCGACAGAGAGCAAGCCCACAAACAATGCTCCTCAAGCTATCATCATTGAGGTAATTAATAAATAACATTCCTTCTTCGGGTCTCCCTGTACGTATCGACGCGGAACGCTTTATGTTCATGGCAAAAGAGTTTTTGCTCTTCTTGCGTGCACATAAAGCATTAGTTTACGCGTCTCGTTTGGTGTAGACCCAGCTTAGCATAAAGTCAAGATTTCATTCGCACGGCAAACCTTCAAAATATGAAAATACAAACTGAGACATGGATGCACAGAAAAACCAGAAAAAGAGACCAGCACTGGGAATCGAACTCTGGTCCTCAACATTCCGTGCTGCGTGCTATAACCCCTACACCACTGCTGGACCGGAATCTAGACACGAATTTTTCCAATGCATACATATCTCAGGTTGCTTATTTCTACTATGCTACTTACTTACTTTGCTTTTTTTGTCTCAGTTTGTATTTTCGATATGGTTTCACGGGATACCCGTAAAAGTAACAAATTTTAAGTTGAAATATAAAATACAAAAAGACTCCAAAAAACCAATCATAATTCAAAATATGACAAAGTGGTAAATGGTGGATGATTTTCTGCGCAAGATTGATTTTGGCCCAGCTTAAAACTTTATTCTTACTATGTTATATTTGTATTTTACTACAGCCATCACGCGAGTTGGCTGAGCAAACTTGCAACCAGATCACTAAGTTTAAGAAATACTTGGACAACCCCAAAGTAAGGGAGCTGCTGGTCGTCGGAGGGATCAATGTTAAGGACCAGATAAATGCACTTAGTGCGGGCATTGACATTGTGGTTGGGACGCCGGGCAGACTTGAGGATCTCATACAAGGAGGTAAGCTATTGCTTCCCATCAGGTGACCCACAGCTGTTATCCTAAAGAACCCAGAGCCCCTAATTGGTAAAAGACAAACCCACACAAAAGCACATTACCCTTTCCAGTAATTTATTGAATCAGTTACTTTTCAGAGGTCCATATCAACAAACTAAAACCATTACTTTGCTCATCTGCGACCTTAGGATAGCTACATCTATGCAAGAAAAGTGTGTTCATGCAGTTCCTCTACCTTTACACTGTAGGAACACACAGATCACACAAACCCAATTTTTACCACCGCCACTCAACACTAACCGTTTCGAACTCAACCAGAGTTCATCTTCAGAGCAATACAACCATTCACCATGCTACCAGATGCAAACCAAAAAAATAAATGGTCATTTTAAATCCCCAAGTACCCACTTTATTTTTCTCAAATGTAAACATCAAATGTTTTTTTTATAAAATTTTAAGTCATCTTTTACTCATTCTAACTGTTTTAAATTAGACCCAAGCAAGTAAGGGAGAAGAAACTAAATTCACCCAGTTATCAATAATCCTACCCTTACCAGGTTACCTGGCTCTGACGCACTGCCGCTTCTTCGTCCTGGACGAAGCCGACGGCCTCCTCAAGGCGGGCTACGGCGAGCTGATCGAGCGGCTGCACCGGCAAATGCCCAAGATCACCTCGGACGGCCGCCGGCTGCAAATGGTCGTGTGCTCGGCGACGCTGCACGCTTTTGAAGTCAAAAAAATGGCTGTAAGTATTTTGCCTTGTTTGATTATCACTGAACTGCAAATGTTTACCTCGTCTTCTTGATAGATAAATAAATATTGATTTCAGACGGTTTTGCATCCATCGCTTACCATCAGGCGATCCGTTTGCTCGTTATCCTCATATTCCATAAAAAAAAAATTGTGTAAATAACTCTCAATATATGTTAAGGCTGCGTTGCCACCAGAGCTGTGCGAGGATGTGTTGTGAGGAATGTTTGTCATGAACCAATAGAAACGCTTAATTTACCTATCATTGCTCAGCGCGGTTCTAGTGGTAACAGCTCGGCGGAGCGAGGATAGGGAAATGAACCGTTTCTATTGTTTAATGTCAAACACATTCTTTGCACATCCCTGGTGGAAGCGCAGCCTAAAATACACCACGCCAATATCGTTTAGGTCTTACACCAGGGGGGCTACTACGAAATTCGAAGTTCGTATCGTACGTAACGTCCCTCTCACGCTCGTAATAAATAATATAAGCATAAGCGGGACGGCTAGATAGGAAGTTCGAATTTTCCACTTCATAGTATAGGGCCAGTGCTGCTAGGAACTCATAGTTCAAGAAATTCTGATCGCAGGATAAGCTGATGCACTTCCCGACATGGATCGACCTGAAGGGCGAGGATGCGGTGCCGGAGACCGTCCACCACGTCGTCGCCACCGTCGACCCCCAGAAGGACCGCTCCTGGGAAATGCAGCACAGGTGAGAGCATTTCATTTTCATCGCACTTTGCTCATAAGCAGTGTCGTAAAAAGACAAAAAATATACAATTTTACTCACAAATGTCACGAAAAACATCGTATGTTATGTCGCTCGGGCTGCACTGGCATTACGAACATCGACTCGAAGACTGAGGGCTTCTAATAAACTCTCGTTCGTCATTCCTTATTTACCGCCCTTAAGACTCAATGTACTGTTGTTTCAGAGCGGTTGCGTGCTCATATTTACCTTGAGAACAGAGAAGGATTATACAGGGTGCTCGCTCGGGAGGAATCCGAATAATTTTACCAGCGTGTTCGTGTATTTGAGCGTTTTGATCGCTCGGGTCAAGCGACAGAATCTTCCCACTATTATTTCAACAGCTAAAGGACAAGTCGCGACAACTTTGATCAAACCCGATTCTGCAATCATACCGTCTCTTGTTATCATAAAAAGTTTACCGGCGAGAAGTTTTTTTGGAATTGAGTCGCCTTTAGGGCCAAAGGCACTATTAGGTCTTTGCTTTTGTTTACCTTCTTGTTTTACCCCCTGTTCACCATTCATTGATTAATTTATTTGACGGATAACGGACGGAGACGGCATCACATTAATCCGTCAAATAAAATTAATCAATGGGTGGTGAAACGGCCCCTTAGTTTCTTATAAGGGCAGTCGGCGGGAAAAATCGATTATGGACGACGGGAAGAGATGATCCAAGCCCTATAGCTACGAAGTGCAAAAATCGAAATTCGTATTTTGCTGTCCCGCTGACGCTAATATTATTTAATACGAGAGTGAGAGGGACGGTACGATACGAACTTTGATTTTCGTAGTAGCCTCCCCTGACAGTGCCGGACTTCCACCGGCCAGAGCCATCTCTTTAGACAGCATCTGTTAAAAGGAGGATGATGAAAAGAAAACGCCAAATTTGTGCATCGGTTGCATTTACTGGGTTTATATGTATTGTTTTTGTTAAAGGCATATATTAACGGACGGCGTGCATGCTAACGACAACATTAACAGCGGCAACACGACGCCCGAGACGCTGTCGGAAGCTGTCAAGATACTCAAGGGCTCGTATTGCGTGCGGGCCATCCGGGAACACAAAATGGATAGGTGAACTAACATTCAATTACTGATTAGCTGTATCCTCCTGGGGTTCAAAGTGATAATACTAGGACATATTGTTAGCAATAGAACTTATATCTTTTAAAAAAGGAATAAAGTGTAACTTTCTCTGTATCATTTAAATTTATCTTTATTTATCTGTGAGGCATTAAGTTTTAAATTTCGATGTCAATTTTTGTTATATGGTGGGTCGCAGGAGGGTATAGTCAATTTATTCTTAACTGTTGCAATGGTTACATTTTTGTACCTTAAAAAGGTATTTTAATTTTATCCTGTTTTGTATATTAAATATGAACCAAACCACAGTGCACACAGTGTGCCACAGAGTAGCAACATCTTGAAATTACTTTGAAAGCACAGCAGTGAATTTTTTTGATAGTTAATTGCGCAAACACCCCCGACAATTTTGAATCAATCTCTAATCCTTCAATTATTTTTTTGTAACCAGATCCAATTAACAATTAATAGGTTCCATCCTATATAAATAAAAAATATTCTTAAAACCGGTTCACAAAATGTCGACTAATACGCAAATATAAAGTACAGTCAACTACAAAGATATCGTTATTTTTAAAAGTCAATAAAGTCGTGTGTATTTTTGTGAATTTGGCCGTATCTCTTTGTATAGGCAGTGCTACGAGAGTTGAAGTGATCCGAATGATTACACACACAACTACAAAATCTGCGAGCGTGACCTCAACTCTGGTGGCACTACCTATAATTGACTGTACAGTATAACCTTCATTTCTTTGAAATCTGTTCAAATGGTAACCCTTGCAGAGCTATAATCTTCTGCCGCACCAAACTGGACTGCGACAACATGGAGCGTTACTTGAAGACGTTCGGCAACGAGTTTTCCTGCGTGTGCCTGCACGGCGACCGCAAGCCTAACGAGCGGAAGGCCAACCTAGAGAGCTTCAAGCAGAATCGAGTAAAATTCCTTATCTGTACCGACGTGGCCGCCAGGGGCATCGACGTTTCTGGATTGCCTTTCAGTAAGTGACCGGTTTGAGTTTTGTAGAAGCATTTATTTCATTTGCAACATTCTGATATATAAGTACATAGTTTAGAATCCTTGGACCCAGGATATTTTTCATCACACTTGCTCGTAAACAGCGTCGAAACATGCAGGCTGCCTTGATTGCAACCCCCCAAATAAAACCCTCGACCTTAATGTGCTTTTCATGAAACCCGTGGTCGGTAAATGAGTCAGTGCCCGTACTGATGGCGCTGCGCATGGTGTAGCAGCAGGACCACATGCACACGCGGCTCAGGCACATGCTGAGGGAGGGGGAGGGCGGCGCTGCCAAGAGCGCAGCCTAAGGTATCGCCAATATTTGGAACAATTATATTTTTTTTCTTTTAAAAATATAAAAATGTACTCGCAAATGTGATGAAAAACATTGTATGTCGCACGGGCGGTACTAGAATTACGAACATCGACTTATTAAAACCCTCAGTCTTCGACTTCGGGCTGCTAATAGACTTTCGTTCGTAATTCCTTATTTACCGCCCTTAAGACACAATGTACTATTAATCTCGGAAAATTGCAAATGCCTAACACATTACACACTTGAAACCACAATCACTTTATTCATTTTTTTCTGTCGTACATACGGTATGAGGTGAAGGTGAAGGTAGAAAAGATGGTGCGATCGCCAGCGCATGAGCGTTAGATGATACAGCCTTTAGGAAAAATAACATATATTTTTTGTTGTTTAGTGATCAACGTGACTCTCCCCGACGAGAAGTCCAATTACGTGCATCGAATCGGGCGCGTCGGTCGCGCGGAGCGGATGGGTCTCGCCATTAGCCTCGTTTCAACGGTGCCCGAAAAGGTAATATTACACTACGGCTATACTTCGTTTTTCTTTAGCATTAGAAATAAGGTAAACGATCTTGACGTGACTTATTATTGAAAAACACTTTTGAAAAATAATTCACAGCCAATATGTAACAATTATTAGCAAGGACATATGATAATTAATTGACATGCTTTTGGTATCATAAGTAATAGTTACTGATTTTTTTTAACGTTTGTCAATAAAAAGACTCGTCAAGATTGCTTACCTTTTTTCTAATGCTAAAAAAAAATTTACAGGGTTGTCACAGGTGGTTGAGTTAGTTTGACTGAACACCCTTGTGTTTTTTTTTAAATTTATCAAAATTACAGTTAACACAATTCATGTTTCCATACGTTGATTGATCGATATTCAAAATGTACCGCATGAGGCGTGACTACACTTTAGATGAAAAATTCCAATGGAAAACTTAACAGAGGTGTTCAATCAAACTAAACCCTAAACAATTTGAATACACCTTGTACTGTTTACTAACATCTTGTAACGTTGCTTTGTTGCGTTGCCCAGGTTTGGTACCACGGGGAGTGGTGTTCGACGCGCGGCCGCAACTGCCGCAACACGAACCTGATAGACGATCGGCCTAAGGGCTGCTGCATGTGGTACAATGAAATGCAGGTAAAACTTTAAAATGAGCGCTATTTTACAACATCCAATGTGATACTATGGTCTGTCCAGAATTCGAGATACTAAAATGACGTTTCATGTGTTACCTGTTTTTTGCGTCTCATAAATAGTGATGTGCCGCAACCGGTAATTACCGAAAGATTTTGTAGGTACCTATGTATGTATGTCGTAAAATATTAAGATATGAACGGATCCGTGATGTACTAAAATGTAGGGCACTTAGGACATTCTAGATAAGGTAAAATAGGTCTAATAAAAATGCGACCGTTTTCGAGATATTTCGACTTTTTATAGATGTTGATGTTTAAGTTTCAATTTCATTCTAAGTAAGTTTTACATTAACTAAATAATATGAGAATAATGAATATTTGATTTATTATTCTATGATATGAATATCTAAATAAAAACACGAGAAAACGCACTGATCACATCCGATGACAATACGAGTAAAGTAACGAAAATCGGTTGAATACCACTTGAATATGAAAAACATGAACAATGACGTTGTGTGATATCTGAAGGCCTACTCCGGAATTCGAAAATCAAAGTTCGTACCGTAACGTCCCTCTCACTTACGTATTAAATTAAATAGTAGTGTCAGAAGGACGGAACGACACGAACTTCGAATTTCGTAGTAGCCCTGCTGGCCCTGACTACGAAATGCAAAACTCGAACTTCGTATGTTGCCGTCCCGCTGACGCTTATCTCATTCAATACGCGAGTGAAAGGGACGGTGCCATACGAACTTCGTTTTTCTAGTTTTATAGTAGCCCCTCTGTATTATTTTTTACGTTGGCACTAAGTGATGAACACTGTATTTTTACCTGTGCTTAGATTTCATCACTTTATCGTATGATAAAGTAAAATGGAAAGTAGAATATTGAATGCATTAATGTTATTTTTGCTATCGTAAAATAAACATTTTATCGGTTATTTACGAAACCGAAATCACGGAGCAGCACTGTTCCTTTTATGCTGGCCACATTATTTTTACGTTTGACATTTCAGACTGTCATTTTAGTATCTCGAATTCTGGGACAGACCATAGGACATGTATAAAATCTGTATAAATAAAAGAGTCGCCGAAATGTATGTATACGTATAACTCCGGAATTACGGTACCAATGTGTTAATTATTAAATATTTGGGAAATAGGCCTTGTCGAATACAAGGCCAAGGGGAACCGGCGTATTAGAGTAGTAGAGGTAAAGTAATGGATGGAATATTTAAAAAAAAACAACCCTTCTTGTGAAGTCACGTACCCGTGGTTCAACTAATTAGTCCAACTCGGAAATATTATATTTACATTTATTAATACAAAAATAAGTAGGTTAGGTTAGTTAGGTAACTTCAGTTGCCCGAAGGACAAAACACCCAGAAAAAGAAGCTCCGCCCGTAGGCGGAGCTCCGTCGAAAAGCAGTTGGACAAACTATAGTTGGACCACGGGTACTAAACGTCTTGTGAAACATCAATCTGTAGCATGAGTATAAGAATTCGGTATCAACACTATGTTTTTTTATATTTGTTTGTTACAGTATCTGGCGGATATCGAAGACCACTTGAACGTTACGATCCAACAAGTGGAGCCAGACCTTAAAGTACCGAGCAACGAGTTTGACGGCAAGGTCGTTTATGGCCAGAAGCGGACTCAGATCGGTACCGGGTATCAGGTAAAAATACACTACTAATCTTATTTGCGCTTAGACTGCTAGTCTGATTTTGATACAACTTGTACAGTCGAACAAATTAAATCATAACCCAGGGAACCTTTTAATAATCAATTTCACTATAATTTCCTTGGCAAAAGTATGAGATGTCAACATGACGTAATATTCGCAGATGTTTCGTTTGGCTTATGCCACGCACTACGCGTTTTACTTGTTTCGTCAAGTAGTCAGTCGGCAGAAAATCGATAAGTAGATCACCTGCTGTCGATTATTCATTTTGTAACTGACACACACTGTATAAAAGTGTAATAAATGAAATGTTTCAGGACCATGTGTCACAGATGGCGCCAGTGGTGCGTTCGCTGCAGGACCTAGAGTCGCAGGCGCAGCTTTACTATCTAAAGATGCACCACAAAATTACTGCTGCTTGAATCTCAAGTAAATTAATTAATTTATATACTGTGTCGCTACGTAAATAAACCGACTGATTTTGCGTAAATTTTGGTGTTTTGATTTTATCCAGCTTTTGACAAATCCTCTCAAGTGCCTTGTCACTGCAATAGAAGTGTACTATTGCAATCGCGTGAAGGAAACAAAGTGTTTATTTTAGAAGAATATAGCATTTAAAGGGTACCCAGACTAAAAAATAAACAAAAAATAAAAATAATAATAAACTAAAAATGAACATTTTTAGTTTATTATCGTGTTTCTCTATCTTTCTGTGACATGTTTGAACGAAGTGTTACAAAAATTTCGAATAAATTGCAATAGTAAACCGATCCAGCCATGAAATTCATTCGACGACATATTGAACTGAACTATTCCAGCAATATCGTGTGAACTTGGAATAAAAACTAAATCGGGGAATACAAATGAAAAAAAAAGTTCCGATTAATTGAGAACCTCCTCCTTTTATGCCCGACGACGGCAAAGCCAAAATGAAAGTTAATCATTTTAGCAGTCTATGTATGTTTGTCTTTGTGTAATGTGTCCCTTGGGAAACTACGGTATACCAAATCGCGGGCTCAAATTTGTGCCCGTGGGAAATAGCGAAACAAAAAGCGCTTTGTGCTTCTGGGAGAGGACAGGTCGGTTAAAATGCAGCTCAACCTTGAAGACGGAGTGAACAGTCTCATACTCTCATACCCGTTTAAGCTGTCTGGAGGGGGCAATGCAGAAGCGAGTTGCGGAATGTGTCCATAGGCGCGTAGTTTAGATAGATAACAGAGCGGAGCGAGAAAGTATTTCGAAGCGGAGTTGCGGACTGTTTATCCATTCGCGGAGTTTCCGCACTTCCTGGTTTTGTGTGAATTTTTAAGTTAGTTACCAATTCTCTGTCCACTGAAGAGGAGCGGAGACTATGCAATGAGGTCTATCGTTTTTTGTCTTTCTAGATGGCGCCACTGTTGCGTGAGGTTTTTAAGTGTGGCTTTCAAAGTCTGTAATTATGGGCGTGAAAACAAAGTTTAGTTTAAAATCATATTTAATACACCTTAAAACCGTACCATAAAAACATCAAGCAACCAGTGTTGCGTAGTCCCGTTTTGTTCGAAAAAAAAGGGAGGACAAAAGTTTCCGAAAGACAAAATTGTCTCAAAACACAGACATTCATTGCCCCGTAACGCATAATTGCCATAATTAATTTTAGGTAGGTAATGCAAAATATTCACAAAATTATTCTAATTATAAATGAACCCGCGTAGATCACCCAAAAACTATGAGATTGGACATTTCGAAGACCTCACGCTACACTAGCGCCTAGCGGCGAATTCACACGCGATAGCCCTCATTCTAGTGGTCGACCGCTACTGTCCGCTACATTGAACAGGCAGACAACACCTGCCACGTCGAAACCTAGATCTCGTTTCAGGGATTCACAAACTTCCGTATATTCCGGTATCGGGAGTGACTTTGAAAATAAAACAAAAAAGTGAAGTTCATTATTTTTTATATTTCACTCGCTACTGATTATAATTTGGCCAGTGCATGGAGGCCCGTATTTCCAAAACAAATTAGTCTCAAAACACCGCTATCGTAGGAAAATGGCCGTAACAATACTGATGCTGGTGTATTTTACATTCGGCAGTTTTACATTACATACCTATAACCACTTGACATAACATACAACAAATATATTAGTATAACAAAATCTATACATTATGCTAAAATTCCATGACATGATTTTGAATTAAGGACGTCACTCGGTGGCAATTTGTAAATCGCTCTTATTTCATTATTCATATGTACAACAAGTAGTAAGCACATTAAATGGTAAAGTAATCTTTTGGATTTGCTAGTAATATTACACAAAAGTTATGTCGTGTTTGGGTAATGTTAGCTTTTTAAATACAGCTATTTGACACCACCAGTCAATTGACATAGTTTTTTCAGCTGTCCATCTAATCGCGATTCCCTAAGATTTTGTATGACCTGAATCTATGTGATTTTATCAGATTTATTGGGTTAAAATTAAGTAGTTATTTTTAGAGCTGCGTTTTGAATTATTGGTTAATGGTGTCAAATACTCTATTATACAAATGATTCGCCGATGCAGACTTCAAAGTAATTTTGACGAAGTAAATAAATCTGTTGAAGGGCTTCTTCAATTCTCCAGATATAACATAACACGCATTTAGAAATCTCGTTATCTTGTCATTAACTAAGAAACTGTATACAATGCCTTTGGCGCTAACCATGCCAGTTATTAACCTCATTATGAATTTTAACTTACGGGTTAAATTCTTAACATAAAATGCATTATATAACCGTCGATATTGAATTCTTTGAACGGAATATTATTAATCTATTTTAATATTAATTAACCTAGTTTTCTGGGATAAAAATAACGCGGAATTCTAAGCAATAAAACACTAGGCTAGTCGCATCAAATCTCAATTATTTACTTAGATAAGGCTCAGCGCATTACAAGCCGACGGGCAACGCATGTACTTTTTTACAAGCTTTTCTTTGGCTTGTCCTCTTTATTTATTTATTGTTTATTTGTTTGGGTCAAATCTTGGAAGCTAAATTTGGCCCACTTCCAGCGGTCCGATTGGCTTTAAATCTGGCATACTTATGTAAATTTGGTGACAAAACAATAATCTGGTAGTGACATCTTGGTGGTACTGTCAGGATCGTCTCCACAGGAGGGAACTCCTCAATGGTTAATAGTACAGAACAGACTTGAAATTTGGTACGGATATATGCAGTTTAGATGACAATGCAAGTACATTCAGCAAACATATTATATATTTGTATTCAAAATGAATTTTTTAACAAACTTATTTGAATATTACTTTGTAGCAAATTGACTTCGGAAGAAATTTCTTTATTCGGCGCAATTTTGTGCCGTAAGTGTATGTATGTATAAAGAGAGATCCAAATCTAACTTGGGTTCCGCTTTAAAGCTACAATATTTGGACGTGTGGCCTTATATTCAGAAGTTTGAAATTCGCACTTCGTTTAGTACCGTCCCCCTCACGCTAACAGTAGACGGAGATGGACGGTATAATACGAATTTGGGAGTAGACCCCTGTCCGTTTTTGCTGCCCATCGCGTTGCTCGGAATCGTAGAGAATGAGCCAAACAGTAGAGAAAGTCAATTCAACTAGTCTTGTTAAGGAATCACACGCTGCGTTAGTCATTTTATTAGGCAGACGGTTGTAGGAACTACAAATCAATACTATATTAGCAAGATGTTGCTGGAACGGGTACAAGGAACTTACAGTATCTTAAAATTAAGCAATAATTGCTTTATTCTATGTCATAGTGGACTTGTCACACAAAAAGTTTAAGACCACCA
Organism: Choristoneura fumiferana; assembly: GCF_025370935.1. Taxonomy (NCBI): domain Eukaryota; kingdom Metazoa; phylum Arthropoda; class Insecta; order Lepidoptera; family Tortricidae; genus Choristoneura; species Choristoneura fumiferana. The sequence continues at coordinate 9,926,065 of NC_133480.1, forward strand.
CCCAGCAACATTAGCCTATGTCGCGTAGACATTTAGAAATCAAGTGCACGACGGTACATTTACAATACAATTCTATTTATAATCTGAAGGTCGACCAGTAATTAAAAGTTAGCAACTACCATAACCTTTTATTGCGAAGCAAACAATAGTATCAATTCTAAAACAAGCTATTTAGTATTGGCAGTGATATCAGCTCTTATCATTCAAATGCAAGCGAGACAGATGCGAAGTAAGCTGCAAACTCAATAGCGATTCAATGGTATAAGCGAACTTCGCTGTTTGAACAAAGGAGTTGAATTTCAACTCTTTTTATATTAGCTCCAATTTTTGTTTTAAGTTTTAAACACTTCACTAGGCATGTTCGCTGAAATATTTGCGGAAGTGAAGCAGATTAACTATATCGTTTCCAGCTTGAGCGACGGAGATGTCAATAGTGAAACAGTAGCGTGGCGTGACAATTTCCAGGTGACAACCCGGACTCAAAGAAGACAGTAGCACATAGCGGCGAATGGTGAAAAAGTAAATGAGAGAAGTGAAATTACTGAAAAATTTGGCAAACCGGCGGATATCTAGTTGTTACGGGGCCACGCGACTGCAGCGTAATTAAAACATGCAACTTATATAACGCCCAGTGAAGTGCTAAAGTTAAAACAAATTGCCAAATCTGTCTGATCGTAATGGCAGTAAAAGAATGCGGGTAACAGGTCAATGCCACAGCCAGAATCAAATGCATCGGAGTGGACAACACGCTAAACATAATATTACAACAACGTTGTATAAAGAGCGTCTACAACCTATGTGTACTTCGTACCACCAGAGCTCTTTGATGCAAACTGCACCTTGAATTACTGGCGAACACTTGGCCTACAATATAAGCAACGACATTTATAAATATCTAATAATTTGGTGATTTATCGCTACCTCACTCCCTCTTCCCTCATCAGCATCATACTAGCTTAAAAACAATTTACACTAAATGACATATAAAAATTTCCTTATCTCTACTACTTCGACGTGTATCAAATTTTGTCTTGTGTGCGTCAGCGATTTACGTTTTTGAGTAAAAAAAATCGTTTAGAAATATACTTTTAAACGTTTAATTCAGTCTTTTCGTAGATCGCCAACGCACAAGAGTAAAACGAGACCTTCTATATAATTTAATATTTTAATTTCCCTTCCGAATACAATCTCCTAATCTCTCACATTCGCTATTCTGGGACAGTCTCTATCACACATACGCTTATGATTTATGATCACTACTTTAAGTCTCGCAAATGGACTTTTTGTGTGTTTCTATAATTAAGAAAATGCAGGGAGATCTATATCCAGGGCTCAGGCAATGTTAACAAAACACAGACATTTAGTTTTTGGGCTTCCTTTTGTTTAATATTATCCACTTCGCCCTGAATTTTAATAATGAATTATGAATTCCAACTTGTAATTGTGCGATAAACATAATTTACCTTTTTCGGTGGGCCATTGAAAGATATTTTCTTCAATTTTAATCGAGATAGAGCAAGTCCATTATATTTAAAACCGATTATGGATTAAGGATTCGAAAATTAAAATGTCATTAATAGACTGAGCAAATTTTACAACCTTGCGTCTTTCCAAAATTCATTTAATTTAAACTTAATACTAGTGATAAATACAAAAACTATTCGAGTTAGTTCAGTGTTCATACAACTAGGGATAAATACAGTGTTGGTTAATAGCCAGAGACTACCTCAAAGTCATAACTGGAGTGGTGAACAGTTACTATTATTTTATTACTTACATCAACAGACATATAAAGTCATTTTATAAAGTGAGACAACCACTCACTAGTCGTATTTGCGTCGACAATCTTCTCTGTTGGTTGTGTTGGTCAAAGCGACCGGTTTTCATTTCAGGCCTCTCATAAAGGCACCATACGACATTTACGTCACATCATGTTCGTCACAATCATAAGTCCCCTAGGTCATCGGATTTCATAAGTTTAAGCTTAAAACGCAAGTTCTTTGTACCTTCACTCATCTATCTATATTTAACTAAATCATTACCAATAATTGTAAACATAGGTAGTTAAGAAACAGGTGTCTGTTTTAATTTTTAATTTCATACCATACACTATTTTGTCTTAACTCATTATGAGACATCTGGTGTTGTGACTTTTGCCCTTACAATTGAACTTGTCAAGTCCAGAATTTGGCCACTCGCTGTATACTTAATAACGGTGAATAACCAACTTTAAACGATATTGTCTAACAACAAAACTTCACAATTAAGCTAAATTAATAAATAACTTTTAGTAGTCCACTGGAGATTTCTAAAAACATACCTGTAAAAGAAATTTGCCTTTTAGACGCAATCTCTAGTAAACAAACAAAAACAATACTTAAACATATTTTCCAATTGATGAAACAATTGGACAGTGCCTTATTTATGATTTACAAGCTGTGTGCAGTCTGCTGTAGGAAAATAATGCCGTCCGTTTTTTACGGCTAAATTAATGAATCGATTTCAGTTAAATGGCGTGACATACTTATATGAACTCGGTCTGATGCACATAACGGGTAGTGTTTTTTTCGGGCCACAAAGACCATGACATGATGTCACCATAATTTACAAGCATCAGAAGAATACATTCTACAATGCATAGTAAATAGTACTTTTAGTTCAAGGTATAGGTAGATTCACTCACGATGACGCGTTCCGTGGTTCTAATTACAAGGTCATTAATGGCTAATTTTGACAAAATCACGCGTCTGGCACTAGGTATAATTCTTATATATTATGTATATTTTATCTTTAGATTATTTTTTTTAGCTTCCTTTTTTACCCAACTGCCCGAGGGCGGCTGAGGGTTATAGCTCCTTGAACGCCCATAAGGGGGCTTTACCGCCCACGTAGAGAACCTTCGTTTTAGAATATAGCTTGATTGAAATGGATCTCATCCAGGCCCTGCCATATTAAAAAGAAAACTAACCTTAATAGGTAGTCAGAGCGCGAGCCAGGGATGGTGGCGCAGAGACTCCTTGGAGCGGTCCCCATAATCATAAGTAAGCTCTTCGCCGGGCGCTATATCGTGAGCGGCGAGCAGGAGCAGCCGCGGCCCGTCGACCCACAGAGCTTTCGTGTGTAAATTGCCGTTGCGTGAATGGTTCACTAGGCGACCGAGCCGACCCGACTCTGCTGTGGCGTCGATACTGCAAGGAACGGTTCATTTAGCATTTAGGACATAAGTTCTCAACATGTGGGTATTGAAAGATTTCAGGGGGGCAGTGGCTGTCTAGAATGTGAAAGAAAAATTAACCTTACTTTGTTTGTAAATTAAAGGGCACCCCCGAAAAATGAAGTGGGCAAAATTAGCTGTGATTTAGCTTGTAGGCTGGTATGGAAGAACTTTTATTCTAAATTATGTTTTAAGAGCCAATGAAGCAAATCTTGTTTGTTCGTTCATTGTGTTGTTAAAAAATTTGAACAGACTTTTTTTTATTTCATTAACTGGATCATATTTCAATAAAAATTTACTCCTACTAAATGTTATGTGAAAACTATTATAAATTTTCACATAAGCAATTGATCTACTTTGTAAAGGAAGTGTGGTAATTTTTTATTTTTAAGGATTCTCCATTTTTGATTGAACTACACTCACCAATACTGTTGATCTTGCAGTCTAAAATAATACATGTAACAGCCAGCCGCAGGGTCTTGGGAATAGAGGAGCTCCCGTTCACGTGCCTCGGCCAGCCCCACTAGCTCCCCGGAGTACTCTACAACGAAGCTACCGCGCCCAAACGCGCGGGTCGCAATCACTCCGCGCCCCTTGCCTTCGAAGTACGCCACCTAGAAAGAAGTTCTTATTCAGTACCACCTAGTATTCAGTTTGAGATTGATATTCTATTGGCTCTGTGCACGACATCAGCGCCACCTAGCGTCCGCCAGTTTGTCGGCTCTGAGGTTCTGACGTTTTGAAATTTCATTGCGACATTGAGACAAAAATCAAACCTATCACGTATTAATTTATAATACAAAATTACTGTGATACCGTGATTTGGATGGACAAAGGGCTGTGAATTCATTTTTGGTCATTAAAATTAACTGAGGTAAGTAAAATTTATTCAAAATGTGTGTTTTATTTTGGTTATGTCAGGGTTTGTTTACTTCATGTTTAGTCATACTTTTATAGTAAAACAAAAAGATAAAGCTACTTTAATGGTTTCTTTAAATACTAGTAAACATATATAATTGTTCTTGTATTGCTAGTAATAAATGAAATATCGTTTTCAAATCAAAATACGTATTATTTTGACGACCGGTTGTGTGTAGTACTCAATATAAAATTTCAACCACAAACCGATTCAAAAGGTAAATTGTTGGTATCTGCTGGACATGTCCGGGATGTAGAGGAATTAAGAACAAAACAGGGACTGTGTTCAATAATTCAAGAAGACAAACATCTATTACTAAAATTAGGCAGTTAAGTCTACACAAATTGCTTTGTTAATGACAGATTCATATGAGTATGACAGATGACAGAACCTACATTATTTCTACTTTTGGCCACTATGAGCGCTGCGATAGATTTCATCACACCCACCTAGTACTTTGCACCCTTCCAATAGACAGATGATGTGATTTATTACTTTTTAATTAGGGCACAATTAGAAAAAGGGCTTTTCCCTTTAGGGGGCGTTCAAGTAATTCGTAATAATTGTAACACAATTTTTGGATATTTTTAACCCCCCCCCCCTTGTAACGCATCATTTAACGTTTTACAAGACCACCCACTCCCTTCAAATTGCGTTACACGCTCCCAAATATTTAATGTCATTACATGATTCAAAGTTCATTGTTCCACTTAAATTGAACTCAAACAAACAATACCAATACAATTAATGCAATGCAGTCTTGTTTGACTGTAAGTAAAAGGAAGTGAGATAGTAAAAGTGTACTATCCTACTTATATTATAAATGCGAAAGTTTGTAAAGCTGTTTGTTTGTTTGTTACCTTTTCTTGTTTAAACCGTTGAACCAATTTAGATGGTATTTGGTATACAGATAGTTTGAGTCCGAAGGAAGGACATGGGAACTATCCTATAAAAACTATGTAAAAACTATTTTACCCTGGAAAAATTGCACAGTTCCCATGGGATAGCAAATAACAGATTCTACGCAGACCAAGTCATGGGCAAGAGCTAGTGTAAAATAAAATGTATCATTGTTTTAAGAGTATCCATACTGGCAGAAATTGAATTTTTTTTTTCATGTTTCTACTGGAATTAAAAAGAACAACTTACCGCCAGCCCATCCTCTCTTTGCTCTCTCACAGCCCGCTCCAAGTCTCTCATCTTCTCAGCCATCACACACTTAGATGTTTTCCTAACGCTACGCCTTACAGGGAAATACTCAGTAAGTTTGTGATTTGAATTTCCATTTGTGATTTTAGATTCTACTTTTACAGTCTTTTCTACTTCTTTGGGTGACTCGGGCCGCTCTGTCTTAGGGCTCTTCAATTCTTCCTTAAAATATTCTGTCAGTTTATGACTCTCTGTAGTGCGAGCAGAGGCCCTAGCCGTTCGTGAGCGCCCACTGTGTCCGTTAGTCATATTTGAAAAACCGTTACTATTTTTTAGTGGTTTAGATTTGACACCAATTTTCTTTATTTTTGATTCAGATTTCACTTCTATATTCTCAGTCTTAGTCGGTGTAGCAGCTATAATCCTGCAAAAAATGTCTGATTAGATATACATTAAGTTAGGTTTCCATTATTTTGTCAGCCTGACAAAGACTATGCAATATGCTCATTTAATTTGGCAGAAGCAGATTACCGGAAGTATATAAATAAATAAATATAAGTATATCATAAACCAAAAATATTAAAATACATATGATAAAATATCTTAGGCCATATTGCCCTCTGACACTCGCAATCACAATGAAATGACAGTTTTTGCATAAAAAAATTGACACTTAATTGCGATCGCAAGCATCAGGAACGTTAGACAATACAGCCTCTGGTTACCTAATTTAATAAGAAACTTACTATAGGTAGAGTCATTCAGGATGACGCGTGCCGTGGTCCTTATTACAACGCCATTAATGACTTATTTTGACAAAATCACGCGTCTTCATTGAAGGCACTAGGTATACTAAGCTAAGCATGATAAGGTAATGTAAAGAACAGTCACCACTTCATAAACACTGTCTCTTTTCATAAAAAGTAAGCACTAGTCACTGTTGTTTGTAAAAGAAGGATAACATTATAATAGATTGATATCTTTATACCAAATCAAGCCTCAGTTACCTGCGCTTTCTATAGTTGCGAGTAGTTCTGACAGGCTGGTGGTCACACAACTCGATGCGGTGAGGAGTCTTGACTCCCTCCTGGGCTGCCCCACTACTGGCTATAAAATTATTATGCAATTTCATATAATGGTTTTATCCATCCATCAAATAATTAATCATTTCATAATTAATGTTATGTTCAAATTGAACTAATATCATTGGTCATTAATAAATTAATGGAAAACTAGAAATCAATTAAAGGTAATTAGGTGAATTTAGGTGATTGACAGTTTAAATTTGAGTTTTGTTTTCCTAATTTCTGTGTTCAGTGTTAATTTATTGTTGTTTTTGAACAATTTTAAATCAACTATTATCAAACAAATAGCCAGTTCAAAATAAAATTCTTCTATCTATAATTTAAATGAGCGGTACAGGAGGACCATATTTTTAGGGTTCCTTACTCAAAGGGTGCCAATGGAACCCTATTACTGAGACTCCGCTGTCTGTCTGTTAAAGGGCTCTATCTCTTGAGCCCTAATAGCTAGGCACTTGAAATTTTCACAGATTATGTATTACTGGGGCCATTATAACAACAAATACTAAAAACAGAATAAAATAAATATTAAAAGGGGCTCCCATACAACAAACACGTTTTTTTTTGCTCAATATTAATAACGGCAACAGGTAGACACTTGAAATATTCAGAATATTTAATGGTATTTAATCACTTTAAAAATAAATAATAAAATTAAAATAAAATCAATATTATATGTTGTGTTTTTCGGCATGGAGAGTAAGACAGCCAGTGAAATTACTGGCACTTGAAGTATCCCATCTTAGGCCTCTAGATTGGCACACATCTGCAATACCCCTGGTGTTGCAGATGTTTATGGGCGGTGGTGATCTCTTACCATCAGGAGACCCACTTGCTCCTTTATCATCCAGTCGAATAAATTAAAAAAAATAAAAATTTAAGGGGGGCTCCCATACACCAAACTTGTTTCTTTTATGCCTTTTTTGCTAATGTCTTATGTTGTATAGATAATGGTATGGAACCCTCCGTGCACGAGTCTGTTTTTTTAATATTGAATTAACCCATATTTTAATTTCTTCTATTATAAAGTCCGTAATAAAAATAGTAGGCATCTTTTTTATGTGCAGAAATTTAAACAAATTATATTTTCTTATATTCTTGAATAGATATATTTAGATCATGCTCGATTATAACCTCAAGTTAAGATTCCCATTATGGAAGGTATGCGGTATGCAGTGTATTTAATCGAATGCTAACAATATTCTAATTCCAATATTCCAAGATCCATACCGCGAACAAAGCATCTTAAATACACATAACCTGACCCTCGAGTAATAGTTATGTAAAATTATACTAACCTCGAACCATATCCTACTAGGTTTCTAAGTCACACCAAAAATATCACAAAAGACCGCCCAGAAAGTGGTCTTATCATATATGCAAAGTCCGAGCTCCGAGACAGCGTCGTGTTACGAATGTTTGGTAATAGACCTTGTCATGATAGGATCGCGCGAAATCTTCATGTGATCAATCAGAGCCCTTGTCACGAGTGAAACATTTCGAAACCGTTATTTGTACTTTATTTTTTTAGAATACAAAATTGCCAAAATTCTTCGCCATTTATGAATTATAATAAGATTTTTAGACTCCAGAGAAACTACAAGAGAAAGAAAATGGACGCTTGTTTTCGTTTCGTTTTACAACTAATGTTGCCATGCCCGATGTATTTAATTTACCCTTTCGTTCGTTCGCATTCAAAAAATGTCCACGGAAAATTCGCAAGGTTCCCGCCAATTCATTTTTTTTTACCCGACTGTCCGAAGGAGGGTTATGTTTTTTTTTTACATTTTTTGGCAGAGTTAGTAGCAGTACCCTTAGTGTAAGTTTTCGGTTATAAAATACGTCTCGATCGCGTTCGCGTTAAAATCTCAATTTGTATGGAAACACGAACATCGCAAACGTTCCGCTAGAGGCGCTGTTCGTGGTTCCATACAAATTGAGATTTTAACGCGAACGCGATCGAGACGTATTTTGTAAACGAAAACTTACACTAAGGGCACAGCAAGGCTACTACGAAACTCTAAACTCGAAGTTCGTATCGTACCATTCCTCTCGCTCTCGTATTAAATAGTATAAGTGTCAGAGGGACCGCACGACACGAACTTCGAGTTTTGAGTTTCGTGGTAGCCCTGCTGCATATTATGCTTATACCCGCGATCTGTCGAATTTCGGATGGGCGCGCCAGGTTGACCAACCAAACCAAAACCAAACACACACTTTTTTTTATAAATACGTTTACTTACTATTTTTGGTAGGATAGACAGCAACCATTTTTTGAACGCAATCTGTCAAATTTCATAAGATCGTCAGATTGACCAACCTAAAACTAGATTTTTTTACACTATACAGGCTAATTTTATAGCAAATTAATACTTGTGTTACCTCTTTGGTGGTGCAATTTAAAAAAATAACTAAAACAATGGGGTGATACTTGGGTGATACTCTTCCCCGGCCCGGATAATACCAACATGGAAACACCGACTCTGTTTTTTGTGTACACGCCCATAGAAACTGACATGAGCTTCTATGGGCGTGTACACGAAAAACAAGGTCGGTATTTCCGTGTCGGTGTTATCGGGCTGGGAAAGAGTGTCACCCAAACAATGCAGTAAAGGATTTTCATAAATTTTTTCTGCTCTAGAGCAGAAAAGTCCCGCTTTGTGCTGGGTATTTAGCGCGGTTATGATGAAATGAAAGCTGAAAAGTTGGAACTTGGAAGAAAAGTTTGTTATTGTTATTTTGTTAAGTGGACTGTTATGGGATGATCAAGGAAATAAAGAAAAGAAAAGGAAACATAAATATTATCGTGATTATACTTGTGTATACGTGTAATTTTAAATTTAGTTTATCTTTTGGCCACCAGATAGCGCTTGCTACTAATGATGCAGCTTTGAGATGCAGATTTGAATTATTTTGAATTGATTTGATAGTTGCCCCACGCTTTTTTTCTCCATAGTTGTTGCTTGGCTTGTTGGCTTGGGTGACACTCTTTCTCGGCCCAGATAACACCGACATGGAAATACCGGCCCTGTTTTTGGTGTACATGCCCATAGAAACTGACAGGAGCTATGGGTGTGTACACGAAAAACAGGGTCAGTATTTCCATCCCGGTATTATCCGGGCCGGGAAAGTGTCACCCGTTGGATTGTCACTTACTTGCCCTTTTGTCACTTACTTGTCACCACAGACTAATAATAGATACTACGTCTTGTCACTTGTTCAGCGTATTCTATTGCCGCCGTTTTTTTGGGTCATTGTATTCTTTTCTTATTTGTATTTTTTTTGTTGTACTTGTACCGAACAAATCTTACTTCAAGATAATTATCAAAAAGAAAGAAATGGATAATAAATCTGTATACTACGTGTGGGACGAGAATTTGATTGAACATTGCGATAGATTACCTGCCGTGCCCGGTAGAGTATGTTCGTTACAGCTGTAGTTTCTTTTTATGTTTCATGTAATAATTTTGTTTTTATATATTTTACTGTATGATAGTAATAATTTAATAAATTCTTTCCTCCATTTTCTCACAGGCTTCTATGGTACATAGTCTCATTACTGCATATGACTTGTTAAAAAAATTAAAGATCGTCAGATCGAAACCTGCAGTTGAATCAGATTTACTCAGATTCCACTCCGATTTGTACATAAAACATTTAAATAAATTCTCTGAACTAGACGAGGAATACATGACGAGTAATGAAGATGAAGAATATGGCTTAGGTAAGATATCTCTTTGTGCTTATACTATCTGTCCTGTCCTGGCTTTTGTACAGGCATAATTAAAAAAAGTAAAAAAACTTCATTCACATCCTGTGGCATTATCTTCAGCTTGTATGTATTAGTCCACTGCTGGGGTACACTAGTGGGCTTGATCTTCCATTTTCCTTCTTCAACCTCTACCTGTGATATGCATACTTTGTTTGCTGCCATAAGGTCTCCACTCAATAATTAAGTAATATTCACTTCAAAAATGGTAGATGGAGACTGAGAAATAAAAGGGCCCTAGAAGGTATTAAGTCACAGATTAAATATTTCTTGTGTAGCTTTCTTGATATATTTTTTTTTGCAGGCTATGATTGCCCACCAGTGCCAAAGATGTCAGAGTTGGTGTCGACCCTGGCTGGAGGCTCAATCACAGCGGCTCGGTGTCTTACTCTAGGCTTAACTCAGTTGGTCTTGAATTGGTGTGGTGGATGGCATCATGCTAATAGGTATATTTAACAAGGTCAAATGGGCTTATGACTTGCGCTCTATCATCCATTGGTTTGGAGTACATATATAAGTCTATACTATATATTAGTGCTCCTATATATTTTTTTGTCGGCTAAGGTGTCTTACTGCTGGGCAAAAGCCTCTCCTTTTTTCTGCCATTCATCCCTGTTGAGAGCATCACTACTATACTGTATTTACATACACCCGTCAAAAGTGCCTATGGATGTTTTTTATCCCTAGATATTTTTGAACATTTCAGTATAGGATAGATAGATAGAAACTTTAATCCTCATAATCATACCCCGGGACTTTCAGGGCACGGATGATTGACATTAGCCAAAGACTAGGTATCGAGTTAAAAAACAGAGTGCACTCTAGCTGGTTTCTACCTAATGAATAATTAATCAATTATAAAAAAATATTAAATTTTCGTAAGATGAAATCATTTTAATCAAATTAAGTTTGAAAAGATTTTTAATAAATTGAAGTTGGTTTTAAATAAGAATTATGGCTATAGCACACTAAACATCATGAACAAACTGTTACAAGGCAATAAAGTAGAACTGCGATGGGAAACACATTGTGCAACAATTTATTTCTTCAAGAAATTTAAATATGCACCTATTACAAGACGTAGAAAAATCATTCAGTGGGTTAAAATTGATATTTACAGCAAGACGCCGCCGCTTAACTGTTCCAAATTTAGAATAGATATTAATAATTTATTTCGAAAATCATATCAACTACTAAATTTAATGCAGGTAATTAATTAACGTTTTTTTATTATTCTCTCATAACATAAGCCTTGGTACTAAACCTAAAGTACTAGTATAGTTTACAATTCGCAGTGAGGTAATTATTCCTTAGTCATAATCATGTTTTGTCAGAATAACCTAATAGATAGGTTGTCTACTCTTTAGCAAATTGTTTGTACCCTGAAAGTCCCGGGGTATGCTCATAACAAAAAAACATGGCTCTATACACGTTTTTGATAAAAACAAGGGAATAAACATTAAGAAGAAAAAACATGTTAACAATCATACAGAGAACAAAAATTTACTACAAAATATAGGCATATTACTACAGAGTGGAAACATCAAATTTGTCTTGGGATGATGAGTATACCAAGACTTTTTAGGGCTCCATACCCGAAGAGTAAAAACGGAAACCCTATTACTAAAGACTTTTCTGTCTGTCCATCCGTCTGTCACCAGGATGTATCTCATGAACCGTGATAGCTGGACAGTTGAAATTTCCACAGATAATGTATTACTGTGGCCGCTATAACAACAAAAACAAACGTGATTTTTTTTGCCGTTTTTTACTCGATATTAATGACAGCAACAGGTAGACGCTTCAAATATTCATAGAATATTTAGTTGTATATTCACTTAAAAAATAAATAAATTAAAATAAAATAAATATTTAAGGGGGCTCCCATACAACAAACGTGTTTTTTTTTGCTAATGTAATGTCTAATGTTATATAAGTAATGGTACGGAACCCCTTTCTGTGCGAGTCCGACTCGCACTTGGCCGGTTTTTATCTGTAATACGGATAAGGTCACTCATTTCTTCCATGTATTTATTATGTTTTGTTTATTATTATTATTAATAATGCACAGGCAGCTTATAGCTGATGCGTGCATATCATTGTTCACTTGTGTAATTGTCTTCAAAGTCCTTATCAAGTCTGTTTTAAAAGAATTCACTGAAGGTGTACTGATCACTGTCTCGGGCAAACTGTTCCACTGTAGACTGTGCACTGCTGCTGCTGATGTGCCCTGTATTATGTGGTGTTCAATCAAAGTCCAATCCTCTCCAGTCCTCCTACATTGTCTTGTTTTAACATATTTATTCTTGATTGTTTTAGACATGGTGCTGAAGGATTCTGCTATGTTAATGACATTGTACTCGCCATTGAATATCTTAAAGAGAAGTTTCCTAAAGTCTTGTATATAGACTTGGATGTGCATCATGGTAAATAAGTATTTTAAGGTAAATTATACTCCAGCTAAACTAAGTTTTATTTTTATCAAGCAAAACTGGTGCAAGCTGTTGAAGTTGATTGCGCGGATTGAACGTCTCTTTGCCAGTTAAAATAATCTTCCTTGGGTTTCGGCGAATATCATGTTCTTTTGATTAATAATACCGTAAGACCCATCCCTCTAATATTATAAACGTGAAAGTTTGTATGGATGTTTGTTACTGTTTTACACAATAGCTATGGAATGGATTTTAATGAAACTTTACAATATTGCTTATACATCAACATCAGAATACTACTAGGCTACTTTTATCTCTAAGTAAGGTATATATATTTTTTTAATTGTTAATAATTAGTCAATTTCTAATTCTAAGAACGCAATCAGGTACAGATGAACGTATCTATATATACTAAAATTGCGCATTTTGTTAAATCTCACATGAGATCAGGGGAATGGGAGAGCAGAGCTAAATCTTACGACTTCGCCTTATAAAAATAATGGACCCCACAGAAACAATCTAGCTATCATGTAGGGTCAGCAACGCACCTGTAAAACCCGTTTTTCTGCGCATGTGACAGTTGCGTACGCCAATCAGCGTTTACGCTAGCGATGTGCACCCTGCCTCGCGCATTACTCAGTCTCCCGCGATACCTTATCCTACTTCGCGCATTAACGGTCACCACTACACTTTAGTGCCGTGGGCTGTAATTCCACTAATGTCATGTGTGGTGGTTGCTTTCCATCAGGTGTCTCTCTTGCTCGTTGGCCTCCCTATGTTATAAAAAATCTAAATAATCATTTTATAAAATAGGTAATGGAGTCCAGGATGCGTACAACTTGAGCACCTCAGTGTTTACGCTGTCGATCCACAAGTACGAACCGGGGTTCTACCCGGGAACCGGTGACGGCGGTGATATAGGGACGCTCTCTGGCAAAGGCTACTCCTGTAATATGCCACTACATGCGTTTTACTCTGACGACACTTTGGAGTATGTGTTTGAGAAGTAAGCATTATTCCCAGTTACTTAACACTGTCCCTGCCATGGGATCGGCTGCCCCCACCCCCCAGAAAATAACTAGAAATTTTGTGGTAAAAAACTTGGATACATCTGCAACTCCCACAGCTTCTTAAACTCAAGCTTTAATAAGACTTTCCTCTTTGCCAATGATCAATAAGGTTTCTTTATACCTACACATAATATATTGTTGGTGGAAAGTGTTAAACTCTAGAGATCTAGTTTTAGGTACCCTGTGTACCCTGAGCAGTGCCGGATTAAGACTATTTGATGCCCTAACTCAACAATCCACGCCTGTGGCAAAATCCATATAACCTCTAACCTCCTAACGCCAACCTCCTAACCAGCCTTACATTTTATGTGCTAGCAATTTTTTTTTGGTGCTGTTTATGGTGCCCCCCCAAGACGTCATGCCCTAAGCAATGAGGGCTATCGTTTTTTGTCTCACTAGATGGCGCACTGTTGCGTGAGGTTTTTAAGTATGGCTTTCAAAGTCTGTTATTACGGGCGTGAAAACAAAGTTTAGATTAAAATCATATTTAATACACCTTAAAACCGTACCATAAAAATATCGAGCATGCCACAGTGTTGCATAGTCCCCGTTTTGTTCGGAAAAAAAGGAGGACAAAGGTTTCCGAAAGCCAAAACTGTCTCAAAACACAGACATTCATTGCCCCGGAACGCATATTTGCCATAATTAATTTCACATGTTGCAAAATATTCACAAAATTATTCTAATTATAAATAAACCCGCGTAGCTCACCCAAAAACTATGAGATTTGACATTTCGGAGACCTCACGCTACACTAGCGCCTCTAGTGGCGAATTCATTCGCGATAGCCCTCATTGCTTGATTTGCTTATGGGCTAACGTTGACTCCAAAAACTCAAAATTCATGTTTATTCTGTAGACCGCAAAGGGCTCTTTTACATGTCGCTTTTTTTAACTATGCGCGATCGATACTAGTTTTTAATCTTACTTCCGTGAAAATTGCGGAAGTTTAAAACATTATTACATTCTAGGGTTTTCGCGTCAGTCTTCGCCCTTTTTGCCCCAGACGCAATAGTGGTGCAATGCGGCGCGGACGCGTTAGCTGGCGACCCGAACGGCGGCGCGGGCGTCACCGCGCGCGGCTACTGCGCATGCGTGAGCAGGGTGCTGGATGAAAAGAAGCCGACTATGCTGCTGGGGGGAGGTACGAGTCATGTTAATTACTAAACCACTTACTCACAGGGCCGGATTAATCATTAGGCAGAATCTAAGCAGTCGCCGACGGACGGATGGACAGATAGACATGGTGGATCTATAAGGGTTCCGTTTTTGCCACTATGGCTACGGAACCCTAAAAAGGTGCCTATAGATAGACAGCGGTAGTGTTGCCTGCACTGTTAGGGCGCGGTTTATCTTCAGAATTTCTGAGAGCTGGTGGCCGATCTTTAAAATCAAACCCATTGCTAAAAAAAAATGCAGTTTTTCAGCATTTTCGACCAGTCAAGATAATGATTAATATGGTATTTTCACAGACTTTATTTTAATCATCGGTCCAAGGCTATGTATGACGTAGATGTATGACTCAACGCCACTTTAACACTGGCTTATTTAATTTCACAGAAACATTACCTACATAATTAATACAGTACCTGGGCGACCGAGCTTTGCTCGGTCTAAAACTAGATAACTAGTATTTACCCAGAGATAAGACCAAGCTAGAACGATTTTTTATGCCTGAAAATCCCTACATACCAAATTTCATCGAAATCGTTGGAGCCGTTTCCGAGATCCCCGAAATATACCTATATATACATATGGCGCAATTTCACGATATGCCTAAGAATTTCGTGATCTGGCGGATTTTACGATCGGCCGCCGACACAATACGAGGACGATGCAGACATAGAGAGAGAACGCAGGGCGTTGTCTGTCAGAGCGAACATGGTAGCCCGACGGTTTGCTCGATGCTCTAGAGAGGTAAAGCTGTCCCTATTCAGAGCATACTGCACCAACTTTTACACGAGCAGGCTGTGGCTGGCCCACACGCTCAGACAGTATAGCGCCCTGCGTGTACAATATAACAATGCATTTAGGGTGCTGATGGGGCTGCCTCGATTCTGCAGCGCTTCGGGTATGTTCGCGGAGGCTAGAGTGGACTGCTTTTATGCCACCATGAGAAAGCGCTGCACATCCCTGGTGCGCTGAGTACGGGCCAGCTCCAACAGCATCCTAACTACATTGGCGCAGAGGTTCGACTGTCAGTACATGAATCATTGCAGTATGGTTCATGTACTGAGTACTGACTAAGGTGTAGCGTCACTAACACTAGATTTAAGCCTTATGTATTACTAACACTGATCATATTATATAATTATAACAATTGCTTGTTTAAAGGTATTGTACGAGCAGTAAACGAAACTATACTAATAATGTCCTACTAAATAAAATCAATAAGCCGCGCCCAAGGACCAAATTCAATGCAAATTACCGAGAACTCGTTTGTTGTGATGTGGTGACTAATCGGGAAAATTATCTCTAGCGATTCATTAATTCTGTTCGAAGGCCATTGATAAAAATGGAAACAAAATTTCATTATGTTTGAGTGCCTACTCCTAGTGGGTACAGTCGATGTCTGATAAGAATGCACGGTCCATGTGCTCAACACCATTAGAACAAACTTTACATGCATGGCAATAATGTAATATTTTTGAGCACCTTGTCCCCTTCAGCATATTTGACTGGCGCTGTGGCAGTAGGCAAAAAGAATATAAAAAGTTTTTGAACCCTGTTTATAGGTGTGAAAGGTTTTGTTGCTTAGCTATAGACCCTGTCTGTTTTGGTACCAATCTTTATAAATTTACCGATAAAGAGACATTAAGTAAGTACTTTATTGAATACAGGTGGCTACAAACATTCCAATACTGCTCGGCTTTGGACTACGCTAACGGCGCTAGTAACCGGAGTTACACTAGACGAGAATATTCCGGAACACAGCCACTGGCTTGATTATGGTCCTGACTACATGCTAGCAATCCAGCCTATGTTATCCAGGGATGCCAATAAGAAAAGCTATATTGATGACTGTATAGAAAAAATACAAAGTATGTATGCTACACTTAACGCTGCAGACTGTGGTATGGTTTTTATTTTCAAGTTGATTCCAGCTTATTCTTTCGTTTTCAGGGAATTTGCTTATTTATTTAACACCGGAAAAAAATAAATCCAACACAGTGGTACAAAGAAACTCTCGACTAACAGAAAAACAAGAGATAAAGCCTAGTCGAAAAACCTTTTCCAGAATTCAAAGTTCAAGCCAAGCAACTGAAGATATTCAAACGAAAAAAGATGTGTATACATTTACCGAATAAATTATTTACTAAGGTTTTCGTTTTCATATAAGTACCTACGTTTTTTTTGTTCCTGCTTGTATTGCTCAAAAGACAATATTGCAGCACGGCGAAAAATATTGGTTATAAAATACCTATCGAGCCGTCTTAATTATTCATTTGAATCTGTCTGGAATAAAAAATACACAACTGTTAATTCGGAAAAAATATATATTTAAAGTTCTCACTGAACTGATCAGCACACCTGTTGTAGTAACCCAGTAACATATCAACTTAAAAAATATTTAAGCAATACATTTTCAATAATTATCGGATTCACATTTTAACATTCAAGACCAACAATATTACATATTACAGCTGAGAAAAACTATGCAACTCTGCAGGGCAGTTGGTTGCTGTTTAAAAGATCTGGTTACAAATATAATGAAAAAAAAAAAAACAACCAAGCCTAACATTGATCATACCATTTTAAAATGCATATACTATTACTAACAGCTCTAACATTTATGTTTTGTTCGAATACCTCAATTCACTGGC
Source organism: Choristoneura fumiferana (assembly GCF_025370935.1). Classification (NCBI taxonomy): domain Eukaryota; kingdom Metazoa; phylum Arthropoda; class Insecta; order Lepidoptera; family Tortricidae; genus Choristoneura; species Choristoneura fumiferana. The sequence continues at coordinate 9,943,523 of NC_133480.1, forward strand.
TTTCATTATTTCCATTGAATGCACATATTTACATGTTTATAACATTGCCTGAAGAATGACCGTAGCATTTTAGATATTTGTTTAGACACCAAGCACAGTTGTCAATTTTATCAAACCATACAAAAATACATGAACAAATATTTATTGTCGTTACGGTCGAATTACCACAATGAGACCACAATGGTGCACATAATAAAAGAAATAGACATTTAAAAAACTTTCCATATACTTTCCCTGACTTATTTAATTCCAAACCTCTATTTAAAACTAAGCATTATTATTAAGCTTTTACGTCTTCCTTTCCTTCACTAACTTTGTAGTGCTTTATGAAATCTGAGTACAATTTAATGCAAGCAACATAGTTAGGAGCTTTAGTGAGATGATACATAGTTGAATTAAGAGCAGTGTGCTTCAGACAGATGTTTTAACTTGGTCAGGATAGACTGGAAATAACTTGGAACAGATTAGTTCCTTATTTAATTTCCTTGTGTAATAACTCGTAGGTAATAACACAAAAACTTCCAGTCCTAACTTATTTCCCTGTACATAGGATCTCTGAACACTAGATCAACTCAATCATTATTTACAAACTGGTTATGCCACCCACCATCACATGCTGTTATGATGAGAAAATTGTGACTTAAAATAGTTTTTAAGTGATATTTTAACAACTACAAAATGCAAATCATAAAGGTAACTGGGACAGGGAGACTTAAGTGTAGTATAAATAAATGAATGTAAACCAGTGCATGGCAGCATGACCTGGGCACTGCTTTTAATTCAAGCTATGCTTAGCTAATTAGCAAGTTTAATCTGAAGGCCGCTTCTCACTATGTTTCTTAGTGAATTCTTCTGCATTTTTCGTGAACTTCTTTTTGTCTTTGAGAAATTCCTCTGCAAGTTCGGCGCGTAATGGATGCTCAGGCTCAGGGTCGTTGACAAGAGCGACTAAGGCTTGAATAACTGAAACATTAAACCACTTTTAAACAACTCTTTCTAGAATAGTTAGCAGCAAGGGGCTCAAGATTTAATTTAAATTGCCAGTGTGCAGTAGGATTTGTCTTGCAGTATACTAGAGACAGATAAACATTATTTTTGCTGACATGTTCTGGCTGGTCAGCAGTCTCAATTAGTCATAAAGGTATTGTGTTGTATGGATTAACAGAGTAGCGGCGTTAGGGTAGGGCGCAGTGGGGCGACTGCCCAGGGTGCCGGACTTGAAGGGGCACCTGAAGCCTATACCTTCTATAAAATTCCCAAAAGTTGGGGCACCTTGGAAATCTCGCCCAGGGCGCTGGAAGAGCTAAAACCGGCACTGGATTAACAAGACTATTTGGAGTAATAGGGACTGTTTTGCTGTCAACACAAAAGCTCTGTTCTGCAGAGACAGCAAAATGCAAAGGTGTTGTATAGTAACTCTGGTGTGTATTGAGGGTAGGCAGCTCTAAAATTATATGTATGCACCTGCCACCACCAGCAACAGAGTAGGCATCACTAGCACTGCCTACCCTCACTGCACAGCACAGTTGGACATAGTTTAACAAAAAGGATCCAAAGCACTGTCATGTTATTCTTTAAATTCACTTTTGTTCCTACTGAAAGTAGATCCAAAATTGCTAAACTACATCCAGTTTATGATACTAAAAATAGCAAGACTGCCAACATATTTAAAAATGTCTGGTGTACAATAAAGTCATTGTATTGTAGAGAAAAAAAAACATACACTTATTTATTACATTAATATTTTCCTTTTAATTATTGTCATCATTAATGAGCAGACAGATAAATTAAAAAATAGGTAATGTTTACCTTGATCAGTCTTGGTTGCCGGCTTCCAACTCTCAGCACTGATGATGGGCAGACAGACTTGACCCTTTTCATCTATATTGGGATGATAGATTTTTGTTTTGAAACTAATCTTTGGGGGCTTGAATGGGTACTCAGCGGGAAAATTAATCTCAATCCGAAATGCACCTTTGTTGTAGGGTGGGTTATCCTTAAAACAAAAATTAATAATTTAGTTGCATATTACATAGAGAAAAGAAAAGATGGGTTGATGAAATTGTAAAAACAGCTGGAAATAACTGGATGAGCACTTCTCAAGACAAACAAAAGTGGAATGAGATGGAGGAGGCTTTTACCCAATAGGGGCTATATATACTCCGTTTAATTTAAGGTTTGAATTAACGGTTGAATTGTAACACACATTTCTCGGTATTTCAAACAGAAATGGACTAAAAATACCAACATGTCCATTTATTAGCGGTATTTATATGTTTTTACTATAGAAGTTAACACAATTTTAAATAGTTTTGTTGTTTCGTTTAAAAACGTGTGCAAATTTGGTAAAATATGGATACTAAACTATCAGTAAAATAATTTATTTTATAAATAAATAAATATCATGGGACACTTGACACCAAATGACCTAGTCCCAAGCTAAGCAAAGCTTGTACTATGGATACTAGGCAACAGATAAATATACTTATACAGATAAATACACTTAAACTTATTGTACCTACTGTATGGATAAATTTGATAATAAAAATTACATAGAGACTTGGGTGGAGTAGTTAAAAAAGTCGGGCATTTAACACTGTAGTTAAAAACAGAACAAAATATCCCTAGGTGATCAATTCACTCAGTGACGCGTTTGTATGGTTAACAGCCGGTTAAAACGAACAACTTTTTGAACTCCATGCACAGATTCTTATTGGACGTAGGTAATCACAGATAAACTTACCGGTACAATAAGTCCTTGCCAAGTTAAGATGTTAGATTCATCTACTTGAATGTCCCTGAAGGATTTTAGACCTGATTGTCTTATATCATTCAATTCCTGAAACCCAAAGTGTCCTCATTAGAACCTCGTAATTAAGACACTTTCCAAAGACAATTGTCAGTGTTGTACCGTAGTTACGCCATAAAGCAAATGAAAATTTGGTAATATATAATTGCGAAAAGTACGGAGTAATCCTACAGTAGGATTCTGAAAAGGTTCTAGAACATTTTGTATATAGTCAAAAACGATGTCTCACCTTTTGAAGTCTCTTGGTCGCAGCCATTGTACTATCTGTCAAATATCACTTCACGATTTTAGGGTGTGTAAGATTTCTCAGAAATTATAGTATATCTTATTTCGTTAACCTCATGAATATCATAATTAAGTAGCACTACTCGAATTCTATAAAATACTTATAAGAACGATGACAATGCCCCGAAAATCCTGCCTACTTCCACTTCCACCATTACAAACTTACGTTTTATTACACCATATATGAATGAATCATCGTGCAGCATGCACAATGGAAAAAAAATTAAACGTACAACGTACTTTAAATGGCGATGGAACGAAAAAAGCTTTTTTTATTAAAATTTCGTAAAAATAAGAACTATTGTCTCAAAATATTGTAGTTTTACTTTAATGGAACTAAACGTTTTCTATACTGCCATCTATGAAGCATTTTACATAACTCGAAGTTATAATTTAGAGGCAAACGAGCGACTAGCGACTGCATGTGGGGGCACCCACCCTTATGCTGCAGTAGAACTATTTGATTTTTCAACATCCCGCATTGACGACGATACCGTAACATTATGGTACAGTAGAGTTCATAAACTTCTGAGCAAACATTTGATCAAAAATATGTAAACACTACTATTGTTAACGGCCTAGAAGCGTGTTCAAATATTTTTGAACAAATTTTTGCTCAAAAGTTTATGAACTCGACTGTTGCGAAAAATATTCGTATCTCAATTCAATATGCAAACTAAACTGAAATTTTAAACGCACAGATTGAAGTTCATCAAGGAAAGTTATTATCGATTTTGAGACACAAGGATTTTTAACAAGTAGTGAAGATTATTATTTACGCAAATACGTACCCAATGCAGATGTTTGAGTGCGGGGATGAACATATATTGTTTGTTAGTTTTACAAATATATTTTTCTCAAACATGACATGAAATATTGACGTTGTGTTACATATAATAAGCCGAGAAGTATCGCGCTGCAGGCGCTGGGGCTCAGCTGCGTGCGCGCGGTCACTCTAGCGGCCTGCAAAGAGATTTCATACAACCTTGCAGGCCGCTGGCCGGCAATGCAACCGTCTTTTGTTTCAACGCGCGCTCTGCGACACGCACAGCAACACCGCCCGCAGCCAGCGCGACACGCGCACACACAACAGGAACAGGGCGACCAGACTAGCCTCCCGCCAGTTTCATTTCTTGTTTTCTTTTATTTCATGTAATGTTTGAGAAAAGCACTATACAAGCCTCGTCCGGAACCTGGGGTTGCCGGCCTCGCATCCCTATCTAGGTACTAGGCCGGCAACCCCCTACTTCCCGGCCTCTACAATAATGTACTATTACTCAAAAATACAAACTGAGACATGGATGCCCAGAAAAACCAGAAAAAGAGACCAGCACTGGGAATCGAACCCAGGTCCTCAGCATTCTGTGCTGCGTGCTATAACCCCTACACCACTGCATGCCCAGTATACACTCTCATCTATGCTGCATGTATTTTACGCCCTGAGGTAGTATGATCCACTCATTTTAAGTTTGACCTGATCAGACCAGACCTCAGGTTGCATAACTCAACTGTGACTTAGGTACTTTACAGAAAAATAAATAATACACATTTTGTGACAAATTTTACCATTTTTATTACACTGTGATTACAATGTGAATTATTTGAAACCAGGGCTATGGTAGTTTATAAAACAGATTAGTTGAACGTAACTGAACTGAAGGTCTAGGAATACATAACGTAAGAGACATGTTTTATGCACGGGGTAATTGCGTCTAAAATAGTAACCGATAGGCCAAGATATTTTAATGTATTGTCGCAGATTATATTTTGTATAATACTTATTAATGCGTGACAATGCGACTCTCGCGTTGTCAGACGCTATTATCTATCGGTTGGTTAATGAATCATAAAAATGCATGGAGCGATCTTTCCTAAATTTAAAACGAATTGAAGTAACAACTCCCAAAGAAAATATAATCACTATGTGTCATCGATAGCGCTGGGGAAGTCTACTGTATGGAATGGGAGTGACAGTGCACTGCCATTATGTCTTAGGCGTGCCACAGTATACAAATAGACGCAATTACCCCGTCCCAACAAATGTTCTCGCATGCGTTAGGTGTTCCGCCGGGGGCGCTCATTCGTCGTGCGAGCGTTCGTCGTCGCGGCGGCGGTTGCGCGTGCGGCGGTTCCAGCCGCCTTCGCGCATGCGCTCGCGCTGCCGCCCGTCGCCGCGGCCCGCGCCGCCGCGCTGGAAGAACGACCCCTGCTTCTCGAATATGCGCTCGTTTGAGTCCACGAAGTTGCCGACCTGCGATAAATGCATATGTTACGTTTGAGATCATAGATATAGCAGCAAAGAGCTGAAAAAAACAACCGGCCATCAAAATATGTATATATACATACATAATTATATTATGTGTAAGTTTCAGCTACCTATTATAGCCCGCGTCAAACTTCTAGCTCTCTCTGAATACGAGGCGATTGGCGTCGCAGTAGCGCATTATCGGTATCTGCGGGACGTAAGCGGGTGAGGACGGGAGAGCACCCCCCGCTCGCTCCTGCGCTGCACCGCGCTCGCCATGTTTATTCGTGCATCTGTGTGCGCCGAGTGCTTCTACGCAACACACGTTTGGTTCAGCAGTGGAAAGTACAGTCGCTGCGAGTATATTTCATTTGTTCGCGTCGCGAGTTTAGATTTTTGTTATTGTTCATAGTTACGTTACTGTTTTAAGTAGTTGATTTTTGTTATTACTTATTGTTATTGCTTTGGGAGTGCCTACTTACTGTTTTGTTTTTGAAAGACTGTTAAAATGCCGAGACATAATACCGTTTTACCGTTTATTAATTTATTTATTGTTCTTATTAATCACGGATTAAAATTCTTCCGTGTTATTAATTCATCCTGCTTAATTTTTAAGTTTAAAAATAAGATAAGTAAGCCTATTCAAATATGATAGTTACTTACTTATTACCAGTTACAAGTTGTCAATCACTCATTGAAAATAATTAAAATAAATAATGAAAATGAAGTGAGTGGCCAAATATAGCTCTGGATAGGGAGGTGTGGAAGTCAAGAGGAGAGGCCTTTGCCCAGCAGTGGGACACAGTTATAGGCTAAATATAATAATAATAATGAAAATAAATAAATTAAATTATTATTATATACAGTAACATACATCCAAATATACAAACTTTCCCATTTATAATATTAGTAGGATTATATTAAAATGTTACTGACTGTACACCTGCGCGCTGCAACTTCAGAGAGAGCTAGAAGTTTGGCGCGGGCTATACGGTTCACGATATACAGGGTGGAAAGTTGAGATGGGGCAGCAAGGGCAGCTACTAGATCCCTTGCTGCTACGCGAAAATGCTCTTAGGAGACCTTTACTAACTTTTTGAGTGATGACAATCGACATTCACAGATTTTTGATAAAATGTACAGTCAGCGAGAAAATCGACAGATTTGACTTTTTTTTTTTAATGCCTATCGGTCCCATTTCTATCAAGTATTAAAACACTCTTTGAGACCAAATAAGGTTAGAGTACTAGAACACCCGCAAATCAAAGAAAACTTTTTCCATACAGTTCGTAGGGTACTAATTTGCAAGTTGAAATTTTCGCATGTTGTTTTTTTTTTTCAAATATGAATCCTTTATGCTTAAAGAAAATTAAACAGTATGTAGGCAACTAAAAACTGAACATTTTAACTTAAGTTAGTGTCTTAACCCAGTATTGCTGCCCCATCTCAACTTTCCACCCTGTATACGTTTTACCTTGGCCTTTAGAGTCAACAGTTGAGACATACAATAGTTAGAGAATAGACAATAATTTGACATGGCTGTGTATATCCAGATCGCTTTGAAATCTACACTTATGGCTACTTGCTGGAAACACATAAATCTCGAGTTAGCGTTAAGATCAGTTTAGTAGTGTCATAATGTATGGAACTGTCAAGCTTAAGCCAGGCTTAACTACTAAATCTAGATGTATTTTTTCCTGCAAGACGGCCTTAAAGAAGAGCAACATCATGATCTGCAGACTAACTCAAGAACTTGGCAGCCATATTCCATGAAGGTCATAAATAAAGGGATCAGAAAGGATTTCCCAAATCTCACAGGATAGAGAGCTAGGCTATTTTTTTTTCACGGTAGCGCAGTTGTTTTATGAAGCCAGTAAAGGAAGTTTTTGTTACAAGATTACTTCAACGCTTAAATACCGTGGAGCAAGAAGGAATTATACAAACCTCAAGGCAACATTTTCTATAACTACTAGAACATACCTTGTCAGCGAGCTGCATCGCTAACGCCTGCATACGCGTGGGTTCTGAGCGGTGCAGTATAGCGCACTCGCTCGGGTCGTCCAGCGAAGCCAGTAGCTCCTCGTTTATGATCATCTTGGACACCAGAGAGTGGACTTTCTGTCGCGGCAGCTCGAACATATCGGCTAGGGACTTGAGGGACAGAGACGCGTATACGTGTGCGTAGGTGAAGAGGTAAGTCCGGAGTGATTCTTCACGGATGAGCCGACCAAGCATGGCGCGGACGTTGTCGGCACCCACCATTAGGTCCCAGACCTGTGAAATATTGTATTGTTAGTAAAATTTAAGTTGATAAACATAGACTAGGTACTATTTAATAAATTAATTCTTTCTATCTTTTTTTTTTATTCCGGGAGCGATTTGTTTCCGCAAGGAGACAAAGTTGCAGCAACACCCTCTTAGCACAGTATATAAGCATTTATTGTTGGACAAACCGAGTTGTCGAGAAATTTGTTAAATATCTTAAAAGGAATAAGAGTGTTAAATTTTCAATTAGAAAGATCCAACAATACATATCATATGATGACACGACGCGACGACCGTTAAAAGTCTATATTAAATTTTATTTTTATAGAATGAGACCGAATGCAAACCACATTTGCTCGTATCTTCCTTATTTTTCAACAGATATTGATAATTTTTACATCTTCGTTTTATTTAAGTTATTTAAGAGAACATTCGTTTTCCATGCATATTCCCCATTGTCAACATATACCTTGGCATTCATCTTTTCATTGACGATGAAATTGAGGCAGGCGCGCCAGTCGCCGCGGCGCATGGCGCGCGCGGCTGCCACGGCGTGCTCCCGCATGGACTCGGGCGGGCCCACCAGCGCCTGCCGCTCGCTCGCCCGCAGATTCTGGTAGAATGTCTTGCTGATCATGCGGCGACGAGCGTCGAACTCATGCGCCGCCATATACGGGATCTCGATCATCATAGCCGACACTAAATACACGCACTCGAGTAATTCCAGGTTGATGTGCATGTGGAACGGCATTTGCCGTTGCTTCTCGATTTTCTCCTGCTCCTTGGAACGCTCGTGCTGACGCTGGGGCAGCAGACCTTGCGCGAGCAGCTCCTTAGGCTTCCCGGTCATCATCAGCTCGGCTAAGCAGCCGTGAGCTTCTTTCACGTTGCCGCGGCGGAACGCGCATAGACCTAAGTTGGCCATCGTTCTATTGTATAGGATCTGAGTGCTCGGGTCGGAGTGCTGCACGGTCTCTTGGAGATGAGACATGAGGAGCAAGTCGCGGGCTTGGAACCAGTTGTCGTGCAGAGCGTGGTGGTACATATGGGAAAGAATGGCACGGGTCCGGAGTCGGTCGGACTCGTCGTGCGCGTAGATATACTTGCAGAGGCGTTCCATCTTCTTTATGGAGGTCTCCTCGCCCGGCGGGAGGTCTTTCTTTACCGCTCGGGGATCGAACTTGTAGTACAAGTGGTCTATCTTGCGGAGATACGCGCGGCAGATCTCCTGAGGCGTGCCGTCGCGCTCCACGACTAAGCATACGCGGTCAATAAGAGCCGACACTCTGACTTCGTCTTTTAGTCTCTCGACATATTCATTGGAGTGAGGATCACACTCTTTTAAGAGTTTAGTGAACTCATCGTCGAGGCGTTCCAGCGACGTGAGTAAGCATCCGCGCACTTGGTACGGTGGAGTGACGAGTTGCTCGTTTTCCTCGGTCACTGTCTCGCTGAGGACCATGTCTTCGTGAGCGAGGAGTAGGGTGACCATGTGGTCGACATTTTCGACAAGTCGGGACCAGTACTCTGGCTTCATTGCGTCGGAGACCTTGGGGTTGTAGTCGAAAAGAGCGGCGACGGTGGCAGCTCGCAACTTGAGTTGCAAGGCATCGCCGAGGTTGTGTGCGGCGGCGACTGTCCGCAGTTCGTGCAACAGCTCCAGCTGCGCGCGCCGGTCGGTGCGCTTGCGGCCACGCGCGGCACTGATCTCGCCAAGCTTTTTCACCACAAGAGCTGCGTCGATGTCGCTGTCCTGAGAAATCAGTAAAGCCAATTAAGTAAAATGTTAGATTGCATTTTAGTATTTTCTTCATTAAAGTTTTATTATAAACTGACCTTAGCAAACATCTTAGGCTTATCGGAAGTAGCAGCCCCTTTCCTGACGGTCTCCCACTCGCCGCCATCGTCCGCCTGGTCTCTCTTGCTAGTCTTGCCGGCTCGTTCACGCCTCTCTCTCCTGTCCTTTCTTCTATCCTTGTCTCCATCCTCTTCCTCCCTATCAAACAAGTCAAGCCATTGTTTTTTTTATATACATAAAAAATAAGGCATACGTTTGGCCTCAATCTCGCTTGATGGAAGGCGAAGATGAGGCCTAAGATGGTACACGTTTGCCTAGAAGGTGTCTGTTCACTTTGACCTTAATGATGTCCAGATTATAGCGTTCCGCAAAAACTGACCTCGGCAGAGTTCCACTCCTTAGCCGTCCGCATAATGAAAGAAGAGGCAAACCGCTTCGTGCGTAACGGAGGAATGTCTACTTTATACCATTCAGAATACTTGAAGTAATTTATTTAGACTTAGAAGACTTTATCAATATCTTCTTCAGGAACAACTATGGTTTCAGTAGCAGAAAAAAAACTCAAGTATGTTAAAAAAAAGTAGTCTACGATACCTTTCCGTTGTCTTCTTTAAGAACTTGTCACGCAGCGTAGCAGCGCCGCGAGCCTCATCATCGGAGCTGGAGCTCGAGTCATCAGAGCTCGAGCCCCAGTCCATAGAATCTGATGATTCGTCATCGGCAGGCAATGGACGGCGCGGCGGCTCGGGCGACCGACGCACCTTCACCTTCTCTTTAGGCTTCTTTTCATCTTCAGACTCGTCATCAGATGAGGAGTCTGAAAAAATATCTTGTTTCATAACATAAAGTATGTAATAGATGGAACGCGTGGCTTGCGCGCAGTATAATGCTAGCATAGGGGTCGTTTTTAATTTAATTAAAGTTCATATGAATGGAACAATAAACATAGCCCTTTCGAACCCAGCCGAGTATGAAAAGAGTTACGGCAATGGACTTCACGTACAATCCATGTCAAAATTCAAATTCAAATGTAATTGACCTGCATGATTGTATCAGCCGGGATCGACAGGGATAGCAGTGTAAGCAAGGTACTACGACTTTTATTTAACTGACAACTTGCAGCTGCCTATTATTGCCTATCATTTGCATTGCTGCACTGCACCAGACCTAGCTCTTTCCAGTCTTTTCCATGCATTATTGCACATCTAGATTGAAAGTGCATCAACTCAAAATAATAAACCATTTTAATTTAGGCCTTCCAGATATACTGGGTGATTCCGGGTTTATACCAAGAGTGAAAGGGGTGATGGGGAGATTCACACTGAGCAACTTTTACTATGGGACCAGCCAAGAAATTGAAAAAAAAAAACTGCTGTTCCATACATTCTCTTGATTAGATTTTTTTTTTCGCGATTTTGGGGCTGGTCCTATAGTAAAAGTTGCTCAGTGTAAATCTCCCCATCACCCCTTTCACTCTTCTTGCTCATGACCCCGGAATTACCCAGTAGGTCTAAATTAAAAAGAAGGAAAGAAAAAAAAGGGTTCATAAAAGGGAAATATACAATATAAAAATTGAATGTACCTTTCCTCTCATCATCATCATCAGGCAAGTCAGGGTTCTCACGGAACTTTGAAATCTCAGTTTCAAAATCCTTTGTGTACTTCCTGAGCTTTTGCCTCAAGGACGTCAGGGCTTTGCTGGTACCCTTGGAGAGTGTTTTTCTGCTGTCTCGGTCGGCCCAGGCCCCCACAACCCAGTCATCGAGTTCCACCAGAGCCCTAATGAAAAACCGGGGGGCCACTCCATTCTCCTCCTTAGCTACAATAGGAGCAGCTTTAGTGTATGCTTTCTGAAGTTCCTCGAAGGAAGCCAGAGCAGAAGAGAAGTCTTTGATTTTGCGATGATTGCGGATAGAATGGATGATACCCTCCAACTCTTCATACCGCTTCTCTTTCATGGAGCGCACAACGCGCTTAGTTTCCTCCTCGTCATCACTGAACTGAAAACAAATAACAGTAAATAGGTACTCTAAGTATGTATTCTTGATATTGCTCTGTATCCTAATTTACTGTTAATTGCACCACCTGCTAAAATTCATTGCTTACTTCTGTCTGTTGTTAAGGTTGCCTGGAAGAGATTGCTCTGAAGCAATAAGGCCACCTATTGCTTACCTTGGAAAATCTCTATATACCTACATACCTGTGTTTCCTGTACTGCTTGCTTAGGTACTGTGTTGGTGTTCAACAAAGAGTTATTGTATTGTAAGTTAGTCTCTCAGGTTGAGATGCTGCAAATACTCACTATTATTCAGTATTATCAAATAATAGCTAGTATTATTAAAATTCAGTGTATAGTTGTATACAACAAATTTTTAATGACAAAGAAACTAATGACATAAAAATACATAAACAAATTAATTTTCTTAAGGGGCTACTTTTGCACTACAGATAGAATTATAAGTTGAACTTGAATTTTGTTGTTTCTTGTTGGATTTTGAAAAAAATGAATACTTCATTCTGTATGATTTTTTTAAACATTGTTTGAAAAAACACTTATTTCGTATCTGTATTGACGAGAAAGATCTAACATATACGAAATCTACATGGGTTTGTCTTTGACGTCTCTTAAAACTGGTTGAGGGTTTTCATTTGAAACTAATTAACACAAAAGTTATGGCCAGGAAACCAGTTTTTTGGCCTCCAGTTTTTGAACTTTGATGCCAAATATCTCGAAGACTTTGAAGTAAATATGGGATACTATATTGCTTAAAGACGTTGTTGTTAATATAATAAGCTACAAATAACATCAGTTAACGGCATTTTAGTTATACTATGGCAGAGAAGGAGATTGAACTTATCTATAGCTGGAAAAGTCGATAAAATTTTACAGTCCAACTCTATTGAAGTTTGATTTTTGCCATGAAAATTCTGCTCTCTGCTTATCAGTCATGTTACAATTTTGACTTTTAACAATCACTGAAGTTGTTTGTTCAAACAAAAACTTATGTATGAAAAATTAGTTGAGCCGTCTGTCGAAGTTATTAGAAATCAAGAAAAACATGGTGTGTAACAGCAGGTAGCTAGTGGCTGAAGAATGCATATTATTGTCTGCTTGTCTAATTGCTTATAAAATGACCAAGTCTGTGTTTAATAAAGTTGTTAGTGAATTATTAACAGGTTCCAAATTGCTATTGATTCATTCAAGAAAGAAGCTGATGTAGAAAAATTTGTTTATTTTGTTACAATCCTTTTTAAAAGAAAAAATATTTTCTCAATTGGAACTTGATATAATGCCGAAAAAATGCAGTTGTGAGTTGGGCAGTGCTGATCAATCATAATCCAAATATTAGTTGCCACAAGAAGATAATAAGATACATAATTAGTTCACATGACAAATCAACCATAATTTAAATGAGTTTTTCATAGCTTTTAGCATAAAGTTGCACTTAGAAAGTTACAAGATTACTTTTGTTTTGTAAAGTTAATTAATGACTTACCGTGTAGACGGGGGCTGCCGGACGCACAATCTGATCTTCCTCGCTCGAGCTCTCCTCGCTGGAGTCCGTTCCAGTCGCAAAAAACCGACTCATTGCGGAATTGAAATGTTATCTACCTGTAAATAATATAACATATTTACACTGAACAAGCCATTTCACTATTTACGGTATGATTTCAATCCAGACTTAAATTACTGTTAAATTACTAAACAACTAAATTAAACAGGATTTGGCAAAGTATGAGGTGTTGTCGCGACACTTTGAGGTTAAGTTTTGTAACTCCTTTTTTCCGATTTTTGCAAGAAAAATTTACCTTCGGCAAAAAATTGATCGTGTGTCTTTATGAGTAGCACTTGATATGAGTGATAGCTTCATGAAAATATTTTGAAAAAGAGGAGAAAGTCGAGGCAGTCCAGCTTGCCCACGACGCACGTCACTCTAAAAAGAGATAGTGTACAAAAGAGGGAGATAGAAGTTATTTGAAAAAGTCATTCGTGGAATAATTTTAAAATACAAAATGAGCTTCTTATCATATAACTAAAACAGCTTTATCCAGCAGTGACAATGACCTAATGAATGCCTAAACCTTACCTTGTCTTGTCTATGGATTTAACCTAATTAAGAAAAAAAATGACGTCTTAACTCTTATTGAGAAGACGAAGACGCATTTTATCAATTTCATTGCTTGCATTTTCTTTTATTTTTAAAGTACCTAACCTATGAATGTAACTGTCGACACACTGATGACAAACTCACGTGCTTTTTAGGATGGGCAAGACTTTAGTTTGATACTCACACGGTCACATTATACATTAATTTCCTCTCTCGTTCGTTAATACATATCTATGGAGTTCACGAGTTTAATACTCCCTCTTACAACAAACATTTGTCGAACATGCCTCGCCGAATCCGATACAGAAATGCTTTTAAATGTACAAGATTTGATCGAGCACGAAATGATTAAAATTAAACTTATAGATATTTTGATATTTCTTAATTGCTTGGAGGTAAGTAGGTGTCCACTTCGAGATCCTGATTCATGTGACTGTCTATCTTAATATTGTATTAAGACCAAATTCATTTTACAGAATAATGACGAAGATAACTGGCCTAGCGGGATGTGTGCTTCATGTGTCTCGACTGCATTGGTATCATATAGTTTCAAACTGAACTGCTTGAAAGCAAATTCAACATTATCACAAATATTTATACAAACCTCGCCTTCTAACCAAAGGTCTGACATAGATTCAATTGATGTGAATGTGGTTTATCAGGACCATGAATATGATGTTCCACTGTTTAGCAGCCAGCCGGCCTTAGATTTTGATACTAACATGACCAATCTGCCAGTTAACAAGGAAGTAACTCCACTACCTCCTGTCACTGAGATAACATCAGCTGAGCAGCCACCTAGAAAAGAGGGAGAGAAAAGATATGCCTGCACACTGTGCGACAAATCGTTTACCAGGATTTATGGATTGAGGTATCACATGGCCAAACACAGCAACTTACGAAAATATTTGTGCCCCAGATGTGGCAAGTGTTTCCACAATGCTAATGGATTAAGACAGCATGATAACTCTCATCACGAAACTGGCCAGTTTAAATGTGGATTCTGTCACAAGACTTACAAATCTCGGCAGTCCCTGAAAGAGCATTTTAGAGTGGCTCACTCCAACAACCGCAAGCTATTTGTCTGTGTCACCTGTGGAAAAAGCTTCACGGCAAAGTCAACTCTGATGATGCATATTAGATCTCACAATGGAGAAAAAAAGTTTGCTTGTGATCATTGCCCTAAGACATACACAAGAGCATCTTATTTGAGAGCCCATAGTCTCATCCATACTGGGCAAGAGCGACCTCGTCCATTCATGTGTCAAAACAAAGGCTGTGATAGAAGCTTTGTAACAAAGAATTCTTTGTTGGTGCATATTGCGCATGCACATACACTGGAGAGGCCCCATAAATGCAACATTTGCTACAAAGGGTTTGCCACTGTTTATGGCTTGAAAATCCACAGGGATTCACACTCGAATAAGGAGATTAATTGCGATATTTGTGGCAAATCTTTGGCCAACAAAAGAGTGTTGCAGAAACACATCAAAGTCCACAAAGTGGATGCCAACGATATGATTCTGGAGACGGTAGTTGATGACGTGTTCTTTGACCAAGTTTACTGATTAACATCAGGGTTATGTATTTCAGAACTTGATGTAGTGGTTGGCTTGCACAAGGGGTAGAACTTGTTACATTAGTACCCACCATTGTATTTAAGCTACTTATTAAAGAGATAAAAATATAGTGTTTTTGTACTTTTTGTATCCTATAAGAAAGAGTAGGGTGATTTATTATTAGATTATTACCCTAAATCACGTTCTCGCGTCAATAAAAGTTTGCATTACGTCAAATTCTATTAACATAAATGCAAAAGAAAGTGTGTAATGTATCTACATAGAAATCGGTAAAAGCTCTACGAATTACTAAAATAGCAAGGGCTAAGGCCACAAAAAGATTTTGTGCGTCTTTGTTACTCTCTCACCCTGAAATGGCTAGACTGATTTAGATGGAATTTGGTATGTAGGTAGCTGAATCTCGAGAGAAGGCTACATTTTATTACGATCCGATTCTACCTACTGTAAAATCCCTAAATCTAGACATGAATTTTATCATCGAAGTTTTTCATACAACGTAAATGATGAAGGCCCATGCACGATAAGTACAATCAGCAACAAAAATATACATATGTTTGAAGTGCCAAAAATATGTATACTTTACAGGACTTTATTGGCTCAACATTAAGGTTGTGTATACATAGTTTTTGCACTTTGTATTCATAGGTATTTGAGTTGTTGCTGACTATACCTAATTACTGGAAATTTAGTAAAATCCCGGAATTTGAATTCTATTGCCAGACTATGTTTCATGCGAGTGAAGCCGTGGGTATAGGCTAGTTGTATGTATCACGATAAACAGGCAACAGGCGTATAAAAATTATCAACGCAATGGCAAACCCGATGACTCGCATTTTTTCAACATTAATGGTAGTTTATTTGATGTGTTTGCGAAAAAAACATTTGCGTAAGTGAAAAAAATGCATTGACTCATTCAGCATGATGTTTTAATAAATGATATTCCATGTTTTTGCGACAACAGTTGATTTTTTTTTCCAATCGCTGATCCGTGTTTTATTATGAGACAAACCTGTGGGGAGGGGGAGAGAACATAGAGAGATCTCTGTTCAGGCAGACGTTATGCCTAAGGGACCGAAGTCTAAAGAAAGTGTGTCAGAAGTTAGGTATTTTAAGCATTCGATGGCGTGATGCAGGACAAACAATGCATCTGTCACACACAGGCCCAATAATCACACACACCACACAAAATATCGATGCGTTTCGAACTTCCTACGAGCTCATTATCAAAGATTAGTTGGTTAACCCGAGCAAACATCTGTTGTCAAACAAAACGAAATTATACCGGTAAACAAATAAGGAACAGACAGACAGACGGACAAAAAGTGATCCTATAAGGGTCCCTTTTTTTCTTTTTGAGGTACGGAACCCTAAAAACTAAGAAAAACAGTATTTTATTTTATCTTATTATATTTTTTTATCTACACCCATAAAATATAGTAAATCCTCCATTATGCGTTCAAAAACCATAGATAATGACCAGCATTACGACATTGGATTCTAATGATTCTATCCTAATGATCATTACGACACCGAAATCGATATCGTAATGAACATTACCTCACCAGAGCGGCGGCGCAAGAGCTCGTGGGGCAGACAGTTCTGGTTGCAATGCAGGTCATTCTCAATGGCTCTTGAACGCATGATAGAGGATTTAATATATCGATATAGATATACGGCTACGGCTACGCCTCGTTTCATAAAACCACACGCGTGTTTTAAGGACCCTTATTACGTAACAGTTGCATAAACTACTATTATTCTTTTTAACCAACTATTTGACTATTACTTTTGTGCAGTGGCGGATTAGCCACGTAGAAAGAGTAGCAAATGCTTTCTGATCGTAAAAAAGGTAAATTTAGATTACGATTTTACGTTAAGAGTTCGATTTCGAATCTCGTAGTAAGTAACCCTCCGGTTGTAACACAAAATTGTTTTTTTTTCGACTGGATGGCAAACAAGCAAGTGGATCTCCTGATGGTAAGAGATCACCACCGCCCATAAACATCTGCAACACCAGGGGTATTGCAGACGCGTTGCCAACCTAGAGGTCTAAGATGGGATACCTCACATGCCAGTAATTTCACCTGCTGTCTTACTCTCCACGCCGAAACACAACAGTGTTGTGGATTTCAACTAAGTAATGTAATTGTTTGATTTTCTGTCTCACCTCTACATCAATAGAAGCACTCTTAAACTGACTTTGACCAAAAGTGAATCAACAAATTCTAAAAACATCTTTATTTATACAGCTTTATTATATAATTAAAAAAAAAATTAGGAAAATTTTAGGGATTAACATATTTATCAGGCTTTTGTGATTCATTATCCAGACATCATTAATCAGCACTTCATTATTTAATACTTGCTACTACATTTACATAGTCAATGTATTTACACTACTTCTATACTTTACATATGTAGGTAGAGTAGAGTTAATAAAGTTGTGAGCAAAAAATTGATAAAAATATTTGAATACTTACAACTATATTTAATGGTGTAGAAGCGTGTTTAGATATTTTTGATCAAACTTTTGCTCACAAGTTTATGAACTCAACTGTAGGTACAGTCAACTACAAAGATATTGATGTGGCCAAAGGTACAAAAATATGTAGCATAACCTTACTTAATGTTAAGTCAATAAAGTTGTGTATACATATTTCTGTAACTTTTTGGCCATATCAGTCCTTTTGTATTTGACTGAATATCATACCTAACTTATATCCTAAATTTACCTATTTATAATATCAACAAAAAATAAAACAAACAATATTTAAAATTCTATGTTAAAATATGTAAATAAGCTTCATGCACAAAATAGGTAGAATGCAAGCTATTTGTTTCAACATAATAGCTTTCACAAAGGTTTATGTTATTCAAATGTTTTTGTCCCTGTACTAACACAGGTCTTTTTACATAAATACATAGGCATAGCGTATTGCTGGATGAGACGTATCTTATGTCCCTTTATTTGACCTCATATAAATTCAAGTGTAAGCCTACACACTGTACAAACTTTGTCTTTTTATGGGCAAAATTTTATTACATATTTTATCCATTTGGCAAGATTATGCCATTTAAACTGTTTCCAAGTAACCAACCACTATTTCCCCAGAAGTTTATTCATCTGCTTACTCTGCTTGCTAATGTTAATGTCTGCTCCTTCCACTTTGTCTTGTATTGTGTCTATGAGTTCATTCTGTTGCTCGATTTCCTCACCCAGGGCTGTGCCCAGACCTTTGAGCCTGGTAATAGCTCTGACCATATCATCCAAGTTATCATCTAATATTTTGTTCACACGCTCACTGTCAGGCACAGGGCCCATCATCTCCTGCTCATTCATTCCACGTAGGCGCGTGGACGGGTGAGAATCAAAGTTGTCTCCTCTTCCTGGCATTGGTCCCAAATTGTCAAGAGTATCATCTAATCTACTGCTGCTTGGTACATCCCTCTGGGTGTTAGGTGACGCCTGACTTCTGGATGGGGGTTGGTCAGATTTTCCGGAAATGTAGTTTTTGATGCCATAGAAGACTGATTTGATTCCGTTGAGGTGTTTCTGGCTGTATTTGAGGTTGGTGTTGATTTCGTCGAGGCGGCGGTTGGTGTTGTCGAGCGCCTCGCGCTGCCGCGCCAGCTCCTCGGCGGTGGCGATGCCAATGTTCTCGGAGTCTCTCAGCAGCTGCACACTCCTTTCGGACGATTCCACCGTCCGCTGCTCAATCTCTCTCTGTCTCTGAAGCATAACTTGCCTTTGCCTTTCCAGGTCTGCTAAATGCCCTCCGTAAGCAGGGGCTGGTCGCGACACGGGCGGGTTACGATTCCTGTAACTGTTCACGAAAGTGTCGTCGTCGACGTCGTCTTCCTCAAACAAGTTATTTGGATTAATATATTTGTGACTAGCCATTGTAATCGACTAGTTTAATTACGACACTAATTAATGAACTAAAATATACGTAAACAATTATACTGGAACAAAGGTTCGAGATGACGACAATAATTTGTAACCATAAACTATGAACGAAATGAGAGTACGAATGAGTAATACTTTCACGAGTATTGTACTCAAAGCAAATTATGGCTCAGAGTCCTGTCCGAAGGGATTATACACTGGATAGGATGCCGTTTGCGGCAGCCACGACTCACAAGTTCAGAGAATATTAATATTTAGAATTTTTTGCGGCGGTGGTGTGGCCACCCCAGCCCAGCAGTACTGGTCACACCACCGCCGCCTCCTCATTCTGCTTTTTGTGACAGTCACAATAACGCGCTCTCACAAGAAAAAATAAGAAAAAACAGCACAAACAAGAAATTTTTGGTAAGTAAAGTAATTATTGAAGTGCTAAATACATAGTTCGTTGGGTGTGTGCAACTTAAGGCCGATCCGTCTAGGGTCGAGCCTTCCCAGGGACGATCAGAGAGGATCATCTTATGCAGCGATAGCGTGCATTTCTTGGGAATCCATTCCCTAATCACGAAGGACGCCCATTAGGGGCACCTACGTGATAATAACCCTGGAAGGATCGGAAGGATCACAATGATCGTGTTCGAGGAACTAAGATCAACCATCGCGCACACACCCATCTACATCTTATAGATCGGTCGAAGCGGTGGTCGGCCATCCTAAATCCCTCGCCTCATCTCATGTAGGCATCAATGGGATCATTGGTTCAGTTTGGATTTTACAAAAAAAAAAAAAAAACGAGACCATAGACACGGCCCAATGCTTCAAAAAAAAAAAAAAAAAAAAAAATGTTTTGGTCGGCACTGACGCAGCCATAGCGCCTCAACTCGTAACGGTATAGTAACGCAAACGCAAAAGTTTGACCAAACTAAATCTTGAATATATATTTCAGATTGAAATAATGTCTCGGCGAAGGCTAGAACCAGACCTCAATACAATTGCCAAACGGCTTAAGACATTAGAAAATAAAGTTAATGTGGCCGATACCTCCGAGTCAGAAGACTGGCCGGTTGAATTCTTGGACTCATCAGAAGATGACGGCGTTGCCGACGATCCTATCCTCGAACAAAACGAGGAAGTTAAGGAGGAGATTGTCAAGATCGAGGATGACACCTTCAATATTCCGGACGAAATCAGAGTACTCCTTGGAGATGTTCAAGATCCCTCCAAGAATCTTGGTAAGAAAATAATCCAGGAGCTGTCTTCAAAGGTTGAAATGGTCCTCAAAGAGGGTCTTAAAAAAGAGGAGAGGGAGACCATTACTAATCGCAATAATGCACCTGAAAATTGTCAATTTTTGGGAGCTCCCAAACTAAATGCAGAGATAGCTGCGACTCTCAACTATCGTCAAATACAAGGGGATAAGAAGATGGCGTCCAGACAGAACAAGATTGGCACCGCGCTTACTGCCATTTTACAAGTAACGGATAACATTATTAAGCAAGGTGATAAAGAAAACGTGGTACCACTAATTGACGCCATAAACCTTCTTGCTGATTCACAGCATTATGACACCAAAATGCGAAAAAGTGCTATAATTCCGTTACTGGACAAGAAATTATTGAATTTCCTAAATGATACACCTAACACCCTTGATGGTCATTTATTTGGAAAAGACCTTGGAAATAAAATAAGACAATATAAATCTGTGGGTCGCCAGGGTGCAAATATAAAGGCAAAAAACTTCATATCCAACCAAGCCAATATATCACAGAGCCAAAGACCAAAACCAGAAGGGGGGCAATACAATGTAAGCGGAACGAACAACCCCAACAATTACCGCAAAAACAACCAGACAAAGAAATTCAGAGGAAAATTCAATACAGACAAGACACAATTCCAGTCCAAAATGAACAATGTGCAACGCACAGCCGCTTACAAGAAATAAAGGTAAGCACTAACCAGTTTGTGGAACGCTGGACTGCATTAGGAGCAAATACAACGGTCTTGGAGTGGATTAGAGGATATAAAATCCCCTTAATTACTGACCCAATCCAATCTCATACTCCATCTAACAACAATTTCTCTGCAGAAGAAATCCCTATAATCAAAGCATGCATATCTGAATTACTAAATAAAAAAGTGATTTCCAAAGTAAAAAATACAGAAGGCCAATACCTCTCTAGAATATTTACAGTCCAAAAACCTAATGGGAAACACAGACTTATTCTTAACTTAAAAGCGTTAAATCAGTTTATTGTAGCACCACATTTTAAGCTAGAAGACTTAAGAACTGCCACTAAATTATTGGATAAAGACTCCTTTATGATAACCATAGACCTGAAAGATGCTTACTACTCCATAGCGATTAATAATTGTCATAAAAAATACCTTAGATTCGTTTTTGAACAAAATATATTTGAATTCAATTATCTACCCTTTGGGCTTAGTACCGCCCCCTATGTTTTCACAAAACTGATGAGGCCAGCAGTTGCTCATCTGAGATCCAAAGGTTTCCAACTAGTAAATTACTTAGATGATTTCTTACTAATACACACTGACAGTAGAATCTTATGCCAACAGACAAACTTTACTATCAATCTTCTACAGAGTCTGGGATTCACTATTAATTTTGAAAAGTCCAGTTTAATTCCAAATCAATCTTGTAAGTTCTTAGGCCTCATGTTGCAGTCAAAAAATATGACTATTGGAGTTCCGTCTGAAAAAAGAAAAGAAATTAGTAACAAAATCAAGACACTCTCCCTAGCAAGACAGTGTAAAATTAGAACACTGGCTCACATAATCGGAAAATTAGTATCAGTGTGCCCTGGCATAGCGTATGGTGTGGTATACACAAAAGTATTTGAGCGGCATAAGGTACTTGCATTACAAGAATCAGGTGATAACTTTGATGCACTCATGGACATTCCCAGTTGTTTTGAAAAGGATTTCCAATGGTGGCTATCAAACATCAAATCTTCAGTAAATCCTATACATTCGTTTAACTTCAGCCTTGAAATTTACTCTGATGCTTCTAGAGCAGGTTGGGGAGCTGTGTGTGGCAAGGATAAAGTGTTTGGCCACTGGGATGGAAATGACAGTTCCCACCACATAAATTACCTCGAATTAAAGGCAGCTCTCTTATCACTTAAACATTTCACTCACTCACTCAAAAACCAAGAAATACTATTGAGAATAGATAACAGAACCGCAATCGCATGTATTAACAAAATGGGAAGTACTCAATATACTCATCTTAACTACATTTCTAGGGAGTTATGGCAGTTCTGTGAGCATAGAAGTCTATGGGTATTTGCCTCATACATTTCATCAAAAGATAATTTAGCTGACCCTGAGTCTAGAAGATATCTAACAAAAAGGGACCTAGTTCTGTCAGATCAATCCTTTGAACACATTACAAAGCAATTTGGTATACCTAACATTGACTTATTTGCATCAAATACAAACAAAAAATGCAATACATATGTTTCATGGGGACCAGACCCTGAAGCAATTGCGGTGGATGCTTTCACTATAAAATGGGACAAATATTTTTTTTATGCCTTTCCAAACTTCTCATTGGTATTGAGGTGCCTACAAAAAATTAAGGATGAACAAGCGGAAGGTATTCTAATAGCTCCTCTTTGGCCAGCCCAGCCATGGTTCCCACTGTTAAACAAATTAAAAGTGTCTAACTTTATAGAATTTAAAGCTAGTAATTGTTTGTTAAATTTTAGAGACCTCCATCGGCAAGATCTTACCCTGGTTGCTGTGAAGCTATCAGGAAAGCCTACATCATCAAGGGCATATGGGAAACAGAAATAATTCTTGCATCAATAAGTATTTCCACAAAGAAACAATATGATTCTGCGCTTAAGTTATGGTGGATTTATAATAATAAAAAAGGTACAGACCCATATTCTTACACTATCCCCCATATAATAAATTTCTTGACTAAAATATTTAATAATGGGGCATCTTACGGAACCCTGAATTCTGTAAGATCTGCCTTATCTCTCCTACTGGGGCCAGAATTAGGAACAAACGCCACTGTCAAGAGATTCTTTAAGGGAGTATCTAAGTTGAGACCAACAAGACCAAAGTACAACAAAACTTGGGACCCAAATATAGTATTAAACTTCTTGTCCAATTGGTTCCCTCATGATAACTTAGACTTACAGAAAATTAGCAAAAAACTTGTAACATTAATAGCTTTAATTACGGCCCACAGGGTGCAAACACTGTCCTTAATTCGACTCTCAAACATAATCATCCTAGAGGACCAGGTCGAAATTATGATAAGTGACCAAATCAAAACTTCTAGCCTAGGCAAACAACAACCATTGTTGATACTCCCCTTTTTTCGATCAAACCCAAAGATCTGTCCAGCCACATGCTTGTGTGATTATATAGATAAGACAACACCACTCAGAATAGATTCCCTGGTAGATAAACTTTTTATTTCTTTTAAAAAACCGCACTTGCCAGTTGGTTCACAAACTATAAGTAAGTGGATTAAAGATACACTAGGAGACAGTGGTATTGACATCAAGACCTTCTCCGGCCACAGTACAAGACATGCAGCTACTTCTGCAGCTCTTCGCTCCGGAGTTAACATAGATATTATTAGAAATACAGCCGGATGGAGCAAATCATCTGAAACCTTCGCAAAGTTTTATAATAGACCTTTAATACAGGACAATTCTGCCTTTGCTAGATCTTTTATAATTTAGCAATAAACCTAAGATTGTTACTCTTAAGATATACGAATTTATTATTAAACTCGTAAGTTAGATTTAATTAGCATCCTGCGCGATGTGATACCTAGACGGGTATACTTACAATTGATATCAGAATAATAAAGTGATTTTTTATTTTAAGATATACAAATTTTAATCATTTTTACTCTGTACATCGATCCAGTGTATAATCCCTTCGGACAGGACTCTGAGCCATAATTGTACAATCAAACGAACTTACCTGTGATGTTCGATTGTAATTATGGTGAGGAGTCCTGTCCGAAGGGAGCAACCCTCCCAACCCATCCCTTCTCATTCAAATGATTAAAATTTCGCGCCTCTCTGCACTTGAATGAGGAGGCGGCGGTGGTGTGACCAGTACTGCTGGGCTGGGGTGGCCACACCACCGCCGCAAAAAATTCTAAATATTAATATTCTCTGAACTTGTGAGTCGTGGCTGCCGCAAACGGCATCCTATCCAGTGTATAATCCCTTCGGACAGGACTCCTCACCATAATTACAATCGAACATCACAGGTAAGTTCGTTTGATTGTACAATTAGCAAAGACTACACTACAGATTAAATAGGGAATTGTACTGTATTGTATCAGTCAGTTTTACTTTTACGTCAGTCAGCATGACATGACAGGACAGATGGAGCGGAGCACCGCCCCCGTCACAGAGAAGAGTAACTTTAAAAATGATATCCACTCGCTTCGCTTCCCATATTGTCTTACCTGTGCTTTGCGGTGACAGATGACATTGACAACTATACAACTCACTCTACCTTTGCCACTCTACCTTTTAATTCTTGTCCAATTCTTGTCTTTGGTATTGTTATGAAGCGAAAGAAAGCTGACGAGACGAGAGATGATTGAAAAATATTAGAATAAATGAAATTTTTATGGTTTTATGTAGTCTTTCTAAATATATTAATCGAGTATGATGTCAGGAAAAGGTAAGCCTAGATGATTGTTAGAAAAATATATAGTTTAGTGCCAATTTCAATAAGTTGTAACATTTCGGTGTTCGGAATTAATATTTAAACTTACTTTCTAGGAATACCAGAGACGGAGGAGCAGAATAGGATAAGATTTCAAGTGGAATTAGAATTCGTGCAATGTCTAGCTAATCCAAATTATATTCACTGTAAGTCTTTAAAGGTTATGTGTACTAAAATAAAGATTTGTAAGTTAATAGAAAAAAAAATAGTTACAAGCTGTTTGAAATTTAATTTCAGTCTTAGCTCAACGAGGTTACTTCAAAGAGCAAACCTTTATCAACTACCTGCGGTATCTTCAGTACTGGAGAGAACCTGAGTATGCTCGCTTCCTAAAATACCCAATGTGTTTGCATTTCTTGGAGTTACTGCAGCATGAGGCATTCAGAAGAGAATGTGTCTCAGCACAGGTAAGTGCTTACAATAAATGAATGACGCTCAAAATAAAAAAAAAAAACTTTTTCAAGAATTTTGTAATTTTATATGACTTATATCCTGCAAAACATATTTGCTATGTAATATTGACTATGATGAATTATCTCATAACATAACAATAATTTAATTAACTATGAATAATAAAAAATTCAATTGCTCTTATATAAGAACCTAACAAGCAACCCCTAAGGCAAAACGGCATAAGCTCTTGTTTATGTATCTTAACACCAACATGAATTCAGTGATCTGCATGCTTGTTTGTCAATGAGGAATTTAAAAATGAGGCATATATTTCTACAAAAAATCCTGTGGTAGCCTAATTGTTTGACATACTATCTCTCAAACAGGGCCCTGTGACTCCAGATTCAGGCAAACATATCTGACTTTTTTGGGACTCTTTTGTATTTATACTAACTACAAACTTTATCATCATAGTCATCATCATCCCAGCCTATTTCCGTCCCACTGCTGGGCACAGGCCTCCTCTCAGAATGAGAGGGCTTGGGCCTTAGTTCCTACACGGGCCCAGTGTGGATTGGGAACTTCACACATACCATTGAATTAGTTCACAGGTGTTGCTCACGATGTTTTCCTTCACCATAAAGGTTGTGGTATATTGCAAATTTAATCTTGCACATGAATTTCGAAATACTCAGAGGTGCGGGCCGGGGTTTGAATTTTTAAACCCACAAACCTCTGCTTGAGAAGCATTAGGCCGAAGCCGTGGTGGCCTAGTGGTTAGACAAACTTTATAGTGAAGGCAAATATTGTGAGGCAACCCATTTAGGAAATTCAGCAGTGTGTGAAGTTCCTAATTTACACTGTGCCTGTGTGGGATTTACAGCTCAAGGCACTTCATTCTCAGAAGCTTTGTGTCCAGAGGCCGTATTGTCTAACATGCTGACATTCACGGTTGTATTCACCATTTCTTCACTTGTCTTATACCATGTGATGGAAAGAAATGGTGAAAACAACTGTGATTCAAAGTGCGTTAGCCAATATAGCTTGGTAGTGGGCCAGATATAGGTTAGATTAGATGACGTTATCCTCGTAAGTCCTTATGTACTTCACAAAGTACAAATCAATTGTAGGAATAACTGCTGAATGTACTTGGTGGAGTACAAATCTAAATTTTCAATGAAAAAAGACTTAACTTTTTGGAAATAATTTCCAGAATCACAAAACTTAGAATTTTCGGCTAGGTCTGTAGAACTATGCATGATAAAAATAGTCAGGACTTACAAGGATAATGAATGTTTTTCCAGGTATGCAAATTCATGGACGACCAAGCGATTCTGCTGTGGCAGCACTACACGCGGCGGCGCACGCGCACGCTGCAGCCGCCGGACGCGCCCGCGCCGCCTGCGCCGCCCGCGCCGCCCGGCCCGCCGCGCCAGCTCTCGTGAGACCCATAACCTTTATCACGCGTGATTGTTATTAACCTCTTCACCATCCCAGTCATCTAGTCGTGACAGTCAATGGAATGCCTCACACGCCATGGTCATCTATACATGACCAACATTCAACTCGAAATTAATCCTGCAATGGAAATCAAGTTGATTTGTCGCTGGTTTTTCTGTGGCGTACAGAGCACGTCACATCGTTTGTTTTGTCGCGGTGAAGAGGTTAAAGTTTGGTTAATGTAATGACCTTGCTGCAAACTAAGTCATTTGTAGCTCTATGTGGTGGCTGAGAACAGACAGACGCGTATGAGGTTTCTGGTGGCACCAACGTCTGGCTGCAGCTAGTTATCTATCCTATAGCATAATATTCTTTTAAGAACACACCATTTTTTTTCTGTAATTAAAAAGCAAGAATAGAATATACCTTTTTAGTGGTGTAAAATTGAATAACACTTGAGTACTGGTAAAAAACGAGATGTAGCGTGCGCCAAGTCCGCTGCTATGTATTTCCCAATTTTTGTCATCAGTATATATAAAATCTAGCAATAACATAGCCTATGTCATGTGGCTGAGTATTTGTGCTTTAAATTTTTTTAATGCAGCCCAATTAAGAACAAAGTTCTATGTATCTTTGTTATGTTGGTCCATAATTTAAGGCAATAAAATCCAGACTTACGAGCTGTGTTTTGCTAATAAAATTACTAATGTTTTGAAGCGGCATCTAATTTTATTTAGTATATATTTTTTTCATTTTGATTTTAAGTTTACAAAATATACACAATATACAAAATGGTTGATGTGAATGTTCTATGAACAAATCTGCGATGTTTTTGGATCATCAGATGAATCATTAAAAGTCCTATTCATCACCGTGACCGTGGATCGGCAAGCGCAGCTTAGGACGTCCACCAACAAGATGGACGGATGACCTGGTTAAAGCTGCGGGTTCACGGTGGATGCAGGCCGCTGCCAACCGAAGCAACTGGAAGTCTGTGGGGGAGGCCTATGTCCAACAGTGGACGTCCTACGGCTGAGATGATGATGATGATGATACTTAATTGATTGGATGCATAGCCTCCTTTATGAGACTAGCATAGTCACATTAAGTTTACTAAATTATGCCCATGCCTAATGTCAGTATAAAAAAATAAGATTCTTATGAACTAAGACCTTTTAGGACTTGTTATCGTATGTTATCGTGTTGCATTGTGTATAGTCGAACCATATTATTTCTAGCCTACGGAGGACGTTCTTTAACGGTGTCATAATGACTTTCATTGTCAGTCAATGAAATGCAATATCTCATGACATTTTCTGTGAAAAGTTTCTACAGTAGGTTGCGATAGTGTCGCCGCGAAAATGCTTTTCAAATGTTTAGTTTAAATCAGGTTCTAAAATATTGATCAAAGAGAATATAACCACTACGTTTTATGATATTGATAGACTGATGTACTTGTTGTAAAAATGTAAGGAAGTAATTAAAATTAAATATTAATAATTTTGTAGATTGCTTTATTCTATTACTTCACAAAACTACCCTAATACTTTACACATTATCTTGACCTTTTTAATGCCTGTGCATAATGGTAAGTAGTAGGCTAGTTTAACCTCTTCACCGGCAGTCATCCAGTCGTGACAGCCAATGGAAATGCCTCACACGCCAAGATCATCTATACATGACCAACATTCAACTCGATATTAATCCTTCTGCAATGGAATTAAAAATCAAGTTGATTTGTCGCTGGTTTTCTGTGGCGTACAGAGCACGTCACCTCGTTTGATTTGTGGCGGTGAAGAGGTTAAAAAAAAATCGGATTAGGCCATCAATTAGATTATGAGAAAATATTGGACACATATTTTCTTTTGTCAATTAAACAAAAAATATGAAGATACAGCCAGTTAATGTTCCGCGTGAATTTGCGCCATGCGACACATTGTACCAAGTCATGACGTCACGCGGAACTTGTCGCCATTGAGTATTGATAATAGCATTGCTAATAGTGGGTAGTTCATTGAGTGAACATTTGCTTGGGTCGCCTACGCCTCGCCAGGCATAGCGCTCGTAGAGTTACATAGTAAATCAGCTCCACCACACTCATCATGCTAAATCCCATGCAGAGGCCCAGCAGACCACCTGTATTTGCTGATCAAAATGTGAGATAGAGTATTATTCGGTAAAAGAAACAATGAAAATTAATTGAGTCTGATCTTATTATGTAGGTTATGATACTTACACAAAAATTCAGTGAGACCAAAAATTTCTCCTTTTGTAAATCTTGTGAATGTGCGGTCCTCAAAATAAAAGTGAATTATTAGCATATTTTCTCTGAAAGAAAGTTTAATGCATCTTTAGTACGTTAGACTCAATACACTCTAACACCTGCGTTGCTCTGAGGATGAACTCCGGTTGAGTTCGAAACGCATCAGTGTTGTATGGTGGTGGGGATAGTTGGGTGTGTGCGATTTGCGTGTGTTCTTACAGTGTGGAGGTGAAGGAGCTGCACGAACACACATTTGTTACATAAACTTATTTGTCGTAATGTCGCGGGTGAGCAAAGTAATTGTTTCTAGTTCATTTCTTTATCAAGGTTAAACCCACGGGAAATACTGTGCATTTTCTCTTAACACTTCCTGACTGGCGCCCAACATGGGACTCTTGGATCTGAGACTTACCTATACACACTTACGTTATGTATTCGGTTGTTCTGTTGCCAAGCCGTTTGGCATACTGCACGAGGAGTGACTGGCTCAGCTTCGCAGAGCTCATGCGTTCGTAATATGCAATTTCCGTGCAAGCAGGCAGGCACTCTTCGCAAGTGACTTGATGATCTACAATATATGTACAATGCTATGGTTAACTAAAGGGGCTCCTAGACGGGCCATATTTTCACTGCAATGGGGGATCGCGTGTGAATTCGCCGCTAGAGGCGCTAGTGTAGTGTGAGGTCTCCGAAATGTCAAATCTCATAGTTTTTGGTGAGCTACGCGGGTTTATTTATAATTAGAATAATTTTGTGAATATTTTGCAATACCTGAAATTAATTATGGCAAATATGCGTTCCGGGGCAATGAATGTCTGTGTTTTTAGACAGTTTTGTCTTTCGGAAACCTTTGTCCTCCCTTTTTTCCGAACAAAACGGGGACTTTGCAACACTGTGGCATGCTCGATATTTTTATGCTACGGTTTTAAGGTGTATTAAATATGATTTTAATCTAAACTTTGTTTTCACGCCCGTAATAACAGACTTTGAAAGCCATACTTAAAACCTCACGCAACAGTGCGCCATCTAGTGAGACAAAAAACGAGAGCCCTCATTTGTGGCCGGCAACTATTGGTGTCCCTCTCTTACTCACATGTTAGACAGGGACACCAATAGTTGCCGGCCACATATTGCAGTGAAAATATGGCCCGTCTAGGAGCCCCCTTAGATACATAAGCTAAAACGCCCTTTCTGAGTGACCTGTCCAGCTCCAGCAGTTCACCTTCTCTCTGGTAAGCTGTAATAAATAACTAGGGTAAATCCGGGGTAGATGGCCATAAGGGAGAGATGGCTAATCGAAATAATTCATAGAAGCGTCGACTTTACCCCACCAGTTCCGTTTAGTTCAGTTTCTATCATGGGTGGGAGCTACGGTATAGCCAACATTTTGGGGAAATAACATCGAAAATTAGATAAAATCCTGTTGTTTTGTTTTGTCTGGTACAAATCTTTTTAAGAGTGCTCATGTTTTACGTGGTTATGACGCTAGTTTTTTTAAAGTAATGATGGTTTTAGTATTTGTTGCAAAATATAAGAGTAGTATTTCGTTCTAACCCCAAAATATTGCATGTCGTACTTTTCCTTTTTTTTATTCTACGTATGGCCATGTCTCCCGTGGAAAAAGGAGAGATTGCCAATTTAATTCAGTATGTTCAGTATTCATTTATTTGGCAAAAACATAAAACATAAGACTTATAAATACTAGTACTTACAGAAATTATGCACCCTGGTAGGGTATAGCCACAATTGTTATGTATGAAATTATAATCTAATTCTATTACACAACTAAAGTTAGATTCCTACATACCTGCCTAAAAACTACTTAAAAATACTAGACTTAAAAAAATATGTATTTCTATTATTTAAATTGCACAAAGTTAAATTATGTATTAGGTATGGCACGATAATAATTTGTTTCTACCTAAATGTGTATTAATTTAATATATCACAACAAATTTATTTATAAACAAACAAATAATATATCTATATTTTTATTAATTTATTAAGTCTGTGATAGAATAATAACATTTTTGTAAAAGGTCTGTTTTTAACTTAGCTATAAATAAAGTATTATTTTTGATATTTTTTGTATTTAAAGGCAATTTATCGTAAATGTTAATTGATCTATAATTCGGGCTGTTTTTGTAGATTTCTAGTATGGGTTAAGGAAGGACTAATTTATGGGTTCGACGGGCACTTTTTGAAAATTGGTACAAATGTAGGTTTTTCTTGACAAATATTGCTGTTTCTAAGATATATAGTGATTTAAATTTTTGAAATGTGGTTTGCAACTGCTTGGTTGGTGGATATTGGCTAGGATCCTCAGACATGTTTTCTGCATTACAAAGAGCTGGTGCGCGTCGGAGCTGTGCCCCCACAGCAGCAGCCCGTAGCGCAGCCAGGCGGCCGCGTGCGCATGGTACGTTGCCAACGCACAAGCCGTGCTGGTATTTACCTTGAGAACGCTCAGCGCATATATGAATTGTGACATTTTAACTTTACAGTTTTCGATGTGTTTTTTCCAATTTAAATGGTTATCAATAGTAACCCCTAACAATGTGCATTCGCCAACTTCTTCTACGTTAATAATCTTTAAAATTGAGTTTAAATTAATTTGTTGTTTTTGTCTTGGTCTGAACTGGATGATTTTTGTTTTGCTATTATTAGTTATAGGATTGTGGTCTTGAAGCCAATGAGCTATGGTATGGTAAGTATTTGGGATTAAAGTGTTACTATCTTGTTCATTGCTGCATTTAAATAGGATTGATATGTCGTCAGCAAACAAAACACATTTGTGTTCAGTGGTCTGTGGTAGGTCATTTATGTAAATGAGGAAAAGCACACATCCTAAAACGCTGCCCTGTGCGATTGAACTGTCAACTGTGTGAATATCCTGTGTGAATGTAATGATTGTATAGAAGTTTTCTGAAAAGTATCAGGTAGTACTGACAATGTACCATTAATTATATTACCAGTCAAAAATAAGAAACAGCAGGTGTGACGTCATTCATGGGTAGCAAAAAAATGTTAAAAACAGTTCTCGTCGAAGACTTACTTCAATGCAAGAGTGCCAGATTTGGACACATGAAAATTATACTGGGTTTGGCAACACGTGTTCCTTATAAAAAATATGTTGAAATATAGACCAAAAACTACGCTAAACCTAGAATTGCGATACGGCCATCTTATCCCTACTGCTATGGCCATCACACCCGGGCACTTCGGGAGAGATGGCCGACTGTGTTTTTTTTTAAACTCATATTTCATAACTATTTTATTAGAAATTGTGACTAATTACATAGATAATTAATTACATAGATTTCCATTGTAGCGCATAAATTCTTTTTTTTATTGGTTTTAATAAAAACTATGGCCATCTACCCCGGACTTAGAGCCTCGCCAAGCTAAGTCTGCAACGGAATAATTTGGCAACACTGTATTTTAACGTCAAATCACGTACATAATATGCGTTACATTTGCAGTGTTACCATATTATTCTCTGCAGACTTAGCTTGGCCAGGCTCTACCCTACTAGAAAGTGGCTAATAGCAAACGTCAGTTCGAAAAAAAAACACCTTTCAGAAAAGCGATCCGGATTATTTACTTTAAGTAAAAATCATTATTTTAATTACTTACCATTAGACAATAATTTCATATTTATGTAGCATTTAGCATCGGCTTTTCCGCACACACGTGTGGTTTTATTTTCTAAGGGTTAAATAAAAATATTAAAAGTTAATCAAAAGTGAAGCGGACTTGAAATAAATGTAGGTATTAGGTAGGTGCACTCACTAGGCATGTAGTAAAGAACGCATTTGCACAAAGCTAACATATTTCGGGCTTCGCACTCCATCTCGCAATTCCTTAACGTATAAGTTCTGAAATATAACGGTTGTGATAAATGTTATTCGGTTCTGTTTCTAAATATGTTTTGGGGTAACACATTACCTGTAGAAGACCAATTCCTTTTCGCTAGAGAACAGGCAGAGTCGCTTTTCAATGTCGATTGACTTGAGTGCTGGTTGAGCATCGGATATCCTCGTTTGTATGGCAACCCGAGTTTCTATCCCAGGCCCGTAGATATCACCCAGGTTCGCAATGTTAGGGGTTTCCGTGGGGTTGTGCAGCAGAATCTGAACATTATTTAATTGTGCTTTAAAAG
>NC_133480.1:9976611-10082707 GCF_025370935.1 Choristoneura fumiferana
TTTATGTAGCATTTAGCATCGGCTTTTCCGCACACCACGTGTGGTTTTATTTTCTAAGGGTTAATAAAAATATTAAAAGTTAATCAAAAGTGAAGCGGACTTGAAATAAATGTAGGTATTAGGTAGGTGCACTTACTAGGCATGTAGTAAAGAACGCATTTGCACAAAGCTAACATATTTCGGGCTTCGCACTCCATCTCGCAATTCCTTAACGTGTAAGTTCTGAAATATAACGGTTGTGATAAATGTTATTCGGTTCTGTATTCTAAATATGTTTTGGGGTAACTCATTACCTGTAGAAGACCAATTCCTTTTCGCTAGAGAACAGGCAGAGTCGCTTTTCAATGTCGATTGACTTGAGTGCTGGTTGAGCATCGGATATCCTCGTTTGTATGGCAACTCGAGTTTCTATCCCAGGCCCGTAGATATCACCCAGGTTCGCAATGTTAGGGGTTTCCGTGGGGTTGTGCAGCAGAATCTGAACATTATTTAATTGTGCTTTAAAAGAGTGAAGGATACTTACCTACGTAGTTACAATGTGTGGGAAAATAAACATACCTTAAAACTCGGGCTTTTGGTTGAAGCGCAGTAGTACTCGGCTATATTTGCGTCCAGAACCAATGTTAAACCGTGATCAGTGCCGATACCTAAAAAATGAAAGCGAAAGTAGGTATTTTTATTATCACCTACTATTAGCCATCATTACGTAGGCCCAATATATATTTTTTAACATTTTGTAAGAAAAGTTTAGCCAATATTTAGATACCTATTGAGAACAATTTATAAAAATAAATATTTAAACTAAACATTGCACGTAGTAAAGATTGTATTAGTATGTAGAGCCTCGCCAAGCTAAGTCTGCAACGGAATAATTTGGCAACACTGTATTTTAACGTCAAATCACGTACATAATATGCGTTACATTTGCAGTGTTACCATATTATTCTCTGCAGACTTAGCTTGGCCAGGCTCTATAAGTAATAAATAAGTTCAGTTACGAATTTAATTTTTATCAACCTTATATCCTGACTTGAGCAATAATCATTCAGTAGCCTAGCATTTTTGACCGGTTTTCTATGAAATCATTATTTTATCTGTACCAGTTTCATCTAACAGCTCCAGCATTTACATAACGGCAGTAAGTAACCGTCGAATATGTATAAGCTGCTTATGTAAAATCCTTTCCGTTATAATAACCTTTTGGTCTCCACGGGAATCCATTGTAGGGTGCGTTGGCCGGATAGCCACCTTCAGGAGTCCAATCCACAGAAGGCAATGGGAATGTAAAATTCATGTCGTTCAAAGATTTCCTGAAACGTATTCACACAACGTATTAACAAAAGCGAGCTATGCTGAAGTAAAGAAGAAGAAACATAGTGAATTCTTACGGATTTCTAAACATTTTGTTTCGATGCACCACGTTGAACGTGCAACATAGGCCTTCGTCGGTCAACTGGGCATTGAACAAATCCTCACAACTCATCTCACTCGAGTCCCAAATGCACATCGCCAACATCTCGCTGCACGGTTGGGTCACCTACAAAATAATCCGCTTTAGACTACTAAGAATGAATTTCTTATATGTTTGATATTTTACTACTGACATTGATCAAGAATGACCGTGTGTAGTCCCAATCTGCGCTTTCAGCCGCATCATTATCGAATATTTCTGTATCATCTTGTGACGTGCACAAACTCTCCAAAAGTTTCTTATCGACGGGTGAACTGAAAATAAAAAAAATGTGTCTGGTTAAAGTTAAACCTTATCTACTTCCGATCCATTATGGACACATTACGCACCCGCTCTTCTTATATCGCTCCGCTACGGACTTCTTCGCTTGGTTAACGTTACAAATGGTGATAGCAGGGAACGGCAGGTTTTGCAGAGGCATGTTTTCAGAGTTGATGCTCACTATCATAGGCGACATGCGCCATTTCGCATATACGTTCAAAATGAAGAATCCAGCGCACACTATAGAGCAGCTAAATGCTCCCAACCAGAAAAATCTATAAGATTACATTCATTACATAAATCTCTGCGTATTTAATAGCTATCCATAAAAGATGCTGTAGTTTTTAAACACTGATTACCTTTCGAACCAAGTCAACTTCTTTTCTCCTACATATCGGAGGCCATGTAATGTGGACGTCAGTAAATACTCTCTAAGGTCCTTTCGGACACCTGCAGTGTTCCAATCTGGCAATATAGACCTGCGAGGTCTTTCCTGTGGTATGAATGTTGGGTGAATAAATTGGTATGGACCATAAGTTCTTCTGTAATTTCTTCCTTTTGATTTACTTGCGACGATTTTTACTTACCTCGCTCCTGCTTCTGGGTAGATTTTGTTTTTTGTCCCAAACATACCATGGTGTCGTCTCTTGGTTATTCTGAGTAGTCCAATAATTTTGCTTTAACAATCGAAAGCATCATTTGAATTAGCTAGGTAGCTATCTACTTAACTTAATATTTAAATAAGTATATTTTCTCCAAACTTTTACCCGGACAAAATGGGAATGAAAAATAATGAATAGTAGGTACCTTTCGAAAGTTCTCTATAGATTCATTTCGTGGGCGTATGCCAAAATTGTGGTGAGGATAGACCATCGTGGAACTCTTACTTTTAAGCCAATTTCAAAGAGTTTTTGTTACTCCAGGCGGACACATCTCTACCAGAAAGCGTGGCGTTGGAGTGGCGGTGTACATGTAACCTAATTTCCCTTAGTAAATGTTTGCAGGGTAATCGTTTGATTGCGCGGCTGAATGATAGATCGACCTTGCTCCGCCTCCATTGCTAGCTTTCGATAGCACAATTATACATTTTCAAGTTATTTGTCTTTTGTCTCGATCTATGTAATTAGATTTGTGATGGCGTTCGTTCAGGGGCCAACCCTTCATTTCGTTCATTGAGATTAAATTTAATAACATATTCGATTATTTACTATCTATGTATAGATATCTGCATGTCTAATACGGTATCGAGAGTAAAGAAAAAATATATATTTTTTGGAAACTATAGGTCTTAGAGGTGAGACGTATATACTAGGCAAAACGCGGACTGAGTCTTGCGAGTACGCGTCCACAAAAAGACTAGATCCAATAACTAGGTCCACGAGTATCTACGCTACGAGTACTTAACTCATTGCGTAAACAAAATGATTCCCGTAAATGCGCTCCCGTGATTGCGTTTTAGTAGTTTTACGAAGATCGAACTACCGAATTCCGCGTCATAGTTCAGTCTTCACACTTCATATTTTTAAATACGGACTAAAAACTTCCCTTCATACTGTCAGCAATTTTTCTAAATTTTTCAATAAAAAAGTGTACATAAATGCTTATTTTCAAGTTGGCGGAACGTTGTCAGCCGCCGTACCTACTCCTAAATACTCGTACGCTAAAAGAATCGCGGGCGACGCGTACTCACGCGTCCAAGCCAAAACCTATTCCAAAAACCTATTACAGTAAATACGTCTCACCTCTAGTCTACATATTACTAAGTTAATCTGTATATGATTGTTTGTTTCATAATAAATAAATAATAATAAATAAATGATTCAGCGGCACAAAATTTGGCCCACTCTACTTAGAAAATCACCTATTACTGCATACGTTTGAGGGCCAGATTTTTTTCCGCTCAGTATATTAAAGGTGCCTACAGTGTAATCTGAGTGCAGTCGGTCTGGACTGTTGGCAGTACTGGTAGACTCGTTACTCACTGCAGGCATGCACCTCACCGCATGGTATAATATGGCATGAGGGTATGAGATCGCGAGTGCACTGTACACTGTACCTACTTATCATGAAACAACCTTACTTTTTTTTATTCGACTGGATCCTTTTCACTTTTTCAGTCTATCTACATGTACAGTCGCCATCAGATATTTCGGGGCGGCCAAGGTGGTCAAAAATATCGATACATGAACTCTAATACCTTAATAATGTGCATGTGCCGATGGCGACTGTACACAAAAAAATGAATGCCAACAAGAATTCTGGAAGTACAGTCCTAAGTATCTGAAATTGAACTTCCAAGATCTGACTCTAATCTCTATATTAGTACAAATACAAACATTTAATACAAGACAAGTGAACTTATGTAAACGATAACTTGCAAAAAAAGAAGAAAAAAAGAAGGGACTAGTATAATTCAATGTTGTCATCGTTTATTTGTTATGAAAATTTTATGAATACCTAAGTAAAATATGGCGCCATTTGAACTCATTTATTGCCAATAATTAATAGTAAACTATTTTATCTTTGTTGATGTTATATTATAATCTAGTTAAATATTTTATTCAGTTAAGTAGCATGACAGGCTCCGTTTCCACCAGAGATGTAGGTACCTATCAGGATGTGTTGCGAGGAATGTGTTATTTTGCTTTTCATGAACCAATATAAAAGCTTTATTTATCTATCCTCGCAGCCTTAACCCATAACCTATCATAGTTTTTTTTTGTATTCGACTGGAAGGCAAACGAGCAAGTGGGTCTCCTGATGGTAAGAGATCACCAGCGCCCAAAAACATCTGCAACAACAGGGGTAATGCAGACGCGTTGCCAACCTAGAGGCCTAAGATGGGATACCTCACGTGCCAGTAATTGGATATTAACCCCTCGTATGTGGGAACTAAAAAAAGTACTGAATTCTAGTCTCATCTGTTTTAATTTTAATAAACATAATTAAGCTGATTAAAAAAAATACAAAAAGATAGCCTTAATTTTGGCACTGATCAGCGCCTAAAACATACGAGGGATTAAAACATCGCATGTCCCGCCGGCCGTCCCGCCCGCAAAGTTTCCCGCTAACCTTGCTCGTTTCGGAAGGTGCACGTGAAGTGGAAAGGTGATTCATTAATTTAAACAACAAACATAGGTATTTTCCGTTCCATATAATTCGTTATTACGCATACATACGAGTAATTATGTACAAAATATCGTTCGATATAATTTTATAAAAGTAACAAAAAGCCACAGGGATAAAAGAGGCTGACGCACTTGCACTTTGAAGTGTTCCTAAATGAAGAAGAGATCGAAGTAAGGAGATGGGGCCACGGCGGAGAGCTAGCGCGTGACGGTGCGCGCTCCGCGGGAGCGCGGGTCAGGGGCTGGCGCTGCGTCGGCGCCCGGGATAGGCGAGGGGCTTCACCAGTGCTGCTGGGGGCCCTGCGCGGGCGCGGCGTGCGCGGCTTGCGCGTGAGCGGCCAGGTGAGCGGCGCGCGCGGCGGCCACCTCGGGAGTCTCCAGGATGCCAGAGCCGTCGTGCGACAGTCTGATGTTAGCGGCCTGGTGAGCGGGGGCACCCTGCCATGAGGGAGCACCGTTCCACTGTTGGTGGGCGGGGGCGGCGTTCCACTGCTGCTGGGCGGGAGCGTTCCATTGCTGGTGAGCGGGAGCGTTCCACTGCTGGGCGGGGGCGGCGGACTTGGCGGCGGAGAGGGCGGCGAGGTGAGCGGCGCGGGCCTGGGCTACCTCAGGGGTCTCGGCAACGGGTGCGGGAGCGGGGGCGGCATTCCACTGTTGGTGGGCGGGGGCAGCGTTCCACTGTTGGTGAGCAGGTGCAGCGTTCCACTGTTGGTGAGCGGGAGCATTCCACTGCTGAGCGGGGGCAGCGTTCCATTTGGGCTGCTCAGCGCGTTGCCAGTACTCTTCGCTGTCCCACCTGGGGTCGTATGAGCCATCGTCCTGGGGATTGGGGTTGTTTTGGGAAGCTTGTTGCAGGGCGGACAGGTGGGCAGCGCGCGCTTGTGCGACCTCGGGAGTGTCCAGGATGTTGCGACCGTCCTGAGACAGAGCGATGTTCGCCGGGGGACCAGCCCAGCCCTGGGACGCCTGGGCCCCGCACGCCAACGCCAAGCAAGCAACAATAATCTGTGAACAATGCAACAAGCAATTAAGAGGTGTGAACCAAATGTTGTAAGTACTGCAATGATATGCTAAATGTTCAATTGCCTTATAGTAAGTAGTTAGTAAATTCTGGGTGTTGACTTTATGTTTGATCTAAGAGCCTAAGTCGTAGGTATCCTCTATATCAGCAGTTGTAATAACTGCTGTATTCATTATTTATTGTGTCAGTTAACGAGATTGTATTAGAATTATTGGCCGGCATCACGTCTAATTGCACCAGCCGCGCGCTATGTAGAACAAGTTGTAGGTACCACGGTTAGCACTTATACATAATTTTAGTGTCTGATAACTCGCTCTCGATACAGTTAGCTGTCTGTAGTCTTGGAACGTTAAGACGCTATATTAGTATTAACTATCTGCAGTTTAAAACGCTGTTCAATAGACTTAGACTTTAGATTCACTCGTAAAATGCCCTACCTATTTACTATGTTTTTATACGCGTTCGTAACACACAGTCTTATGTAAATAAGTTCCGAAGCTTTGATGTATATATCTTGTAAAGACACTATAATATTGCTTAAGGTGCCTGTTACTTTGTGGCTAAACTATGATTTGCATTTATTTTAATTTATGCTGGTACCTAACCCAGATAAGTAGGTATGACCAGGTGTTCTCAGTGGTCAGGAATGCCCAAGGTAAAAAGGTTAATGGTGAATAACAGTCGGCCATCGAAGCAAGTTTACAGAATACTATTAAAAGTAAAACTTTGGTCAATTAATGTTTAATTGGCAACCTCCAAAAAGATACGGAAATTAACAACAAATATGGTGTGATGAGGCAGTAAAAAAGTAAATGAAAATCAAAAGTAATTTAATGTTTCCATCTCTCACAAAGAAATAAACTTACTGGAAAAGGAATTTATTATTCATATTATCTTCTGAAATAAATTTCCATATAATTATAATGTATATTATTCAATTGTGTAATTTGCAGTTATTTAAGTATCCTTAATAATATGTAAATTAATGCAAATATAGTAAAGCTTGCTTGCATTATTGTTTATGCTCTAGTTACGGTTTCATTTGCGGCAATTTATGACAACTTAGTAACAGAATTTTATTATTTTAGTGACAATAAAAGCAACGCCTTGTTGAGATAACAGAACTATTGAGAATAGCAATTTAGTTGAAAGGCCAGATACTAGAATTACT
This sequence comes from Choristoneura fumiferana, assembly GCF_025370935.1. Lineage (NCBI taxonomy): Eukaryota > Metazoa > Arthropoda > Insecta > Lepidoptera > Tortricidae > Choristoneura > Choristoneura fumiferana. The sequence goes on from NC_133480.1 coordinate 9,983,664, forward strand.
TTGCCAAATTGCTCTAAGTAAGTTGTTATGTTTTGTTTTATTGAAAAATTGGTAAAGTGGACATAGTTTGGTAAAGTGAGCAATTGGCATTAGGTACGTGTATCGAAGCTTTCGTTTTTATTTTATAAACTAAGATTTCTTGCTTAGTTAACTCGAACATTGAAAAACTTGTGGTATGAATGCATTGGTGAATTGAAGCGAAGTAAAGTTCAGGAATGCGTAACGATGTCAGGGCTTGCGTCCGTCGTTCTTGGCCAGCCTAGCCCTGCCCCTCGCAGCATAATCAAATTGCAGATTTACTCGTTTCTACATAGTTTTAATGCCTTACCGACCGACCGATCAATTTCCAATACGCTTGCATGGAGAGCGAGTGCGATTTATGATTTTATAAATCGCATTGGGGCTCGTAAACTCAAGGTACTTAAACTACTTTACCACTGAACTGATCTAATAAATATAAACGTGACTCAGACGGTCTTTATATTGTTGTTTTGAAATTCGGTTTCAATAATAATTTAATATGTTCTGATACCTACTCTGGAATTGATTATCATCCTAGCTAAGCAGGATAAGTAAAAAGGATGTAGGAGAAAAAAATCAGAACACCGCGGGCGATATTGTATGTAAAGGTTATCTAATAAGTACAAGTGCCATAAAACTAGGCCACGTTATTACTTATTAAAATAATATAATCTTTTAAACTTTAAGGATGTTAAGTAACGCGTCCGTGCTTGCGCGTGACGTTGCAAAACGTGTGATTAAAATCGCTAGCACTCGTTCTGAGAAAATGCGGAGTACATCCTTGAAATAGTCGTGTCAGCTATGGTGAAATGTTCACATTGTAGGAAAGTAATTAAAATAAATTGTAAGAAATCAGGTCGTTCCGATTGTAATCTAAACAATAGTTACCTAGTTTTAATTATTTTTGCTTCACGTGTCTGTATAATTATTTTTATGCCGACAATAGGAAGTCTACGAATAGCTCGGTGACAATGAACTTCGGTATCACTTGCAAAATGAACAAAAAAGTGCACTCAAGCGCTTGGGCGTGGCGACATTGTGGCATAAAGTCACAAGTTGAAGCGATTTCAGTAACACAGTGCCTTAATACTGAGACAACTATCCCTTTCGACGTATAACACCACAAACGCAAAATACCGACTCAACGCAAAAAACCACTTTACCACTAGAGTTATGGGTTTTTTAAAACAATTTTCGATTTTAATTTAAGAAGTGCAAAATAGCGGTCCGAATTCATAGCTTGTCGTTGCTGCAACATCCATAATCCGATTAAAAATTGCAACAAAACTAAGTCAACTTTTTTAAGTGTCCGTACCGCATTCTCCTTCAAATTACTCCAATAAAAGTAAGTCAGAGCAGCGAGTGAGCGGCGCCAAGGTCCGAAGGCCTGCCCAAGGTCGGGGAGCAGGAAGCCAGCCTTCCGGACCTGCCCACGCGACCCTCATATGTCTCTTTGGCATTTGCACTTTCCACGATAATGCATTTTTTGTCCCAGTTTGCACTGGTTATTAAATCTTGACAACCGTAGCTGATCGGATAAGTCTATATCATACTTTGATTTTATGATAAACTAGCTTACGCTCACGGCTTCCCTCCCGCAGAACTTCGTACCCCGTGAGAACATCACAAAATCCGTCCTTGTTCTACGTCTATACCACAAAGGGCTCTACTCAGCTTTCTAGATCAAGAGTTTGGGCTGGACATTTATGAGTCAGTGAGTGAGTGAGTCAGTTTTTCTTTTAAATATTAAGAGTGTTATTCTCAACTATAATGTGTCTTCTTAAACATCGTTCAATATACGTATTTACAGGGTTCGTCCTACTAAACCATTTTTAACTGTTTAACAAAATGTTTTACGGCAATAGGTACACGCACGTGACTGATAGATGATCAGAATGTCTTGTTTGATGCGAGCGAAACAATTTCGAGTTCTACACTTATTTCATTAAAATTCTCGTTAATTATATCCATTTCCTTATTAAATTTTTAACTTCCTTTATATTTCGGAAGGTTGCAATAATGATGTCTAATAAAATTTATTCGTTGACTGCCTCGTTACGCAGTTATTTGCCTAAATGAGGCTAATGCTTGGTCGCATTTAATTGAATAGAGATGTTTATATGCGGTACAAGTTCAAGCATCAACTTAAATTAATATTGGCAGAATAAAGTGAGACATTAAATTTTAAACTACACTATAAATCGGGCCGCTTAAGCTCACGGGTTATTGAATTTTTCATGCGAGTGACATTTATTTTAATATGTTCGCATAATTAACAAAGAATACAGAAGGTAATGCGTATTTATCGAGCCCAAGTACTTTTTAACGCTATAAGATATCAACAGTTGACCTTCTGTAAAGTGGTTTGCATTAAAAGTAATGGCTGATGAAATTCTCCCACGCGATGCGTCACGTATAGAGAAAACGATATAAGCGGGGCAATTGTCCTTTAACATGAACGAGTGAACAAGAACAGGCAACTATGTGGGTCCAGTCTATACCGCTCAAATGTCAAGATCACGTTCTTAAATCAGGTTTATTGTCCAGGATTATCTAATTGGATTTTGATTAAAGGTCTGGTGTACCTAATCTAGAGCCGCTGTAACACTGGCCACAGCAGTGGGTGTTTAACGTATAATTATAATTAGGATATCGATTAAATTGCCGCTGGGCGGTGCGTGGGCACCGGGCATGCCCTTCTAAATCTATGCGCAGTGGAATGCAGACAAAAAGCTCTGGTGAGCGGAGACTGGCGACACCCGAGCACCCAGTGCAGCGTTGACAGCCGTAGGTGCGCCGGACAATACCCAACAATGACATGACCACCCATTTACATCATCAACTCTAACTTTTACCACCTTACCCGACCCATGCCATTTCAGTGCAAAACAAAAGCAATCTACAGGTATCTAACCCTGTCCTAGAATAGGAAGTGCGAATTTATACCTAAGCTCACTTGTCTTGATTGTCATTGAGCAATTTAGAAACCCTTAACACTGCAACTTAATTATTGACTTTACAAATAATAAAGCTATCGTGTATTATTATTCGATAGCGTAATTGTATCTGAAGAGTGAGCGATCTTTTGACATTGCTGACGTAAATGGAGCATGAAAAGGCAGAACATAGCGTCGCCTACTCAGACTATGTTCACAGATATTATGGGTGGGTGGTGTGAACTAATACACGCCCAAGATGCAAATTCCCTATGTGCAAGCGCCGTTCAAATTTATTGCAAAGATATTGTGCTTTATAGTACCTACCTAGTTTCAGGGTTCCGCACTTCAAAATTAAAACTGACAGTATGACACCTTAATAGTCCCGCGTTTCCTGATCTTTAGTACCTACTTCTGCCTGTCACGGAATTAATTAAGTTTTATTTTTATGTTGGGATAATTATATGTTGTGCTAATAATAATATTTTTGAAGAAGATGGAAGTGGAAATCACGTTATACGTAGGTAGGCAATGTAAGCACATTTGCGTCAATTTGGTAGCTTTCCATTTTGTTATGTGTATATTTTTGTTTTAAGCTCACACTTTTGATTTTATGACTGTCTCACAATACCTGTAGATGTTTATTTGTTTTAGTTGACCGGTTTTGTTTATGCACTAATTCTCTGTCGCAAATCATCAAGAAAATTCTCACGTTCAAAACAAGTCGGCAGTTAACAGTTCGTCGTTTAAATGCAATTATGATTTAAATATCTAGGTGGTAGTTAGTTATTTTAAAGTAAACTTGATTTAATGCGGCGCTGGAGGGCAATAATTTGCATTTTAACGTTACTGCAATCTTATCTTCAATAGTATTTCCTCGTTAAGAACTAAACATTTAGATCGATATGATACTGACATAATGAATGAGTAATGCAATAATTTTCTCAAATTAATTGTCTGATGATTAAGTGTAACAAATTCTGAATTCGATCTCATTAAAAAGTAGCGCAATGTCATTGTCAAGCTAAGATATTTAGCAATTGAAGGTCACCCTGTAACTGATTCAATTAAGTTGACTTCCTAGCTATTCAATATGCTCGTGTAGAAATTCTTTTTTTTCTTCAGCTCATCAATCTTTATCTTAGATTTACTTCCATAAAGTTTCATTTCGTAACGAAAACAGTATTTACACTGTAACCGCGCGTCATTATTTCTCCTGGTTCTACTTGTAATTCTTTTATGTCTAAGTAGTTCACTTGGATGAATCATATGTGGATTGAACGGGCGATGATTATTCTTTCACCTGTCTCGTTCTCCTTCGTTTGCCCTGCCCTTATTTACAATGGCGACACAATCTCGATGATTATGCATTTATAGTGCAAAGGACAGGTCGCCCTTGCCATAAAGATCAATATCTCGTTATTGGTCAACTTTCAATGACATTGCTACGGAAACGAGTCGAGTTTCATTTTGTGCTTGATCTTAACGACACCTAAACCGCATTGGTTTATTGTTATTGCAAAAAATATGTACTTCACTAGCGCAAAGGCTCACAATGAATTGCCCAACAGAACAGATTTTATTTCACCAAAGCACGCGTAAATTTTAATCGAGTCCATTTATAAGCCGCTTTGCTTAAAATGTAGCTTTTTCTTGCGAATGTTCCACGAAACAATCGTTGTTTCGACTTGACTATGCAAATTAATAATGTAATCGTTATTAGTTAGGTAACTGAAAATTGATTCATCTATATACGAGTATAAACAGGAAAACAAAGCAGTGAGTGTAAAGATGAAAGTGAGCTTGATAACATAATAAGCAGTTAGAAATGCGAACTGTTGAAGATTGATATCTTCAATCTTTAGGAATAAAACATGTAAGCACATATCAATGCAATTTTGGCCATAAGTTTAAAGGCATCGGAATGTGCAACTTTAACAGTTTTATGTATTATATATTTTACAAAATGCAGGAAAAACTATACTTAATTATAAAAAAAATGGAAAAAACTATGCTTGAACTGTCTAATTTTTTACATTAAAATAGCATATTTTATATTACTGTTATGTTGAAATTGAGATCGTGACATTCCGAGTAATTTTTGTATTTGATTATCGCGGGTAGGCAAACGACAACAATGTGTATCTAAAGCTCATAATAAAAAAAAGTTACAAAAACTTTGGGCCAGATCGAATACGAAATGCGATACTAACCGTTTAATTTTTAATTTTTAAGTTAGTACAGTTTTAAAGTAAGTATGGCGTGTTTTTTCTAAATAGAGCATGAAATAGGTATGATAGATTCCTGGCAATGACCCAAGTGCGGTCGCGTGCGCCGCCGACCTCACGTGCCGCGTCGCTAACTTTTTAATTTTCGACACAGGCCTACTTGCGCACTATGCCAATTAACGACATAATTATGACGAGCATAGACAAATGTGCATTAATATACATTAGGTAATTACTATTTAGTAATACGTTATTGTTTTATGCATTATTTCATGATAGGTAGTTGATTGATACTGAGCCGATGTATTTTTAACTTTAACTATACCGACTACATTATTGATGACATAAATCGCATTGGATACGGAATCAATATTGAATATATGAACTTTCGTTCTTTTTTATTTTTTTATTTCAGTATGTCCCTAGCTCTAGGTGTTCTTTTTACTTTTTGAATGCTTTCTTAGACTTTCCACAGAAAAGAACAGTATTACATGTTTTTGTAGTTAAGGCGCTTTGTAAGCTGTTTTAAGCATGTGTAATCTTCTGAAGTGATGATGAAAACACTATCAATATTACAAATACATCTACGACACAAGTACAAGTATTTATCTGTATCTAAAATATTTTGGTATTTCAATACGTTGAAATCGTATTTGAAAAGTTCTTTGGCCCATTGTTAGAAAAATAAGCTTTGCACGGAGTACACTTGTTTGATTTAAGATTGAGCAGAGGTCAGGTATCCTGTGGCGCGGCGCTTGCGTTGGGCAAGGCTCAAACAACAAAGTAACAACTGGTCCCGATATCTGATTTAACAATAATAAATTGAGTTATCGAAACCGAAACAGGCTCACGCAGCACCGTTAATCACTCGAACGGAACCATAGAATTTGCATAAGTGATCTACGACACATCATTAGATCAATATAGATCATTGCTGTCCGTTTTGATTGTATCAAATGTCTCCAGCTTTTTAATTAAATTGTTCACACTGCCACGAATAAAATTTGAAAATTTCAAGTACTCACCATTGGGTTCATTTTGATGGGTTGGTTGCACAGAAGTGAGAGAGAGAGAGATAGTTTTAGGTTGTTAGCGAGTTTATCGATGTATAGCGCTGCTGGAAGACTAGTATCTTCCAGGACTCGCTATGTTGAAGTGCAACTTGCGTCTGACTAAATGAGGGCGGGAGCGTGCTTTTATAGTTCGGCGCGAGCGCAGAGGGGGTGCGCGGCGCGGCGCGTGAAAGTGTTGGGACAATGTGCCATTGATAATGGCTGAATATCATATTCAATGGCAGTGCGTAACCATGTGGTGGCGAATTTTTCGGTGGTGTTTTGGCAAGTGTTAACGTTTGAGTTGTTTGCTTATGGAATCTAGTATAGTGATATTTGTTACGGTTGACTATTATTTTCTATATAATGATTCCGCGCTAGAAGACGAGTATTTCATTTTTTAATATTTTTGTAATTTGATTTCTTTTTTTGTATTTTTGCATTAAATGTTTACTGAGTAATAGTTGTTTCTATAAAATATCCCAATCATGAGATTTATAAGATTGAGTTGATGATCACAATTATTTTAGTAAAAAGGTAAGTTAATAGGTATAAGACAGAATATTCTTGCGGATTTTTTTATTATTACGTAAAAATGGTTTTAGTAAACAGTGACTCCAAATACGTATGTTGCCAACCCTTGCAAATATTTGAATTAGTACTTTCAACAAGAACATGATGAATTGTAATTTGTGCTTCCCAAACAAAAATAGTGTAAGTTGTAAATCATAGACTATTATTATGAATATAAGTTTTTTTAATTTTATTTCGTAAATAATCGGGAAGCGTCGTAGAGGGTTCGTAGCATGACGTAGCGCTTAGCGCGTAGCACCGCTACAAACAGGCACGCTCGCTGTTCCTGATCCCGAGGCTATAACGGCATTTTACACAGTTTACAAATCAACACGTTTCAGACTTACTATAACTATAAGCAAGTTACTGTAGCTATAAATTAAGTACACTACCCTGGAGTAAAGCATGAATAGAAGTAGAAAACGGATAAAAAAATGTATATACGAAATTCTTGTTATGTTCAAGTACCTAGGTATGTACTGTACACACATCAAAAATATCTTGGGATACTCATTATCCCTAGACAAATTTGATGTATTTAGAGCTGGGTCGTTACGTATTTTTTTAAACGTAACGTAACAGAGTCTTTTTCACAAGTAACACAGTTTCGAAAAACAGTTTCTTTGCTAGAGCTTGATTTCATTTCAAAGGAAACGAAAGCTTCGTTATCAAATGTAGCTCTTTAGAATATTTGAACAGTGTGCTTCAAGAAACACTTTGGTTCAAGAAACAGTTTTTTTATATTAAAAAAACGTTTGTTTTGAAACTAGTTTAAGATGAATCTGTTATTTGTTTTTGTGAGAAAATTTCCTCAAATTAACGCATGTATGTGATAGTCTGTAGTATCGTTTCTCAAGTCGAAGTGTATGTCTAAAGAAATTGTTACTCCGTTACTATAATAAGAAACTGTTTCTCGAAACAGCTATAAAAAAAACCGCTCATCTCTATAAGTATTAATATGCCTATATCGAAATGTTCAAAAACAATTGTCTAGGAATAAAATATACCTGGGCTTTTGATGAGGGCATTTGTTTAATATTGTTAAATGCGAAGATAATAGCCCCCATCATTTGTGATTTCTATTTTTTTTTCCTTTTACTGCATATTTAATCAATGTCGCCTGGCTCCTAGATTCACTTTAAATTTTTGTTGTTTAGTAGTTGTAGCAAATAAAAATTAGGAAATGCTTTTGGATCAATTATATTATAGCTCAATAATGTCTGTGAGTAAAGTAGTACAACTAAGTTTAAAGATACGTTAAAAATAAGTTTTTTTTTCAGTGTTGAAGGATATTATAATGAATGCATCTTAAGTCATTAAACCGACAGTTTATTTGCGGTGCAGATATCTTACCACCATAATAAAAATAAATGTTATTGTATTTTTTTTGCTAATAGCCGGTGCCAATTTTCGTTTATAATACAATTACTCTTTATTGTGGTCACACCACAATAGTAAGCGATACAGAAAACACTGTGTATATACATAGATAGAAAATTACATCTGTTTTCTGTATCAATAGATAATCAATAGCCGGCGCTTCAGAGTGATTTCTTCCAGGCAACCGATTTTGTTTAGTAGGCTATCATCGTATTTCTGAAGTGCTCCTTACATCATCTGAAATAAATTATTGTTAACTCCAATGGCTAGAGATACGATTATATCACCACTCGAAAATTGCCGATGGTTATTTGAAATGATCTGCTTCACACTATTAGCTTTAAAAAGGTCAGTATTTAACTCTCCAAAAGTTAGCAATTCCATAATATGCCCAGCTTTAGAATAGGATGATCCTATACAGGGCCGGACTTAGGCCGCTTGTAGATGTCGGACGGACAACGGAACGTTTTTTTTTGCCGGACTTGCAGTGTTGTATGGCTCACAATGAATATGTGTACATGCACCGGACACTTGTCCGGTGACTTGGCTATACGAGTACAACACCGTAAGTTCGGCAAAAAAAACGGGCCGTTGTCCGGTGAAACAACGGACGTCTACTAGCGGCATTAGACGTCGGCCATAATAAGCACAGGTCAAAATGTATGTATTTTTTTAAACCTGTATTGTGGGAGGCCGTTCCTTGTGAAGGCCCCGGGGCTGTAGCCCCGGATGCCCTCCCTAAATCCGGCCTTGGGCTTCTATCTTTCTCCAGGTATTATAGAACTGTGGTGTTAAAGGCAAGGCAAAAACCATCGCATTATTAACCCAAGAAAATTGCCGTGTCATGCAGGTTCAGAATAATTATGCGAACTTATCACTTAATTTTTCACAGTTGCTTGGAGTATTCAGAGTATTCGATGTTATGATACCTTGATACCAACGTTTGTACGATAAAAAATTGCATATGCGTTCCTGAGAAAAAGTCTTGACAGTCAGACAACGAAGTTAAGTGAGCGAAGTCACCCTACAAGGGTTCCTTTTTTATGTACTCCAAAAAGTGAAGTCTGTTTTTTTACACAACTTAAGTACCTAAAGCCCATAAGTAACTTAAGCACTTAATAGCCGGGTCGCACAGATAAACATTGTTTGCAAATGAGTTTATCTGTAATTTAAATACGTTTTCATTCCCCGTTGACAATTTTCATGTGACAGGACACCGTAAAAGCGTCAGCTATCGGCACCTCAAGGCAGGGCAGGCAGCGTCCATTCATCGAAGAATTTAAGCTGCAGTTACATCTGAGTAATTGCACGTCGGAATTTGGATTGGCGTTTCGTATAAACTGCAGTATCAGTTTCCACCTCCTAAACGTTAATCGATTTTGTTTACAATTAACCTATCAATAAAAATACTTATACATAAAGGAAGTAAGGTATTTAGATCATTCTGGCCACAACAACTGCATATCTACTTCCGCTGCTAGGCTACGGATGAACATGTGATTCTCCTTAACGTAGGTTTAATATTTGTATTCATCATACAAGCATCTGTCCCTATTTAGATTCGAACTCGAGACCTTAAGCTTCATGGGTGTTCAGGGTGGCTACTAAATACGAAACTCGACACTCGAAGTTCGTATCGCACCGTCCCTTTCACTCGCGTATTAAATAATATTAGTGTCAGCGGGACGGCATGACACGAACTTCGATTTTCGAATTTCGTAGTAGCCCCTCAGGTTTAAACTTAATTTTGCCTGTAAGATCCTTTACTTCCGCTAGTGTATCGGCATCCTTAATCGACAATTCATGGACATTACATATTGCATAGGATAAGTTCTTAAAGAAACCCCGCTGCGCGTACGATGACAAACATAGCTTTTTAATTTAACACAGTATCGTTTACATTAATTCTTGCAATTACTTTTCAATTTTGGAATCGAATCGTCAATCTTTTTTTAAACGTGTAAAGTGACCCGGGGCTATTGTAACTGGGGGGATATTGTATCTGAGCCGTCTGATGGCGTCCTTACGACGCTATGTTCTTCTCGGCCATTTTACAATGTGTTCGCCAGAAAACTGTCTTCACACAACACGCATGAATATGGCTAACATGGCGTCGTAAGGACGCCATCAGACGGCTCAGATACAATATTCCCCAGCTACAATAGCCCTGGGTCACCTTACCTATAAGTATATTTTAAACTTTTGTATTTAACTTCATATTTTTATTTAATTTAAGTAGAGGTATGTAAGAGTAGATATGTGGTACAGTCAACGTCATAAATAAGTTATCATTTTTGTACAGACCTCTTCACTTTAACGTCATGTTTGAAAAGCCATACGAAATTGTAAGCGATACAGAAAACAGGTACACAGAGAAAAAATTACAAGGTGAGCAATAGGCGGCCTTATCGCTTAAGAGCGATCTCTTCAAGGCAACCTTTTTTTACAGAAAGAAGGAAGGACTAGTTAAGAACAGGTGGGGCATCAAAAGTAGATCAGAAAATTGAAACGTAACAGAAATACATCTACGAATACATACATAATTATATCGTACATATTATGTACGTCCAAGTAAATATAGGCAGTGAGATAAACAGCAAAAAAAATAAATTATCATAAAGCTAATAATTACAAGATGACAGATAGTGCTCCTTAAGCATAGATTTAAATAGTGACAAAGATTTTGCGCGTCGTAAGTCAATCGGTAAGGAGTTCCACAACCGAATAGCCTGGATAGTATAAGAATATACATAGAATTTGGAGTTAGATAGAGGCACGGTAAGGAGAAAGTTCTGAGAGCATCGAATAGAAGTTACGTAGCGTTTGAGATAGCGAGGAGTTGCAGGGTTAAAGAGAATGCCGTAAAAAAGGTGGAGAATGTTAGAGTTACGGCGAAAGCGCTGCGGCGGAGCTGTACTCGTAGATCAAATTTTGTAAGTACATTTTTACTCACTGTTAATGACCAGAATTTGTAAATTGGATGACAATGCAAGTAAATTCATCATCATCATCATCATCATCATGAGCCTATAGCAGTCCACTGCTGGACATAGGCCTCCCCCAATGACCGCCTTTGGCCCTGTCCTCGGCTAGACGCATCCAGCTACCAGCAGCCTTTCCCAGATCGTCACTCCACGTCCACGTGGCCGGAGGGCGGTCTACACTACGTTTGCCTGCCAAGACGCGTTCTCCACTCGAGAACTTGTTTACTACAGTACAGCGGTTGTCAGCCACTTCAACTTGCTAATTCTCTATTTTTTTAAACGTTGTACGAGTACTTATTTAATTTTGTAAGACATTTTTCTGTAAAGTCGAGTATGAAAAAATGAACTTATCCAACACTTCTAAAACTGTACCTACCACAGACTGTCAAACAGACGATATTTTGAAGTGTTTCGAATAGATAATAGGGAAGTAATTTTTTTTTGCAAAAGTACCTTCCATAAAAGATTTACTATCATAAAATCTTCTTCTTCTTCTTCAATTCTGCAATTCTTTTTCTTTCTCCAACAATTTTGATGAAGTTTGGTATGTAGAGTAGAGTAGTGGAGTTACCGAGTTTTAGCCCGAGCGGAGCTTGGTTGCTCAAGTACTAGTTGATTATACAACGAGTGCACAAAATATGTAATTTTTCCACCTGAGCCGCACTTGCAGCGCACGCGGCTTGGCAGTTTGATCGAGGAGAGAATGGATTTTATGAATGAGCTTTTCACTTCGATAGTGAGCAAATAAATGTTCACTTACAAGCTTTTATTTTTCCTGCATTGCTGTTTCTATTGATATCTTATTTATTAGAATTGCCTAATTTTAACTATTTAGTAGGTATCATAAAACTCAAGTTATATATTTTTTAATGAATTAAATGAATTAAAACTTAATTTTTTAACCAACTTCTAATTTTTGCGGCTATCGGCACCAGATTACCTTGCGGTCTTAGACGAAGCGAAAATGTTTCTTTATGAACTAGAGCATAAAAAATAATTAAATACTTATTTCAATTTCTTAATTTCGATTATGACTGTGCGCGGGCCTATTTGGTAAAAAGTACCAACTTTCATTTCAGGAGGTGTGTTTTAATTAAAATAAGTGACTATAATTCATCATTCTACTTGTTAATTGTAATGTAAGGGTAAGCTATAACCAGCTCGTTAGTGATAAATGATTGTTTTTAAGAAACAATGAAAGTGGAAAATAATAACACATTAACTAATTTGTCGAGAATATTGTTAATTTTCATGTGTTATTGTTTGTTATTACGAAATAAACAACATAGAAAAACCGTCCAAGAGCGTGTCGGACACGCCCAAGATAGGGTTCCGTAGCCATTACGTATTTATTATGGATTTATAATTTATAATCTTATGTCCTTCCGGGTCTTAATCATACCTTTAATCTAAATTGGTTGAGCAGTTCCAGTGTGTAAGGCGGAGATAACAAACAAACTGACAGCCAGTTAGTTACTTTGGCATTTATTATGTTTGTAAGGAAGTAAGGATATGGTTAAGGATAAGGATAAAGTAAAGATCTAAGGTGAATGGTTTTTGCTCCAAAGCAAAAAAAAAATCACATCTTCGCTTACCATCACGCGTGATTGTAGTCTAAAGCATGTATATAAAAAAAAAATCGACGTAGGATATTTCTTGTATCGGTAAATAAAGCCTAACGTAAGCCTATTTATCTGATTTCGTGACTGGTGATGTGACTTTACTTGTAGGCACGAAACAATTTTCACGCCCTAATAGTGTTCACGGCGTTCAATAATACGTATTTACTGTTGCGGTCAGCCGATCGCTATCCGATATCACGAATGTGCAGTACTAAAGTGTGCTCATTTACATACTTCACTTTAGTTGTTGCTTCTGTGGTCTGCCAATATTAGATCGCGTGACGAATTACATGTATGTACTTATCAACGGTTATTAATGACTCTGATCGAATCATTACATCAGTGAAATAAAGGACTGTCGAAATCAATGATCGAATTATTGGACCCGCAGACACTACGAGAAATCCTACGATCGAACTGCACCGATCTATTCATCCGTTTTATCGTAAATTCTTGTTCCGATGGTGACCGACTCGTGGCCAACGACGTAATAGCGATTGTGGCTTAATTAATAGCCCCTAACCGACGAAAAATCGTACAAAACTTTATAGTTTTTCCACACACACGATACGATCGCTATCAGTCCAATTGTACAGCCTGGTCGTTAGGATTCTTCGTAGCGTCTGTAGGCTCTATTATACTGAAATCACGAGCAGAAACTGGATAACTAGCCGTTACCCGCGGGTTCGCTTGAAAAAGGCATTAGATCCGGCATTTTCAAAAATGTGGTCGTCGCGTCATTTACAGGTGCGAAATTTCATGTCTCTTATAGTGGAAAGTATTTTGGGATTTTCCAAAATAGCCTAATTTGCCACCACTTAATTGGTGGTTTAATGAGCTGTCAAAACAGGATTCCCCATAGGTTTTGAATGGCAATAGGTTATTAATTCTCACTCCGTAATTGATTATTTATTTATTTCCAAGCTAATAATTAATTTTCGAAGCTATTAAGTAATTTACACTTAATTAAAAATAAAAATTAAGTAATAATTTAATTTTTATATGGGTGCTGTGTCTTGGAATTATTATTTAATGGTTCTTAAAAATTTATTGAAGCTTGTGTCGTACGAAATTACGTCACAATTAATTTAGAAATTTATCCTTAATGATGTACCAAAAAACAGAAGCAGTAGGCAGTTAATTATTGGTCTCAATTAATTATGTATTGTTTTTTAAATATGCATATAATATACCTATGTAGGTACGTGTGTTGTTGGGCCATCAGCCAAATATGTGGTCTACCACCCTAAAGTTGATAATCGTTTGCATGTCACAAAACAATAATGCCAATAGACGTGTCTGTCAACTTGAAAGTTCGACTTTAGCGACATATTCATTTGATAGGAACTTGTTTAAAAATTGATAGACCACTTATTTTGCTGATGGTACATATCGTAGGTAATGTATATGTATATTATATGAGCCTAGTTGCCTGCAACAAATAAACAAGTAGGTAATAGTAATAGATCGTCACTACATTTAAAGAAGTTGATACCACAAAATCGAAATTGTTTCTCAGTGAACTTTATGAACATTAGGTTTTTCAAGGGTCAACTCAGTTGGTATATATATTGATTAGAGATACGAGATTTTTTTAAAGTTGTGGAGAAATGTAATCTTAGTATAAAAACTCGACATGAAGTAAAAGAAATAGCGTAAAGCAAAATCCGCTTGCGGCATGTCGTGTGACCTCGCGTGCATTTCCCTGCGCCTGCGACGCTGACGTGCGCTTCCGCTCGCGGTGACAGTTAAATGGAGTGCATTCCAAAATACCAACGTTTCAGCTACTCGGCGGCTCGGCCAGCATCGTTTGTCGCCGAGTACCAATCTTCTTTTGGCCTTTCCTTCAACTTCTTTAAAGGACTTACTCCAAATCCTTCACAGTGCCATCTACTAGTTAAGGGCTAATCTAGCTTTAAAACTACCATTATGCATATGGGACCAGAGCTTAGAGCTAAAAAATGGTTTAATAAAAGCAAAAATAAATTACAAATAGGGTTTCCGTTGGTTCCACACTAGGCTAAGCCTGTCACGATTCATTATTATTATTATTATTGCCAGGCAGGGGATTATTTTTTCGCATCCGCCCTTGCTACTAGTGGTACTAGTTTGAGGAGTAAAATAGAGTCTACGACAGTTTTTTTTTAATTTATCTTTGTAAACCGTGAACGTGAATCGAGGTAACTTTTTAATATTTATTTTAAATAAGCTTTTGCCTTAAATAATTAATTATTAATGTACATATTTATAATTAAGGTCCAAAATCAGTCTTTATGACTAGATACATATTTTAAAAAATAATTAAAATTTCTAAATGAAATAAATGACATATTCCATCGCTTTGTTTGCTGTTTTTGTTTCTAATTCCATTCCGAAAACAATTCACAATTATTGTCTTCATTCGTTCCTAACCGAATGATCTCGCTTGTGCATAATGATGTCATCCAAATGGCCCTACATAGAAACCACTCATTACGAATTCGATCTGCGAAAATAACCTGACTAAGACAAAATGCTAATTCGCCATAGCATAATCCATAACATAACCCTTGTTTCCACGTAACGTAAATGTCAGGGGTAGGTCGCGGTATTGACGCCTCTTGTGTCGGTTCGTGTCTATGACATAAACTAGTATGTGGATAAAGGCGTGTTCACACCGGTAATCTGGTGGCATGATAATCAAAACAATTTTGGGCGAACAATTTTGGTTTATTAATAAACAGGTACCTTTTAGGGTTAAAAAAAAACCTTTATCGGTCAATTTCAATAAGTGCAAAATAATTAGATGCTTCTGCCGGGAACTTTATCTGTCATATTCACAGACGAAGTCAAGCAAACCGGTTCACACCGGTACCTCACCGGTTCAGTAGCAGCCTATTCATTCTAGCCTTGAAGAGATTCTAGCCCTAAATTGTATTTATCCGGAAATACAGACGACGGGACCGAATTCCATTCCTTAGCAATTCGCATTATGAAAGATGGAGCAAACAGCTTTGAGCGGGCTAACGGAACACCAACTACATAAGGGCGAAGACGCTCCCCTCGCCTGAAAGTCCGTTGGCAAAATGGAGATGGAGACACTCACCAAAATGTATCCGGTAAAAAACAGACTTAGCCTGTAAATAAAAGAGAAGTATTGCCAGTTAAATCAGATACTTACAATATTAATAATTCCGTTTTGTACTTGTTATCTGATATCACAGTACACCACTACCATGAGTTTACAGTGACCGTACTCGATAGCGACGGCGTAAATTATTTGTATGGAGAATTGTACAGCGCCTCTACAAATAATTTACGCCGTCGCTATCGAGTACGGTCACTGTAAACTCATGGTAGTGGTACAGAGTACCTATTATGTTAGTGGCTGACAGACAGCTCGAGGCGATTACTGTGACTGTGTGGCTTTATTTTTACTGTAAACTGATGATGCTTTTAGTAGTATATGGTACAATAAATGGTCAACTGGTTCTTGCTTGGGTTGCAGATGTTGCGGCCTTTCTGGTAAAAGCATGATAGGTTGAGAATATTATGTTAGTATTATTCATTTGAGTGTACATAATAAAAACTTAACTGTGAAGTTACTTTTGTTTCTAGTGATGAGTTTTTGTTTTGGTTAACGATAGTTTTAAATACCAATATGCCTTATTTTTTATTATATATTTTAACTTGCACACGTTCTATGCATTGTAATAGGTAATGTTACAAACTGTACTGTACTAGTAGGATGTTGTAGATGTTGCAACATCATCAGCAAATTACAATAACAGTATACCTACAGTTATTAGACTAAGACGGTCTAATTAAGCTTACATATATCAATTTTATAATTCCATTATAGACATCATTACAGTTCCAGCACGGTGACCTGGTGAACATTAAGAAAAGGCGAGATAAATTTAAGGATTTTTTTTTTTTACTTAAAGAATACCTATAACCGTACAATTGAAAATGGCTTGAGAGAATACGTCAACGAGTACACTTTTGGTTTGGTGCTTTCTTTCTATGAAAAATGCAGCGTCATATCGCATCTCGTTGTGAACAGACCTTAGGGGCTAACTGAAACAATTCATGCGTCAACATCAGTTCGACTGCGCCCGCGCGTTGTGCAAAGGTCGCCGACGCGTTGTACCGAGAAATTAATGTTTCCAACTCGTTGTGATTATTCTTGTCAGAAAACTATTTTGTATAACAAACCGGAATACGGAATGTCATGAATGGTTTTACGGCAAGTTGTCACTAAACATTATCAGCAACATATACTGTAATAAACTTGTCATTAGCAGCAGGACTTAGAACTGTTGTGTTACGGCGTGGAGGGTATCGAAACCAGAGAAATTGACAAAGAATGCAACCCTTTTTCATATTTTCAGAAGTTTTTATTTAATTTGCGCTGTTTGTTGGGTTTGCGATGCAAGTTTATTTTGACCCACTTCCAGTGGTCGGATTGACTCGAAATTTGGTACCTAGCCCTACATATTATTATCGTCACTACTTTGCAAAAAGCTGGTATCTCAAAGTCGATGATCTTTCCGAGTGAACTTAATGAACATTGTTTTAAGGGTCAAATTTATTGACGTATTGATTTGAGATACGAGATTTTTTTCAAAGTAGTAACGATATGTAAGTTGGATGACAATGCAAGAACAATCAGCATAAAAGAAGCATGTATTAAAAATATTTTTTTAACAGGAACTTATGTACGTTAATGTAGTTATAGGTTATTGTTAGTATTTTTTCCAAATTTTTCATATCAACGGTTTGGTTTGTAGGAGGGTGGGGGGATCTGACACTAATTAGCATTTATGTCCATGCAACATTACAGCTTTTTAGCACTAACTATATCAAAGCTAACCCACGGACAGACGTACGGACAGACAGCCTTAACGAAACTATATTTACTAAAAATTTAAAGGTGTCTTGTAGGACTGCGGTACCTTATATATAGAATTACAAGTGACAGTTCGTAATGCGATTGTTTCATCTTTTATAACGCGAACTGCTAAGGAATGGGATTCGGTCCCGTCTATATATATAGAATACATTCTAGGGCTGTTCAAGGCTAGAGTAAATAGGCTGTTACTGAACCAGTGAGATACACTTTGGCCTCATCTGCACTTAACATCAGAATCAGAATCAGAATCGTTTATTTGCTGGAATACAGTATTAATGGTGTTACAAACTTCTTGTCCATTGCATCCAGCCTGCATGCAGCAAAAGGGTCAATATGCAGTAGGGGTCAATCCTACGATCAAATAATAAGACTTAATATTATTTATTCGTACGGTCACCACCCACCACCCACTTTACGTCTGTACTCCCTTTTTTTAGATTTTTTTTTTGTACCATTTTGTCGGCATAGTTTACATATATATCCGTGCAAAATTACAGCTTTCTAGCATTGATAGTCCCTGAGCAAAGCCGCGGACGGACGGACAGACAGACAGACAGACATGGCGAAACTATAAGGGTTCCGTTTTTGCCATTTTGGCTACGGAACCCTAAAAATGTTATTCAACGCCAGTGGGTGTCCTAGGCCTGACCCTTTATTGGAAAGCTGGTACCTACAAGGCCTTACCTAAATCTATTTGTTGCTAACAAATACCAAGTGGAATTATCCCAGTTAAAATGAAACATACTTTGCTGACATCTATATCTGCGCAGGCACAGTGCTAACGTGACCGGCCGCAAGGGCGCCGGGCCGAGCAGCTTGTCTTACAATTAGTTCGCATTAGTTAGCTTGTACGGTGCGCATTCTTTTCAACTGGTAATGAACCTCATTAACTGAACCCTAAAAAGCGTAAAGGTCCAAGATGAAATGCTATACTGCCTTATACTATTTTAGATCTTTAGGAATTTACTAATTATTAAGCCCTTTTAAAGTTAATAGCAAAATCATTCGATTTGTTTTATAGAATTCAACAAATTAAAATTTTAGAGTATTTGAACATAAAAAACACAAATATTTTGAATAAATATAAAAAAAACTATAAGGTTTTCTCTACGTATCTCTGTTTTCCGTACTGCTTACTTGCTTACTTAAATGTTGCTGTGTTTAGTAAAAAGTCTTTAATTTGTATGTTCTAGTTAAAAAATAAGAATTCTAAAACTCTATTCATGTACGTAACTAAGAATAACGTTTCTTAGCGCCTTAAACTAGCTTAATGCTTAAATAAAAAAAAACAACAAAATTGACGTCTTATCAGGAACTGATCTGTTTTTTTCACTAATTAATCTTATCCACTGTTTAAATTCCACCAGTTAAACAAGTTCCCTTCAGTTTGACTTCATCGCTCATTTGCTAAAACTGCTCTCGATAATTTGAGCCCAGTCATGCGGTATGCATTTCTCAAACGTGGTTTCAATAGGGTTGCCATTTAACCTATAAACTTATTAAAATAAACATATATCATCGAAAAATATATTAATATAATAAGACATGTGGTAGTGGAAATGCATACTTTTTTGGCATTATTTTTAGACGTCAATACTTATTTAGTTAGGCAGGAAACTGGCCAAGTGCGAGTTGCAAAAACACGTTTCTTGTATGATGACCTTTTTATTTTCAACTTCATCATTTGTATTAATGGTTGTTATTGCGGCAGAGGGACGATTGGCTAAGACGAGAGGGACGGGTAGAGGGACAGTGCGGCTGCTAATGAAACAGTTCCGTATTATTTTAT
This sequence comes from Choristoneura fumiferana, assembly GCF_025370935.1. Classification (NCBI taxonomy): domain Eukaryota; kingdom Metazoa; phylum Arthropoda; class Insecta; order Lepidoptera; family Tortricidae; genus Choristoneura; species Choristoneura fumiferana. Next base: position 10,003,143 of record NC_133480.1, read on the forward strand.
TAGCAAAATTCACTATAATGTATTCACTATCATCATTTACGTACATAAAATAAAAGGAATCAGTTTTGGAGAGCTTTGAAAATAGCTTAGCGAAATGTGAACGAAGCTACAAAATCATCCTTCTAATGTCGTCGTCATTGAAACAAGGACTTTTCTTTGTTACTGAAAACAATCCCGTAAATATTTTTGAGAAACTATTAAAAAAAACAATAATGTATGAAATCATTTTTAAAAGCAATAGTTGGCAACCCAATGCGTAGACGCACGGTGCACAGTGCAACCAAGGCCAAGTTCGCAATGGCACTCCCCGTGCAACTTTTACGCGGCCAGTGGGCGGATTGTTGCTAAGCACAGACAAAAGGGTATGTCGACCCTTATTACGTCAGCTACATATTAAAATCGTGACTTTAATTTATGTTTGAATTGCCGAGGAATCCAAAGCTGTAGCTTGAGACTGAAAATGGCCCCTGTACCGCACAGCAGGTAGGAGTAACGCTATGTTAGTAAAAATATACGACTATGCATAAAGACGCATCATCTTAAGAGAACATACAGCTAACTTTACGAAGAGCTTCAATGACTTGCTTTATTTTTTTCAAAGTCAAAGTAAAAATACCTATCTTTATAAAATTTAGGCTATGTACATAACGAGCACTTATGTATGTAGAAAAATAATACCACCGATTCAGAAAACCTCTCTTGAGATGAATCCTGTAAGAAACTCGACGAGGTAATTATATTTTTTGAACAGATTCAATTTTGTTTAATAATAATTTACATAAGTATTTAATTGTGGCTAATGTATTGGTTGTTAAAACACGGACGTACACATCAAAGTATAATGAATGTAGTTCTATAAGAATTAATGTACGAGTACTCTACCGCTATCTATGTGTGCGTTGTGTTGATCAGTATACACTTTTTTCTACATCCGCTTATTGTGAACTACCTACGCATAGTAAATCTAGACATAAATAGCAATTGATCTAGAACAGCACTTTAAGAGATGAGGTGCGCTCGGTATGGAAGGGCAACTATCACAAGGTGATCTATCTAATCCTTTTATTACATTCATTAATTTATTAACTAACTACTAAGTAGCTTTTACCCTCGGAGTACTAGTTGTACTTTTAGTCTAGGAGTTCAATTGAAAATTTCGTGGAATTTCCAAAATTACATCCTGGTCCTTATGTACAGTCCAACCATTTGATTCCTGCCTGACCCACCGTATAGAACGTTCTCACAGTAAGTGTCATAATAATTTCCCTTGTCAAGCAATGCGATGTCACTATGATTTTTTCTACGAAAAGGTTCTACAGTGGGTCACGATTCAAGGGCAAATCTTGGCTTAGCGGTGATACTTGGTAATTCGGTGATACTTCATTATTATCTTACACAGATCTCACTATGAGGAAATGCAAGCTATAAAATTGATTGCAGCTGTATAGTTTTGATGCTTGCAATCGAGTTGGCAGCGACTTAATTGGTTGAGTATCACCGAATTACCAAGTATCACCGATAGGCCAAGGTTTTCCCTACTTACATCTCAATCCCGTGGGAATATCGATAAAAAGAGGCCCATGGGCTCGAGCTGTATTTGTTGTTGAATGTATTTATTTATCAACTCACAAAGGACTACATTCGATACATTTTCACAAAAGTTTGTTTACGCAAGTTTCAAACATGAAGAATCCTTTGCGAGACAAACTTTCACATTTATAATATTAAGTAGAATTATACTAAGCTGTTTTCTTATATATAAATATAATAGTTTTTTTTTAAATATCGATTGCAATCGATCTGTTGTGATTCATGGGCAACCGATAGCCCGCTATTTTTCAATCTATAGATCGTTTAGATCTAATAAGATAACAAATTCAGATTAATCAAAACTTTATTAGACAACAAGGTTGGTGCTGGCATTTCGTTTGTTTGTTCCAACTTAAACAGCGGCATGCGACAGCCTGCTGGCCACCTGAACTTGAATCGGTTAAAAAAACTACTGGAATGTAGATCGCCTTCTAAAAAGAGTGAAGCGTGAAAGGAAACGTATTACTTCGAGTCTTAGCTCTCTGAATGGCACTAGTTCCATAAAATAATGAACATCACTTATTTTGTATGGAGAGGAATTCGAGATAATAACCAATGCCAGCTTCGTGATTGTTTCTCGGCCTATGTTTAAAGTTTTCATCACCCAAGCCTAATGCATCAATTATCAAAAGAGGTAAGTAAGTATTCAAGGCAATAATAAATTTTGGCTCACCAACGCTGCGCTGAGGCTCTGATCTCCTGATTTAAAATAAGATAAAGTTAAAGGCTATAAATAATTGGTTTAAGTATACGTTTCAGTTTAAGCTGAGTTTAAGTCTAATGTGTCTTGATAAGTACGGAAGCAGGGGACAGATACGGAAGTTAAAGTAGCTTACCTTTTTAAGAAAAACTGAACAGTTGACGAAAGATGACAGGAAAGTCAGAGTGGAGAAAAAACACCATATAACAGTTACATAGATGTTCGTATACTTTGTTCCACGTAGCCTTAAGTTAATTTGCCGTGAGCAACTTAGCACTTAGGACTTCGACAATAGCTGCAAATATAAAAAAACCGACTTCAAAACTGTAACTAATAAAAAGGGAGAAATAAAAATTTGATCTTTAAAGAAATATAAAGTAAATATGCCGTCATTTTTTTCAAATTATATCTCCATTATCTGTTGTAATAAGTATAAATTAATAACCATTCGAGTACCTTTAATGAATTATTTATTTATCTTATACGTGGATGACATGTTTTAGAGTTAACGGGTGCTATCTCGCTATCCCGCTTACGCAATAATTAGTACTTAATAATGCAAACTTCGAATTTCGGAATAGCCTTCCTATTATATGTACTTGTAGTGTAGATAGCAAGCTGTGGTACGAGCCGTTTCTTTTATAAGCTCTGTCTGTTTAGTAAAACGATAGTTGTCTCTGTCAATTGCATTGGACATATCCTAGATATACTCGTAAACAACTATAATTTGCAACAACGACAGTTAAGGCCCAAAGTAACAACTTAATTCGGAATAACTTTTCTTGAGACTGTTATTACGTTATTACCTACGCAATTAATAAGCATGCACTTACTGGCAATGTAACTTATTTTATGTTTGTGGTGAACTTGGAACCTGGGTCACTAAATTATGCATGCTCCCAGGAATGCAAATAAATGATTAGAGGCGAGCAGTGCGTAGCGTGGTAGCTTTTTTCCCTTTGCTTTGCTTTCCCTTACTTTTACTTTTTGCAGGAAGTGAATAACCGGTGTTCTTGTGTCATGTATTTTATTATATGTATTATAATATCGATCTTCACAAAATTTACTTTCTGATTTTTGTTTTTAATCTTATCTTTTCGGTTTTGGCGACAAGTAGCTAATTGGCAAATCATAAAAATCGTCGCGAGCATGTGGGGGAATTTCGTCGTGAAATGAGAGCTTGAGTTTGAGGTTGTTTAGGGGAACTCGACACGCGCCCCGAAATGATAAAGATCCAGGTTCGATTCCTGCAGGGCTACTACGAAACGCGAAACTCGAAGTTCGTGTCGTGCGGTCCCTCTGACACGTATACTATTTAATATGAGAGCGAGAGGGACGGTACGATACGAACTTCGAGTTTCGTGTAGCCCTGCTGGCTCTCAGCATTTCTTTTGTTTTTTTTTTCAGATGTATTCTAGTTGCAGTAGGTAAGTATATTAAAATAGGGTAATATTATAAATGTGGAAGCTTGTTACGAGTAGTGTGTATATGGGTATGTGTTTGTTCCTTAGGTTTGTTAAAAATAAGTACCTAAACAAACAAAATTGACAAACAATATAACATAAAATTTATGAGAAAACATTAGACAAAAAAAAGAATTCAAAACTATTCAATGGCTGGGGCAGGCATGTACACTGCTGGTTTTGGGTCAGTCCATCCAATGGATCGGAATTTGTGACGCGTGTGTTTGTTACTCTTTTTTATGTTATTCAACTGGAAATACTCTGACGTCCAGCTATTGAGTGTTAGGCGCCGTCTCAATTCGTCATCACACGATGATGCGTTCGTCCAATTCAAATAGACCTACCCGCAACAATTCGAGCAAACATACTAATATCTCCCATAGGTAGATTCATTCACGATGACGCGTGCCGTGGTTCTTAATATTACAATGTCATTAATGGCTAATTTTGACAAAATCACGCATCTTCGTGGATGGCACTAGGTATAAATTCTTAATTAATGAGCCAATTGCAAGCAAGACGGTAACGTCAAAAAACCTCACGATATTAACGTCACCTAGCGATATTTTGCCTGTCAAGTAGCCCCCATTAACATTGACGTTCCGTCTCTCTGAGGCTTATACTACCTATTTGATACGAAAGTGATAGGGACGGTACCATAACAACTTCGATTTTCGAATTTCGGAGTAGGCCCTCTGTTCTATCGCACGATGAAGTCGCATCGCTGCATCGCGCGAGCTATACGGCCAATTAGGACGGCGCCTTAGGTAGGTCATCACATCACTGCCTTGTGAGCCTTGTCCGATTTTGGCTGTCTCCGCCCCCTATCATAATGTATACTCAGACAGAAGCCACAACGCATACATAATTCAATTTTATTACATACATACCCGTTTTGTATCACTCAGCATACCATGATTTATTGCTGTCGTTAGAAAAATATAATGATAGTGTTAGGCGCAGCTCGAAGGAATGCAGTTCGTGGATCATGTCTAATATGTTTTTTGTTAGATATCGTAACAAATGCGTGGTTAGTAAGCTGTTTAGCTGTATTAAAGAGATAAGTCCATTGTTCTAAATACATACTTAGGTATTACTAGGTGGGACTCGTGCTGAGTTTCGACACTTTTTTATTAAATTACCTTTGTTGGTGCACCATCACAAATTGATTTATCTATCGATATATCGCACTTTCCGCTCCAAGTCTAAGTTCTACTGTCACTATCTTGATGAACGGCGGTCTACCATTTTACATTTCCTTTAACTAAGTCGGAATAAATTTCCGTCACAGTGTTTCCAGACAAATATAACATCGGAGCTGTCAAGAAAAGGGCTTATACTTTCTTTGAACGCCGTTAACAGGCGAGACAGACCAATGACTCTCCTTGAGTTTTCTTGATGCTCATGGGCGATGGTGATCATTTTCCATGAGATAACTGGGAATATTTCCTCCGATTTAATCGACATCTGTAAATCATGAACTAGCTGTTCTGCAATGGTCATTTTCGTCCTAAGTTTTGATAAAAATCAGGCCAGTGTATATATTTGTGTACCTATATGATAATTTATTATTTAGTAAGTAGGTAGGTAAGGTACCTAACATTTTCAATGATTTCAAGAGACATTGCATACTGTTAACATTCTCCTTTGCTTGACGGGTGCCTCAGCGGCTGGCCGGAGGTTGCCCAACATCGGGAGCCCTGGACACCAGTGTCACACTATGCTAATGAACTATAATAGTAGATATTTAAACCAGTGATAATTCTGTTGATTATAAATAGTCAGTCTAGATCTGAACTAATAAGTATGCGAATGCGTCTTTCGGAAACGCAGTGGACTATTAAGATATCTCATGAGGAAACAAAAATAGCACTTGATATCATACTAGTTTTGATATCACATATCTTCAAAATAATGAACTGAAAGCGCATCTGTCTCTCTGAAATACTAAATTATTTAACTAACAGTTAGACTGAGGAGCAGTGAATACGGATAAGATTACAAATTACCTACGGAATCCGACATGTTTTTACCTACTCTGGACCATAATTATATCAATATATTTGTCGGCAAGATGTGTACGTCCAGGCCAGCAGCATCAGCCGGTCAAACCTTTTCGCAATGTCTGTCTGTATGTCGCAGACGCCTAACAGCCTAAACGCCCGCGGCCATCCATACGAGCAATAAATCGTTTCTGCATCAATTCAAACATTTGTAATTATAGTGTAACATACAAGCCAATTAAAAATAAGACATAATGTAGCGCGGAAGATATATGACTGCTCAATAAATAAGTGGGTACAAATAAATAATTGTGGTAGGTAGGTAGCGTTAGTTGGGCGAGGTCACGCGGTGTATAGTCCGCGTCAGTTTATGTGAACACAAGTTTGTGAAAAAGTTTAGTTAGTGTTAGAAAATGTAATTTGCATGCTAGTATAAGAAAATTGTACAAATAGCAGGATAAGAAACCTTTTGTCTCATTATCATCTAATGACAGTTGAGTTGATGTAACTAAGTACTTATTCTATAAGCAAATAAATCTTCTATTCTATTCATTTCTGAATGAGAGGACACTCAGTGTAGAACACACTGACATAGCTATAATTATATGTATAAGAGTATCAAACAATCACAGTGTGTGTGCTATTTTCAATTTAAAATTATTGTTTTAGGGAATCGACCAATACTAATACTAATTATTGAATCTAGGTACACGTACAAGTGTTATGAGTTATGATATGAACATACATAATAAAAAAAAAGTTTCAATGTTTTTACTAATGAATTAAGTATTGCCAATCATTAAAAATCAATTGTATATCATTTATATGACGCAACAGCAAGTTCCTTTGTTACTTTCTACTCTGTATTATTTTTTAAGAAGTTACTTATTTTTGTTTATATAAAATAAATGATTGCTGACTATACTTCAGCCATTGTATTGGTTCTTATTGATTTTGACGGACGACTTGGCTTTTAATTTACAGTAGCACTTTACTCCACGAGCCCTCTAGAGATAATGGGGCAGGCGGGCAGCTTTCGTAACGATTGAATAATTGTTTACTTTTGTTGACCTAACTAATTGCTATCCATATTATTGTCAGAGTAATAACTACTGTCTAATTAGTATTTTTTATTGTGCAATTTTTGAATTAGGTAATGTGTAATGCTTTATTTAATTCGAGAATTACGAGTATGTGTAGTCTAGACTCTACTTCAGACTAGTTTAAACGTACCAACTTGTCTTAATCTTGTTTGTACCTATGCTCATATACCACTAATTTATTTAGCAGGTACTTAACATGTATTTCATTAAAGTCAATACCTGATATTTTTGACACCTAACACAAATTAAATATGTTAATTTATACAATAGATCTGGACCGATATGATAGAGGAATGTAGCACATCCAGTCTTTCTTAGTTTTATTATCTCAGCATAACAATATGATTTAGTACGAGTAGGTTATATTTAAATATCAGAAAAAATTACGTAAATATTTTTAGTAACCAAAAAAAACAAACAAATTTTGATTGGTAGAAAACGAACTCAGTTATACGCAGACATTAACCGCTGAACTAAGGCAGGTACTTTAATTTACTGCACAGTCTTAAAACCTTTATTTTCATTTTTTGTATACAAGGAAAATTATTTAATAATTTATTATGATATATTGGCAATCAGATCGTTGAGCGTAAATAGATTTATTTTAACGATATTTATGACTTTGTCTACAAGCATTTGACTCTAACTGGAGCTGAAGTCAAAATAACGGGCTTTGCACAAATAATCACTACTTACATTCGGGTATCTATCGATCTGCAGTTACAAAATTGACATTGTAAATAACTTATTACAAGTTTGTAAGTTACGCAGTTCCAATTAAAATAAAGGACACACAGTATTATCTAAATGCCAACGACTGGCCCAAGGAATTAGTAGTCACAGGGAACTAACTTTACATTGCTTACTATTTTTTCTTGCGAATATTAAAGGTACCTACAAATGCGAAAGTAACTATCTGTCTGTCTGTTACCTGTTCACGCTTAAATCGCTGAACAGGCCTTCTTTCAGCATGATAGGGCTAAAACTAGAGTTCGCACGCAGGCCATTCTCCATCTGTTCTAGTAACTAGTTTTGTTCCAGAACCAGTAGGTACTAAACTGAAAAATAAATAAATATTGATTATAACACTAGAAAATGCCTCATACTAACACATCGACATGCCTTCCACCTATTTGTCTGTGATTGTAATTTCTACATACCTTGAAAATAAATACAATATTTTCAGAATTCCGATTATTATCCGATATATTCCGATAATTATTATTCTATCGAGCCGATCCACAAGCAGCTGTTATTGTCGTTTGAAATAAAAATAATCATCATTGATTTAGTCATTTGAAATAAAAATAAACATCATTGATTTAGTCACGTCTTAATTTTGCAATGTTTATTAAACGTATTTAATTAAATTGTAAATATTCTGGGTTTATTGCCCTGGTTCCGAACAAACTGCTGTTTGAAAGAGTTATCAAGGCAATCATTCATATTTTTACGACTTACATCCTATTAAGGTATTATATCCACTGCAGTTTAAAATATAATGAACGAAAAGTTGTTATGAAGGTAGTATTTTGCGTAGTATAGCTATTAACATTGAACCTTTTTATTTGAATTGGAGATCAAAATGACGGAGTCGGGAAATAATTAAAGACCAAAAATTTAGAAGACAATATTCAAACATACAGGCTTTTTGCTGTATTTCCTAATTTATTAATACTTGAACTGTTACTTTTAGGGGCTGTTTCACCATCCATTGATTTGTGTTAACTGGCGGTTAGGTGTGATGCCGTCACTATTTGTTTTATTCGAATAGACGGAGACGCCATCACTTTTAACCGTCGGTTAACGCTAATCAATGGATGGTGAAACAGCCCCTTACTGTTTATTTTGATATACCTACTATGTGAACAAATTGAGCTGTATTAAACACACTGCAAGGACCTTAATTTTTAAACATTGCAAGTTTTCTTTGTTTTAAGAAAAGTAAAGGAGATGATATCATCGACGTAACAGAAGGTACAGGCGTATAAGTTTAACTTTAATATGTACTCCAGCCTTATACGGCTATGATTGAGGGACTCTTTCTCAATATTTTTGTTGTACATTAAATTTAACACTACATGTTGCCAGATGAGAGCGAATAAAATGATGGAGGAGGCTTACTTTTTAAATTAAGGTATTTTGTCACGAGATAAATTACCACTCATGTGTGCAGAAGAATGAAGTAAAATACAAAAACAAAAAAAAAAGAAAAAAATGAAGAATGATGATGAGAATGAACTGAAATTCAAAGATATATTCAAAGAGATTTGTTACTCTATGAAAGATGTGATAGTTACAGACATTTAGAGCCGTTATATTGATTATGTTTGAGCTCTTAGTTATATTTTATACGTATATTCTTATGACACGTATAGTTTAATTTGTTGGTGTTCAGTTGACATATTCAGGGCTACAATGTATCTGTAACGGGAATGCGTCTCACTGCTGGGTAGAATGAGAAAGCTTGGTCTGTGGTTCGCTCGCTGGTCCAGTGCGCATTGCGAACTTCACACATACTCTCAAGGAGCCACGACCCTCTACTTGAGAGGCTGCTCTATTTTTTAAGACACATTTCATTGACTTCTCTATAAAATTATTTAACTTTAAATCAGAAGTGACCATTAAGTAACAAACGACATTATTGAGTAGATAAATCAGTAGGTACTTACATCGTACATACCAACTTTTTTTAACAGCTTGATTTGTTCAACCAAAGCTTTAATTGATATAGATGATTTTGTTAATGTTTTTAAAGTATTGATTAACAAACGTGCATATGTCATTAGGGTGGTATGACGTCGTTCATTTTATTTCGCTTGAAGCCATTACTACTGGTTTTTGGTAAATACTTAAATAGAATGTTTTTTAATTATTTCGTTGAGTTACGAGTATGAGTAAGTACCTGGTTTGTCAAAAACAAATCAAGCAATGCTAGTTCATTTATGTATTGATTGCCACTTTGCGTACTATTCCTGTTTTGTTTAAGTGAATAGTAATTGTTTGATAAAACGAAATTGTATTTGCTTAAGTATCTAGATAAGTAGTTTTTGATATTGCACAAGGTTTTTTATAATAAACGATATTTTATTCCATAAAATTTAATCAATATTTTTTTGACAAAGTATTTTACATTTCCCTTTTTTTGTAAACTGAAATAGTTAAAAATTGGATACCTGAGAGTATCACTGCCCTTATAATAGTTCACACTAGGTCAGACCTGTAGCTCGTAAAGACTGGAACATAATTTTAAAAAAAGTTGTCTAGGTATATTAAAATAAATAAATAAATATCATGGGACACTTGACACCAATTGACCTAGTCCCAAAATATGGGTAATAGGCAACGGATAAACATACTTAAATAGATAGATATATACTTAAATACATATTTAACACCCAAGACTCGACAACAAACATTCATACAAATATCAGCCCCGACCGGGAATCGAACCCGGGACCTCAAGCTTCGTAGTAAGGTTCTTTTTAACCACTATGAGTTATCCGGTCGTCAACCACTGGGCTCTCGGTTCTCAAAATATCTATGTTTGTGAATAGCGAATAAATGTTTCTATTTCTATTATTAAAAATGTATCTAATCATTTTATTCAAAAATGCTGCGTACATAGGTAGGTACGCACTATAAAATATAAAAATAAAAAGCAACGAATTTGTAAACACGGCTAGTAAAATATATTTTAAAGCTGTCTTTCGATTAATTAACCACCATTTCTGCATAATTTAACCAGTATAAGCTTGTAGTATAAAGAATCGCACTGATCATATCGTAATTCAGCTGTACAGATAAAAATCTCGCCAGTTAAAGAATGAAGTGTCTGCTTTAAATTACGGCGCAGGGATGTTCTGATGAAGTCGTTACTTAGTTAGGTAGGTATATGTATATAACAATATTTACGAGTAAAAAAGTTGTAGTCGTCGGTGGCCGTTCGTTAAATCCGCCAGATCACGAAATTCCTAGGCATATTGTGAAATGGCGCCATTTCATGATATAAATACCTACACGGGACACTTGACACTAATTGACGTAATCCCAAAGTAAGCTAAGCTTGTGTTATGGGTTCTAGGCGGATAAACATACTTAAAATACATATTAAATACCCAAGACTTCAGAACAAACATTCGTATTTATCATACAAATGTCTGCCCTGACCGGGGATTGATCCCGGGACCTCAAGCTTCGTAGTTCGTAGTCATGTTCTCTTACCACTAGGCTATCCGTTCGTCTAAAGTCTGGTCGGTATGTTGTGTTAATATATGTATTTTGTGAAAAAGCCATGGTAGCATGGTGGTTTGACCTGTGGACTCTAAAATAGACGGTCATGGATTCGAGTCCCGGCTCACACCTCTGAGTTTTTCAGAATTCATGTGTTCATTTAAACTTTTCGGTGAAACAAAATCATCGCGAGCTAATCTGGGTACACCTGCGAAGCAGTTCAAATGTGTGTGTGAAATTCCCAATCCGTACTAGACCCACATGGGAACTACAGCCCAAGCCCTTTTCTTCTGAGAAGAGACCTGTGGCCGTATTGTCTAATGTTCTGACGTTTGCGATTGCATTCGCCGTCTCTTTCTACCCTCATCTTACACTGTGTGACAGGGAGAAGTGGTGAAAATGATTGTGATTTCCAGTGCGACAGTAGTGGGATGTAACACGGAGGTGTGATGTTGTAAATATTTATTTTCATGGTCACGAAAAAAATAAAAATAAACAGCTACATTATAAAAATGTTCTAGTAATTATTAGTCTTTAATTATCAAATTAGAGCCGGATGATATTTGATTAAATACCTAGTTTATTTCGTTGACGACATCCTTAATGGTGCAAACTTCCTTTTCCAGATCAGTTTTGACATTAAGTACTTCCATTTTTAAGCCTTTAGGCATAGGTTACAATTTCGGAATAAAAAGTTGTGTTATTCCAGACGTTCAACTATCTGCACACCAAAAATTCATCCAAATCCGTCTAGCTGATTTAGCGTGAAGCAGTAAGAAACACACACACACACACACACACACACACACACACACACACACACACACACACACGCACACACACGCACGCACGCACGCACGCACAATATTTCGTGATAATCTAAATAGGGCTAAAAGATGGGCGAAATATCGCTAGATGGCGTTAGTATCGTGAGGTTTTTTTTGACGTTAGGTACACTGTCTTGCTTGCAATTGGTTAATAACAGTAATAACTGAGCCGAGCAAGACCGTAACGTCAAAAAAAAACTCACAATACTAGCTAAAGCCATCTAGCCTGCTTTAATGTTTATTTGGGCACAAATGGTACATTATTCTTAAACCTAAACATAGTTACAATTAAGTATAATGTATAATGTCATGATTGTTTTTCTTCCTTGTCACTAACTCAATCTATCATTGGTAGGTACATAACTACACAATTAAATAAAAAAATGTTTGTTTTGTTTTGTTTATATTGTATAATTATTATGGGAGCAGTAACATTTATTTATTTGTTCCCAGTCCTCTGGGTTGTGGCGTAAAATCAGTGTTTTGCTCCTCGGAGCAATGTTGACCACTGAACCATGGCCCTTTTGCACTACTGCAGCGCACACAAACAATATGAAATGTTTAATTTTAAGTCTGGACTGATCTTTTGTATACCTGTATCTAATCTTGATTGTGTGTGTTTGCAGTACCAAATAAACGTTTTTATCTATCTATCTAGCCTGTCGCCTGTCTTTTAGCCCTCTTTGACGTAATAAGATTTTATAACGTTTTAAACTTTCGTGATTTTCACTATAGTCAAAATACAACGCACAGGACTCATGCTAAACAAACGAGTACCTAATATTCTCTGACTCCGATTGTGTTCGAGTCTACTCGTGACCACGGCCACTGAAATGTGGAAATGTCGAGGTAAATATAGCGTGATAAGTCCTGTGTGTTGTATTTTAATAAGATTTCCTTAAGGAAACTATTCCATTGTGTATTAACCCTTACAGCATTGCTGAAATCGTGAGTTCTCATTTTGAATGGATGTGTATGACTTGTATGAGTTTCGGCTGTCGTGTGGTCCAACCTCCACTTGTCTCGTGAGCGGTGGCCACGCCTCACGACGAGGCCGGCGACAGACGTGACCGAGTGACTTCCACCTCGATTTAGACATTTCAAATTCAAACATGCCTTGTTGGGAATGGTTTGGTTTCATATTTTAAGGGAGTTGACAAATTGATCAGCGGGTCGACTATCGACAAGATTTACATCAATGTAAATTTCAGTGTGGGCACCAGAATGGTCATGTATTGGTACGGCTCCTGAAAATTGGGCCATCCATATTATCCATAATATGCATCCTTACTAATATTATAAATGTGAAAGTAACTCGGTCTGTTGCCTTTTGACTTTAAAGTCGCTTAATCGATTTAGATGAAATTTGGTATGGAGATAAACGTAGTTTAAGACTCTGGGAAGAAGGTTTTATCCCAGAAAATTGCTTAGCACCCGCGAGATAGCGAGAAATTACTTCTTCACTTTAACACCCCCACGTATGCAACGGTTGTATAAAATACTAAATATGTTGTTTACTTTTAAACAAAACTATAGCTAGCACTTCTTAACTAATTGAATGTTAGTGGCCATAGCCTGCGGTCGTCAAATTAATTCACCCAAATTAACATAGAACTAGGCTAGGATTAAATAATTACTAAAGTCAGTCGGCTTCACCTGTTCCTACCACTAAGTACCTATTACAAAATAGCCTCAACTACCTTGTATAGAGTCGCAACATAAAAATCATATCATAACCCCTACCGAACTAGGAAATACATGAGACAATTTGAATACAATAGACATAAAGACAATAATATCGTGGCCAGCGACCAGTAATGTGCTTACAAATATTTTGGACGGTTGTTAGAGACATTGCACACTAGTTAACTAGGCCGATAGCCGGCGTTTCTTAATGTAAACTAAGTACTATGTTAATCGTTTTATGCAATACGTGGAATTAGCTTTTTTCGTGTGTGTGCACGTGGGAGGTTGAATTATCAATGCATTTGTCATGTCTAGTTTTGGAATTGATTCATTAGCCTATTTGTATTAAATCAAACTAATTGAAGCACAAAAATGCGTCGTTTTTATTAATTGCTTAGCATTATGCGTAGATAAATTATGGATACATTTTATACCTATTTAAGCGTATCTAACAGCTCAGTTACAACAGTATTCAGCCTGATGTTTAAATCGATCATTATCAATGTTTTAATTATCTTGCGATGTGATCTGCAGTCAATAACTACATAATCACCCAGATATTTATATAAGTTATTAAAAAATGATACCAGTAGGTACTATCCGGCGTTAGTATATAAACTTAATTCAACGTGCACTAAAAAGTGGCTGCGCTTGACCTTAGTGCGGCGGACTGTCCATTATGTCACGTTGGATAAGAGACAGTTAAAATAATCGCGATACCAATAAGTGACCACCAAACTTTAAGTGAATTAATAACTGTAATTACTATCAATTCCTCTTCATGTCGTCTGTTTTTTCTCTGACTTATAAGGACCTTAAGTGGGTGGTTATGTGAATCTCAATTGTTTTTAACACCTTACTTGGTTAAATTTGTATTTTATTAATTAAACGTTACAAACAAGATAATTCCGATAATTTCAACTCGATTCGGTAATTGTTAAGCAAAAGGTTATAAACTGAAGCTTTGTCGGCGTCAGGTACCAATAGTTTGTAAATTTATTACTAGACTTTACCCGCGCGGCTTCGCTCACGTTTAACATTAGATCTGGCATTTGTAAAAAAATCCGGGACTTTATAAAAAAAATAACGTAGGAATCTGAAAAATTTCATCGTGTTCTAAATCAACAAGGGTTTCAAAACACTCAAGCTAAATTTCGTGTCTCTAAAATAAGAGGTTAGTATCTGGAGATTTTATACAATCATCCCGTGGGAAAATCGAGATAGCTAATATTTCTTAATGCTAATGTTTCTTAATTTTAGAGATCCAGCTAGCTTTATCCCGGTTATCGCATTTTTCCGGGATAAAAAGTAGCCTATGTCACTCTCTGACCCATAAACTATATCTCTATGCCAAAAATCACATTGATCCGTCGCTCCGTTTCGACGTGAAAGACGGACAGACATACAAACACATACACTTTCGCATTTATAATATTAGTATGGATATTTTATAATTTGATGTTTAGGAATGGGTTCAACTGACCATTACATCGGCCCCCCGATCGCCTTCCCTCCCACGTTTATCTCTGACCAAATGCCACCGTTGTGCAAGCTCCTTTATAATGCGGCTTTGCGTTGCTCCCAAGCAGACAATAACATGATAATTACAAAGATTTACTACACTAAACAAGACTAATCCGATTTAGAGCTGGATTAGCCATTCCAATAGGCCACGATCCATGATCTATAGATCTTAGATCAACTGAGACGAAAGAAATTCTGATTACAATAGATAAGTCGATTTATGCGCTCTGGTTGTGTAGATAATGTTTGTTTTGATTGGGGATAAATATGGTTATGATAAGACTATAAATATTATGAATTGGTTTTGAATTTATTAGCGGCACTCGGAATTGGAGGTTTTGATACTTTTGATGCTTTCAGTGCCGACAAAGCATATGGAAAGTTTTTGTCTTTCATTCAGTGCCGTTGTTATAATTATTGCCATTTGAACGCACATTATGTGTTTGAGACCGCGAATGTACTGCGTGAAGAGTTCGGAGAGGGGGATTGGGCTCTTTGGTCACGGCTTTGTTCAATTGTTTTCTATGCTTTCTTGCGCATTTTCTCAATCAAACGAGGGGGCCGTGCCTACCCTTTGCCCCCGCCCTCCTCCCTTTTCCTTTGGCGGCTGTGTGCGTTTGCGACACTTAGAAAACAAGCCTTTACAAAGCTTTACAGCTTTACAGCTCGTAGCGAATGCGTTGATCGATTGATCTAAGACTAGGAATTCGTATAAGTAACGGGCGCCTATCCTATATGTCCTTGTCAGGGTCTCAACCTATCTCCATACCAAATTTCATCACGATCGTGGAATAGGCCTGTAGTAGGTACCTTAAGCGCGAAAGCCTAAAAAATCAACAAACCTACTTATTAATTCTCGCATTTATAATATTAGTAAGGATATTAGTTATTAACGATTAACTTACCTTAAGTTTAAATTGGTAACTAACTTTGTATTTATTGCAGACTTATTTCACAATAACTGTATTATTTTTATGAGAGCTTTTGACCCAGTTTCTTTATGCAACGACAATTCCTTGAAAGCTTAAGCAATAAACCTCAACAATCATCTAAAAGTCCCTTTTCAACTTGACATGCTTGTCAAGGTGATAACATCCGTTTTAAAATGCATCGAGCGAATGAAATGAGTTTTGTCCGATACAAATCAAATGTGGTAGCGTATTGCGCTCGCATCTGTGTTTGGCGAAAAAACAAAAGATCGGTAAAGTGCTATCGTTGGTTCCCTCCTGCTGTTCTGTTTGTGCAGTTATTTTACTGAAGGATGCTGAACGGCGTACTAGAGTGGAACCTTTTCTGATTCATTTTCAGGATAATTTCTATAGCTTTTCAGATGAGCATGAAGTTCCTATCCATACTGTTTAACATAACAATCGATTTTTAGTTAGTAAGAATTATAAAATACGTAAAAAAGATGTGTATATGTGTTTGATACTGTTTAACGCTAAAATGGCCGGACAGATAAAAGAAAGTGACGTTTGGTATGGCGAGTAGGTACACCTGGGCATATCAACGTCTGTACCCGCTGGAAGTGCAACCTGACGAGGTCCTGTGAAGATAGAAGGTTTGGGTCTTCGTCCCAAAGGTGGGAGGATCTTAGAAACCTCTACGGTGCTGTGCGATGACATCTAATTGAACTTTGTATTTTTTTACCGTTTTGTGTCACTCTAAAATAAATGGTGATTCGTAAACATTGGTTTTCCTCTGATTAGGATTTTCTTGTGGTATTTATCAGGGGCCCTGATGTTTAATATTATGTCACGGTCGCCAGATGATAAAACCACGAGAAAATCCTAATCAGAGGAAAACCAATGTTTACGATTCACCATTTATTTTAGAGTAACACAAAACGGTAAAAAAATACAAAGTTCAATTAGATGTCATCGCACAGCATCGTAGAGGTTTCTAACAGCCCCGGAAAAATTATCTTGACCATGTCGAATTTAGGTCATGCGCCGCCATTATTTGAGCAAGCGCAACAATCATAGTAGGAAATTGTAAAGCCGATTTACTACTTACCTTTCTTTTATTACTTTGATTGTTGAATCTGAAATACGGACCATAAGAACTAATACCTACCACCGACCGGACCGAACTAATACGATCGATCCGGGTAACGTAAATTGATGGCAATTTCCAAAAAATATATTTTGACGATTTAGTAAAACCTTGGGATTTCAATTGAACTACCTAATGGTAAAAACTAGCAGCACAACTAGTAGCAGTTCCGTCACTGTCAGCTAAATAATTTATCTGATTAAGCGGTTCCATTTCATACGCACTCGGGAACCCTAACTCAGTAAGAGTTGGTCGCGTATATCGTGATAAGGTTGACGCACGCCGCATACCGCTGCGCTCGCGCAGCGCGCAGCCCCAAATCTCAAAACAAAAGAAATAAGTGCGAGTAAGTGTCTTACATCACCGCAAACCCCCGCTACCAAGGTCATTGCCATCAATTTATTCTTATTTCTACTTGCACAAATGTTTTCTCCACAATTTGTGCTCTATGCTTGAATTAACCGGTTGCTTTTAAATTTTTGGTTCCGGTTATTAGGTACCTACCAACTTGTAATCCGATTGGGGTCTGCAAAGTAGATAATAGCTATGTTTTACACAGCGCGGCATGAATATTTTACAATCTAATTGCGTTTTAAACGGCTTGCTTTAAATTAGGTAAATTGGAAGTCTAGCTACTTAGTCTTGAAACTCTTTCTAATAACTCTATTTAAGCCCCTTTATAGCGGTGTCAATAACTTCATTTAATTAATAATGAAATATTAAGTTTTCTTGGCATATATTACTGATTTCTTCTATTGAAATATACAAAGCGTAAGAGACGGTTTAATAACGGTTAAGTTTTAATAACGGAGATGACTTTTTTGATGACCGAAACGCAAAAAAATACGAAGAAAAACGTCACATAGCCTTTTCTATGCTTGTTGGCACCTGACGCCTAACTGTTCTATTCAAGTAGATGTGCAGCCGCGAGTCGGACATATCTCGAAGAATATGTAAGTAAGTTGAAGTGGAAATGGACAAGCCACGATGCTCGACGAACAGGTTACCGTTTGGAGAGAGAGTTCTCGAGTGTCAACCACGAACCCGAAGATGTAAAGTTGGCTGGTCTCCTACTAGGTAGACTGACGACATCGTGAGAGTTGCGGGTAACCGATGGGCGCAGGTGGCAAGTTGATGTGCGTTGTCGCGTTATAAATGGCCTTAGTTCAACAGTGGACGTCCTCCGGCGGATGATGATGATTATGACGCCGGTAGACGCCGTTAAAGCCTAAGCTAATTTATGCAGCTTTAGCGGTGGATCTCTAACACATTACCTCCGGCTACGTACTCTCAGTACTAGCTAACTAAATAACTAAGCTAAGTAGTGATTTCTATTATTATTCGAAATAAAATATATAAAAATTGTGTTTTATACTTAAACGAATTTGAGGTGCAATTTTATACAACTTTCCTAGCCAAGGTATTATCCAAACATAGTTTGGGATCGTACTAACATGTATTAGGATTTTAAGGAACATATATTTCAAAGTTTCAGCTTTTATAAAATAACGAAGGTCTGAACGTCGCGGGCTCTCGGTCCAGTAGAGCAGCCGTTTCTTTTGATCAATCCTAGGGGTGTCCCTATATTTATAATACTACTTTGTTGACATGTTATTCTGATTACAAAAATGCTTTTAAAAACGAGCCTTTTACGACTGATCTTTGGTAGGTAAATACAATGGCTCAAGTCTAACGCGGGGACGCTTGCAATCGCGTTCACCATCTTTTTATTCCCTCATCTTATATCCCTTTGGCCTTGGCCAAATCGCCTTTGTATAAGGAAAACGTAAGAGTGCTCATCACTGTCCCAATACTTAGTTGCCATCTTGAATTTTACGTCATTAGCAGTGGAAGTAACAGCAGGGTGTCATCTATTCTACATTATGTAGAATAAGTATCGAGCACTGGTACATTTACCTTATAAGTCGAATAGTACAGATCAAACACACATTATACACAAAAAAGATTCTGTTTTAGACTATCGCGGTCGTTACTAATTTTATGATAGTCGTCTCGTGGTCACGGCGCATGCAACTGTGCCGAAATATCGAGCTTCTCTAAAATCAAGGTACGCGGAACGAAACCAGAATGTAAAACATAAAAAAAAGTTTCCGATTCAAAATCCTTGTTTTGACAGATCTAGATAAGCAGTTTCTTAATAGTGTAATGAAAATGAACTAATATACTGTTTTATCTCGCGTCCACGTCCACGTCGACCATTATTAATTAAAAGTTGTATTGTAAGTTATTAAGGTTTTAAATCCTGCTGAATTTGACACTAGTTTCTAATATAGACAGCACTTAACGGAACGGAAATTTGTAAATAACAAAAGGATACGGATCTGTGATAGAGGAAAATGTTTTGGTAGCGCTAGATCCGCTTCTAGTTAAAGTGTGAATATTTATACCGAGAAAATAATAAAAAATACATTATAACAATCGGAGAGTAATATTCCAACTGGATTTTTAAAGATACGGCCAATAGCGTATATTTTGTAATGCCAACTGATTTGTACGGAATCCTTGGTAAACGAGTCCGATTTGTGTGTTTATTGTTTCTTGGTCAAGTAAGAAGGCAATGTGTTACTTTTGACTGGCATTTTGATTACAACGTAGGAAATTAATATACAAAACGGAAACGGAAACGGAACTTAGACCACACAATTATTTGAAAAGTCAATCAGATATAGTACTCGTAGTCACGTATCAATTGCTTTGTAATTTATTTAATTTGAAGCCCAACACACACTGACGACGGGTGCGGGTTGTGCGCGGCCCCGCGACGGGCGTATTTACATGGCAGCTTATGCACGTCATCTTGACGCCATCACACCGACGGAAGGCGCGGGTCGGGCGCGAGTCGATCCGTGCGTCCACATACCGCCATGTAAAACCGTAAAACGCCCTTCGCGGGCCCGCGCACGACCCGCACCCGTCCTCTGTGTGTGTTGGGCTTTAATGAGAAGAAAAACATGAAATCAAAACAAGAACGCACTACTTCACAATTTTAAAAAGGTCTAAGAAATAAGAAAAAATCCAATTATAATTTATAGCATTTTTTTAATTTAATTGTGACACTTATGTTTTTATTATAATACACAATGGCAAGTTTTGTTTCTGAGTAAGTAGTAATAATAGCAACATTACTATCAAAGTGAACTATAATAGTATTGAAATAAATATTAAACGCTAAGTGAGTAATATTAAAAAGATCATATAATTTCCTAATGTATCGAATAATTAAGACGTCTTATCAACAAAAAAAAAACAATAGGTATTTGTTCAAACTCAAATAAAAACGAAGTTATATTGCATGTGCATCGATTATTTTACAAAGCAAAATTTATACTTAACTTAATTAACTTATACCATTAAATTTTCACAACGTAAGCTAGTGTTCATAATACATACATTAAAATATACAGATTTAATTTGAATTATTTCGGTGGGAAATCGAGTGTAGTGTACGCTGGTCTGGTGCGCGGTACAGGAGGCCTACGCGGGCGCGGGTGGGTTTTCCCCCCTTCAACATCTGGGGGGCTGTGCCTGCCTCTCCTTCCTCGGGCAAATACGGCGCTCGAGGACTCAACACCAAAGCCTTGTAAGAAGAGTGCGAATCCGCTATACTCCTTCCATCCCCTTCATCTCTTCTCGACATCTCAGAAAAAGGGGATACCGATCTCTTTTCTAGCGCGCTTGGCCCCGCGACCTCCTCTTTTGGCTTCAGCTCATACGCGTTTTCCTCTTTCCTTTTCGGCTCCACATCTTTTTTGAATTTCGTCTGTCGCTCGATAATTTCAGCTGTAGTCAAATCTGATCCTTGTACGTCAGTTTCTAGAGGCAACGCTGATAACCACGGCCTTGAAGTATTGCTGTTACACCATCTTTCTTCGTTTTCACTGGCATTTCCTAAAAGTCCCAACTTTTCCAAGTTCTGCAGTAGAAGATTCTCGCTGGAGCTTGCAGCTCTCATTTCAGTTTTCGAATCTTCAGCGAGTAATAGCTCTGCTAAAGGTGGAGCAAGGCCTAACCCTATATTCCTTTCATGATACACCTCAGATATAGTGGGCGTCATTTCGCCGCTCATATGTCGGACCTGAGCCATAGAGTCTCGACTACTAGTTCCCATTTTGGGTCGTGGCACCCTTTTAGATGAGGAAGGCTGGTTTAGTTCCCTCACTTGCTCTGTTTTGTCGTCTTCAGCTGTTCTTCTGGGCTGCGCCGCAGCTAAATCATAGAAAGCATCGAGATATCTGGCATGTGAGTGATCAGGTCGTCTTCTTAGTACGGTGTCGTGGCCTGAGCTCTCCCAATCTGAATCATCAGTGGACGGTGGTCGCCTAGTGTATAGTGTCCTTATTTTGGTCTGATGAGCTAGTGCTAAGGAGACATCTCTCTGTGGCGCTGATGGGGCTGGTTGCGGGGCTGCAGGCGGGGAGGGAGTGAAGGCTGCGTCACTCTCCCCCCTATACCTAGGTGGAGGAGGCGCAGGTGGCGGGGCGGTTCTCCCATCTGGCTCTCCGCGACCCACCTCAGTAGACGACGAGGTACCACGTACGTACATGGTAAAAGCTCCTCCGCAGGATCCTAGTGGCAATGGAGGTGGTGGTACCGATGAAACGCTTTCCTCTGTGGATAAGATACATCGTCAAAACAATTCCTCAGTTCATACATAACATCACGATATAATTTTAATAAAAACGACTTACGGCGGTGTTGCCTTGGAGGTGGTTCTCCATCTGAGTGCGGTTCCAGATCTCCGTCGTCTATGGACGCCAAAGATTCTACGCTCGAACTGGATTCCAAGCTTAAACTCCTCGGAGCCTCTTGGGTATCTGTTGAAAAAGCTGCATTAATAAATCTCTGAACATCTTACATAGGCCTGTTCCTGGTCGTACATTATTATGTAAGAAATGTTATTAACTTACCAAAAAGAGCAAGTAACGCTTGCAGCACGAACTGTATATGACGTCTGTTGGCTGCTTTTCCAGTACGTAGCGTCACCTCGTCTTGTCCAACTTCTGCTAAATCAAAGCCCAATGATGCCAGCAGCTCATGGCAACCATTCACTCGCCATAGTCTGACATTGACAGCTACTTCGATCGTATCAGTTTCGGAATTCTTTGCTGAGAACTGTGATATCACGGAACGGACGACACCAATGATGTCATCAGCTACGTCACCATTAGAGATGAGTTTCGACAGCGCTTGCAATGTCGTTGGAGATAACCCTGGAGACAACAAACTGTTTAACACTAGTTTATCTAATAAACAAGTGGAAGAAACATTAGTCAGTACAAACCTAGTAAAGCCTGAAGACTGGCAGAGCATTGAGTTAATCTTTCTTCGGGGTCGCTTTGAGGGAAGAACACACTTGATGGTATTCCGTTTGCTGCCGGTTCAAATCTAAAAATAATTTAAGTACTTAATATTTTAACTATTTGAGAATGTGGCATTAGTTAATACAAAACGAGGCATATTAGGTACAATTAAAAATACTTATACTGAAAAAAAAATACCTAAATCCGACGCTCATTAGAAGTTCCCTCCAGCCAGTGGCAGTTCCGGCTTTATTCTCAATACTCTTTTGCGTCGTGTACATTGCATTTTTCTGCCCTCTGACTATCCTCTGCAGAGACTTCTCTACCAGGTGCAGGCAGACTCGTAACGCATCCCTGATAATAAAACATGATTAAAATGAAACATAATTGATCAATTATCACTCTAAATGTATCGAAAATTTTGACATAAGTAGGTAGCTACTAACCAAATGTGCTTTAACAAGACCCTTGGCAATCGTTACAATGCTAAAGACTAAAGGATGTCAGTCACTTCTACTACATATTTCAGTAGTATTAAACATAGTTTCTTACCGGCACTTGTCAGGCTCCGCCAGCAGCTCGCACAGCGCCTGTCCCATGAGCGCGACTTTGTTGCTGAGCCGTACATTGGCACCGAGCAACACCTGCCCTGCCCAGTGGGCCGGGTGTGCAAATAACTTCGTATGACGAACCGTCTGCATCGCATCACCGAGAGCCCTGTACAAAAAAAAAGGGTAACTAATGAGGAGGTCAAAATCTGAGGGAGAAGAGGTGGTAGATGCGTTTTGGTTTTAGAAAGCGTTATAGACAACAAGAAATTAAGAATATTGTGGAGAACTAGCTGTTAGTTGCAACTCCTTGAGATAAATGTTTTTTCTATTATTCTGTGTATACGTTCCACTATTCTATCATATGACGGTAGTTTGAGGGATTTATGAATTAAAGTGAGTTTTGAGTGATTAATTTGAGCGTGGATAACTTCATGTTCAAATTAAACTTTCAGATTCACAATTACAACAGTTAGGTGACATTATCTACCTATAATTAAAGACCGTTATTTAGTTAAACTTTATGGTAGTCTTATGAAGCACGTCACACACATCAAGGTCGTTCGTGCTTCGTGCTTCCGACGGGATTTCAGGACTGCGCTTGATAAATCATTGTTGTGCATCCATGTCTCAGTTTGTATTTTCGTCATTTTTAGATGTTCAAATGTTAATATAACCATCCCATCCTCATCCTGGTGCTTAAAAGTTATGCTGAGTACAGGTGCTCGGTACAGTACGTTGGTGACGGTGTCCTACGAGGCAGGCCACAGTGTGAGAAAGATTACTTGCACGACATCCCCTCGCTGGCGATTGTCACGTCGCCCTCGTCTCAAAATGCAATAAGTATGTAGGGTTGCACTCGATGTCAGTACTCACTTGGCTATCCTGCTGCCCTGCAGTAATGCTGAGTACAACGCTCGGTACAGTATCTTGGTGGCGGTGTCCTGTGGCGCGGGCCACAGTGTGAGCAGTATGGCCTGTGCTCCGGCCGCAAGCAAAGCGCGGCACAGACGCGACACCCCTTCGCCGGCGCTCGCTACGTCGTTCGCTTCTGAGGAGGTGCCTTGAAGAGCTGCGCTTGAAGGAGCACAGGATATCACTACCTGCAAGGAGAACGCAAAACAATCTGGTTAGTTAGTGAAGATTTTCTACGAAGATATGATGTTGTTTAACCATGACGTCGACTGAATTTTACTTAGAAGATTTCTGACTGATACCTTAGGCTGCCACTGACGACAAGAACACCACTTAAATTATATCTGTTAACACCTATTTCAAAGCTCTATTTTTAACTTTTGAGTTCATTTTCATATGTAGGTATATATGATGGTGGCCGTAGTTACTGTTACGAGTACCGTAACTGGTCTTAAAAATTCAAGACAGAGAAAAGTTAAGTGACTTACTAATCTGGCTGTGATCTTCATATTCATTATTTCAGATGCTGTCAACATAAATTCAGACGTTGGTGGCAACTCTTCGTTGCTAGGTGTTATTTCCGTATCTGAAAAATACATTATTTCTTATATTCTCATCACAATTCACCAAAACGAAAGTACAATTGTTAGTATGATATCCTACTTCCTACTATATATATATATATATATCCTACTAATATTATAAATGTGAAAGTTTGTGAGTGAGTGAGTGAGTATGTTTGTTACTTCTTCACGCTGAAACGGCTGGACGGATTTGGATGAAATTTGGCAAAAAGTTAGCTTTTAACCTGGATTAAAACATAGGATACTTTTTATCCCGATATTCTCACGGGATAGGGATAAAATCTCGAAATAACAACCGCTGGGCTTAGAGTCATGAAATTTGGTATGTAGGTAGTTGGCCGTCTGGAATAACACATAGGCGACTTTTTGACCCGATATTCCCACGGGATACCTAGGGATATAATCTTCAAATAACAACCGCATATATTATACATACTTTCTTCTTCGTTTTCAGTTGACGTGTCTGCTGCGCCGCTTCCGCCGCTCGTGTTTAATAATCGTTTCGCTTGAGAGTCAACCTACAAAATAAGCACATTATAATTTCTAGAACTAACCCTAGTTTTTTTAAAAGATAAACTAAAGGAATTAAAATGGTGCTTACCACTTCTCCCGGACTAAGTACAATAGCCGGAGTTTTCCAGCAGATGTGAGTCGCGAAATGGACACATTCAGCTTGAGGCAGTTGTGCTAATACCGCTTCTTTTGATGCCTGTTGATAGAAATTAAAACTTTACTTACTGCAATATTAAACCGACTTCAAAAAAACCGGCCAAGAGCGTGTCGGACACGCCCAAAATAGGGTTCCGTAGCCTTAAAAATAAGTTTTATACCTTAGGCTGCTATTTACTTATAAACTACTAATAATTCTCAAGCAAACTTAGCCGTTATAGTTTTCCTTGAAAGTTTGATATACTTACTTCCACCCACCGGTTTAGATTTTAGAGGGGGGGGGGGGGGGGAGAATGCTCTATTTTAATGAAAATTAGCACTTTAAAGTTGAATATTTCGCAAACAAATCTCTGAATCTAAAAATCATCTTAGCAAACCCCTAATGGGTTTAAAAGACCTATCCAACGATGCCCCACACTATAGGGTTGGATGAGAAAAAAAAATACCCCCACTTTACGTCTATGGGAGGTACACTAAAAAAAATGTTTTTAGAATTTTTAATTATACCATTTTGTCGGCATAGTTTACCTATATATCCGTGCAAAATTACAGATTTCTAGCATTGATAGTCCCTGAGCAAAGCCGCGGACGACAGACAGACAGACAGACATGGCGAAACTATAAGGGTTCCGTTTTTGCCATTTTGGCTCCGGAACCCTAAAAAGGAGATTCTATGTTCGACGTATTTTTTAATGTATGTTCACCGATTACTCCGTCAATTGTGGACCGATTTTCAAAACTCTTTTTTTGTTCTAAAGAACATACTTTCGAAGTGGGCCCATTGTCACCAAGCCAGGATCTGATGGTGGGATCCTAGTGAAATCGAGGGCAACCCTCAATTTTTATAAGCACACCTGTATTTTTAATTAGCATATCCAAACATCCGGTACTAGTGACGTCAAGGTCAACCACCAACTTTCACAAACTTGATAAAATCACATTGTTCTTTTGGCAGTTGGTCTTAACTCAAGCTAAGCAGGAAGTCAGATGTAAAATATATCAAATCAGTGTTCTACGGTTTTACAAAGGCACTGACTGTATTTTAAAGAGGGTTTTCACAGAGGCGAAATGTCACTAGATGGCGTTAGTAGCGTGACGTTTGCTTGCGATTGGCTCATTTAGTTATTTAACCAATCACGAGCAAACGTCACACGTCAAACGGACCTCACGATACTAACGCCATCTAGCGATATTTCTTCCCTGTGAAAACCCTTAAAATAAATTTGTGATAAACTGGGGTGCGGTTAACGCGATTAAATCTATACATTGTGTCTGCCATACAGTTGTAATTTCGAACTGAAACTTAGGTAAGCTGTTGTTTATTCTTTTTCTCAATATTAAGATATACCTGGTAGTCAGTGAGGGCAGTGACCCTGAGCATGTCAGCAACCAGCTCAGCCTCTTTGAGCTGCGCGTGCGCGCTAGCCCAGCGCGCGCCGACCCGCGGCCCGCCGACCACCAAGCAACGCATACCCGCCTCGCTGCTGGCAGCGGCTCCACCTGAGAACGAAGTGGTTTAGTAAAATGGGAGATGCTTTCGACTTTGAGGTAATCGCAAGTCAGTCAACTCGCAAGCTCGTTGTTTTAACACTCATACTCCGCCAGCAATTGGCTACTTCCATGCCACGACAGTAATCTAATATTTCTTTATCTCAATTTCTGGATGGACAGGTGCAGGCTAGAAGCCGTGGTTGTCTAGTGGAGAAGCAGTGGTGGCCTAGTGGATTAACCTATGATCTCTCAAGCAGAGGATCGTGGGTTCAAACCCCGCCTCGTACCTCTGAGTTTTTACCACGAGCTTGACGGTGAAGGAAAACATCGTGAGGAAACCCTGCCCAAATCAAGCCTGGGAATTGCGGCCCCGCCCTTTCATTGTGAGAGAAGGCCTGCGCTCAGCAGTGGGACGTATATAGGCTGGGATGATGATGATGACGAGGTGCAGCGTACCCAGCTCGTGGTGGTGCCTGGGGCGCGGGCGGTGGTGGCGCAGCGGACGCAGCGCGGGCGCCGCCAGCAGCGCGTACCGCTCGCACAGCGGCTCGGCGTCCGCGCCGCGCAGCGCGCCCCACGGGCACGTGTACAGAGCGCCTTCTACCACCACTATGATCTCGCGCCGCCCGCCGCAGCCGCGACGCCCGTGACTTGCTACAAGAATGATAAATATGTAAAGACAAAAGTAAACAATCACTTTACGTACTGAAACAGTTTCGCCAACGCTTTACCAGGAAGTTTGCAATATAATAGTTTGATAGGTGACCCTGGGTGAAGGAGGGTTGTAGGTAACTGCAGAACTATCGCTTTTTAAAGCGATTTTCGTCAAGAAATGAGGTATGGGTTAGGTATCCGCTTAACGGCAACTGCAAATTCCAGGAAAAACCTATATAGTTAGATATACTAGATACTAGTGTATCTAGTATCTAACCTATAGATATACAACTATCTATTTGCCATTAGCTTTACGGTGAAGTGAAACATCGTGAGCTTCGAAACAATTCATTGGTGTGTGTGAAGTCCCAATCCGCACAGAGCCAACTATACATGGCAACTACGGCCTATGTCCTCCTTTTCTAAGAGGAGGGCTATGCCCAGTGATGGGACTTATATTGGCAGGGTCAACGATGATACAAGATACAAACTAGGTATATCTTAACCAAGTAAAGTCAAGATGGTTTCAGCAGTGTTGTCGTAAATAACAAGCCGACAGACTGAGTAAAAGAATTTCATTCCGACTAGGAAGTAATAAGTACATTAAGATACTCGTAGTACTCGTAAATATAATCATATCGATGGACTAATCTTACCATGGTTGTTATTGCACGACGCCGGCAGCAGGTCTTCGAAGGGAGCCAGAAGCATTTGGTATAACGAATTCAGGCAGGCTGGGCCCTGCCACGATGGCTGCTTCTTACGAGAACCGTGGACACTAGACCTGAACAAAAAAATACAACAATGAACTCTAGGTTAGCTGGAAGAGATCCCTTTTTAGGGATAAGCTCGCCTTTGTTCTACTCTCTGTGTATTTGTATTTTTATTTTTATGTGCAATAAAGAGTTTACATACATACATACATACATACATGAACAGTAAAAGTACAGGTAAATAAGTAAGTACTCGTGAATAAAATTCAAAAAAGGTAATTTTAACGAACCTTGTGGATCCTTGTAAACTAGCGACTGAGCCGGCAACTGATCCACCAACTGATCCGACACTGAATAGAGAACTCAAAGAATAGTTGGAAGAATTCAATAGATGATTGCGGGCAACCTGAAAAAAAAAATACAAACTGAGACAATTTATATAGGAAAAAATCTGTGCACGGGACTAAGAAATTGCAATTTTTCGAGCGTATATTCTTGTAATCGTTAAATAAAAAAACAAGAAAATTAATTGGTAAATACTATTTTAAGTCACCCAAGGTAGCGTTACACGTTGCATTCCATTACTTGTATAGGTTACGAGTATATTAAAAATCATGGAAGAATATTCTTTGTTTGCACACTTTCCGGTAAGAGAGATATAGCAAGAGCAATGTTTTTTTTTATCTAATAGACTTAATGCTTCTTCAAATGCCAGCGTACCATCCTAGCGAGCCCAGTAGCGGGCAGTTCTTCGGGCTCCCATTGCTCGTCGGTGTCGTTTCTGCGCTCAGCCGAAGTCTTCAGCCAAGTCGACCATTCCGTGATACACCGCTCGAGTTTGCCGAAGCCATCTAGTGTTGAAATGAGTAATTTTTGACAAATTATTACTAAGAAGTAACTAAAAGAATAATAGATAAATATTCACGGGACATTTAAAAACCAATTGACTAATCTCAAAGTAAGTAGGTAGGTAACGGATAAACATATGTAAAAAGATAGATAAACACTTAAGATATATATCTAGATTATAGCAGGTACTTTAAGGCATTATTTTGATAAGATGTATCGACAGCGACAAATCAATTGCATCAGTTAATATTAAGATTGATTTAAGAGTAGTTACTTAAGTAACGTGATATCTAAACACTTACCTGTATTTGTATGCAGTTCATCGGGACTGATATCTGGTAGGCTGTTGTCATTGTCTTCAGATTCTTCAACCAACGACACTTGGTGGAATCGCAGAATACCTTAAAAAATCGCGACGTTTAAAACGTTACTAAGTTAACAAACGTTATACATATACGAGATTGAGAATATAGTTAACTCGCCGCTTTATGGTCGATGTTTATTTAATTTCGGTTTACCTTACGAAATTTTCACCTTTAGCCACTGGGAGATAGTAGGTACATACCTTTGTGCGGTTGCAGCAGCCACGCGTAAAGCCGACCGGCAGCAAGGCTATAGTATAAGACGGGAGCTTTCTGCTTGTTCACCACTTCCAACACTTGGTCTACGTTTGACGGGCACCAGGGTTCAGGGCGATCTTTGATCACCTCTTCGGCTAAATTTCTGGTAATTTAAAACAAAACAATTTGGTGATTCTCTACATAAATGTTTTCAAGCCGGTTGAAAGGCAACGTGAGGCAAAATTAACACACCAGAATAATATCAAGTTTCAGTGTTCAGTTCGCTTTTAAATTTCAGCCTGTCTTTAAGCTATTACAAAATCCGTATTTTTTTTTCAGGAGATATACTAAACAAAACAAATTTTGGGAGGCCTATAACAGTGGACGTTCTACGGCTGATATGATGATGATTTAATTTTTAATACGAACTTTTTCTTTTAAACGTGCTTTTGTTGACTGCACATGCATTGTCATTCAAGTAACCTAATATACCTATACCAAATTTCAAGATTGTTTAAATTCGACTTCCATGACTTAACACATACACGGCAATCTAAACAAAAGCATCTTAAAAAGTTTCTGTATGTACATATTTATGATTATTACCTTAACTTACATTATGGAATTACTTAGAAGTACAAATTACCTTTGAGCGGCATGAAGCTCCAAATTGGCAAGGTTAAGGGAGCCGCTATGCTTGTCGACTGTGTCCAACGCTCGGCATCGTCCTCTCTCCGCCACAACCAATGCTTCAGAATGACGTCCCAATTCTGGAAATCAAAAGTACAATAAATTATTGCTTACCTTGCTAAAGCTTCGAAAATTTTGGCAATATTAGGTTCGGAGGGATTAAACAAAGATATAATAACAAATTTTATTTATTGCCTATTTTAAAGTCTTATTAAATGGACCAGATATCCGTGGTAAAATCAACCACAGTAAAAGCAGTGAGAGATGTATTTTTTAAATGATACTTAAAAAATAATTATACCTACTAGTGTAAAAGTTATGCAGCTTTAGTTTCTAATCATTGTAACGTAACATCCGTTTAAGAAGGTTATTTTATTCTTGCAGAACAAGGAAATGGACAAATAAACAAATGCAGGTGCAGGTGATTTATCTGGCTCCGCAGGAACTAGTAATAATAATAATAATATAATCTTTATTTCGGAATACACAGGACTCCATAGATGACCTATGGACTAGTAATTTGTTACTTGTCAAAAAGAACGGAATCGATATACCGCTATTTTTGTCCAGTTACAAATTGTAACAAAAAGTTAACACTCTCATCATAAGACTCTCATGGAACAGGATGCTGTAGGTATTTTACTCCATTCTCTTTGACTGTAAGTTACCTTACAATTTAATAGAAGTATACATTAAACTTAAAACACTATTGCACTGACCGACAAGAACCCTCTGCAAAGCGTGCTGTGTAGATGTATAAAGTGCCGTGGTCTTCTTGTTTCTGTGTTTCTCGCTGCCAGACTCGAGGACCCTCAGAGCCGCTTGCAGTTGTTCTTTCGCTTCCTCGAGCTCCCCTGAGGCCCATAGCGCGAAGCCTAGTCTGTGGCGGACTCGAGCCTGGAAAATATGGTACAATTTATCGAATATTGCAATGTAAAACGAAACACTATCTGTCTTTTTGTTATGGTAAAACCACTGGACCATTTTTGATAGTGCATTGAGGAATAGACTAATTTAATAATTTGTATCCGGAAAAATTACACATTTCTTATGGGTTAGCAAAAAAATCATTTGTATATATTTTTGATATAATATGATATTTTACGCAATCAAAGTGTCCAAAATATTAAAAAAATGAAGTCCTATGGATTTGTTTTGTTGGTTTTACCTCTTCGTCAGCATCCGCAAGCCCCTCAGTGGCCGCTAAAGCCTGTCTGAGGTATGACACTGCACTGCCACATGCGCCCATTGCTAGGTGAGACCTTCCCAAATCAGCGAGTGCTTGCGCTCGGCCTCTGATGTCTCCTGGAAGCATCAAAAAGAGATAATTAATTAGTAGTTAAAGAACCAACAAAAGCACAAGTTCCAAATACGTCGCAAGCTATCTCTCAGATCGATATTAGATAGGTAAGTACTTACTTGAAATTTGGTTTTACCAATACATCTCAAACTACTCCGATTGCCGAAACCGGTATGGTCAGTGGTGGTCTCAGCGGAACTCACGGACATATAACGTCCCCCTTTACTTCTAATTGAATTTTACAAGCTTCCTACCGATTCTGACTCGACCTTCCTAAGGGTTCTATTGTCATCCCTCGATTATTGCCTTATGAGATACTAAAGTATTTTAGTAAGATTCGAAATTACCTGCTGCAGTGGCATGCCGCAGCCTGGACTCATGCCAGCGAGCAGCTTCGGCCTGAGCGCCCATGGATGCGTGAGCTGTGCCAAGCCCACCGCATGCGCGAGCCTGTAATATTTCATAGTTCGTAAGTACACATTTAGTTAAGTACTTAAATGTGGTTTTCAGTTCTATTTTTTTGCACAATCTTACTTACTAATCGAGCTACTGAGCCTAAGTACCTACTTATACTATTTTCATTAAATTATTCCAAAATTTGAAAAAATCGGTTGGGAGTACAATTAATTAACTTTGAAAAAAAAATAATGTCCAGGTAGAGCCACCTTTGTCTGGTGATCACTATGATGAAACGTGATCATTGCGGATAGCATTTAGTTTCACGACTCCCACTTCCGCATCATTGATAATAATATACTCGGTATCTACCTACCTGTAAATGTGTCATCCCTAGTCTGTGTGCTAGCTCCAGTTCCGCTCGGTGGTGCCTGACCGCGGCCGCGTCGTCGCCCAAAGCATGCTGCGCTACGCCTAAAGAGTGGCATGCTTCTGCTTCCATTATTTGGTTGTTTAGTTCCCTGATGACAAGGAATGAGGACTGAATGATAAAACAAAAATACCCACAGAAAATTAAGTCGCAGGAAATTAAAATTATGAGTTTCGATCATAACGGTCTCATGATCTGATCCTGTACATCTTTGTGGAGCCTTTTTGACGCAATTTAATACAGTAAACAAGTTAAACTTACTTGGCAATATTCTTCTGATGTTCCAAGCACGATACTGCTTGCTCCAAGTTGTTAAGTGCAATATGCAAGGCTCCCAGTTCGCCGTAGGCTTGCGCCTTGGCCTCAGGCATGCCTAGCTCGTGGGACACCACTAGTCGTTTCTCCAGGCAGACTAGGGCTTGTTGAAGATTGCCTACGGATCTGAAAGGAGGTTTATAATGAGAAGGGCATTCAGGAAATATTTCCAGTTTTGGAAACATGCACATTCGATTTAAATACGAGTAGGTAAGGAGTTTGGATATTTCAAATTTCCAGTCAACATGTTTTGTACTATTTCGTATGGTCCATAATCAAATCGACGAACCACTCGTTGACTACAATAATCAATCAATCTCTTTAACCTGTTGTTTGTTAATTTCATGAGCTTTTATGTACAATTAAGAGTTTACAATATAATACAATCACGAAGTAACGAGGGTAGTTGTTCGCTTCTGTCATTCTCGCCATCAGTTAAGCTGTCAGACCTCATACATGACAGATGGCATACATTGCTGACTTCAGGAGTTCCATGTATTCTGGAGCTTGTCACGCACGTGTATGAGAAGACTGAGCAGTATTTGCACGGAAGAACAAAAACAAGAGTATTTGTCAAGTAAAAGTCAATAGTGCCCATGATAACGGTCCAAAAAGTAGTTTGGAAGGAACATTATTAACTGACTTTTAATTCCTTGAGATATCCATTCCCATTTTTATTTTTAAAAGATTAGAAACTGCAAAAAATATATAAAAATCCTTACTTGTGACTCAATCCCAATCCACGATATGCCCGCTCCTGTTCCCGTGAGTTATCCAATTTCAACGCAGCAGTGAGGTGCTGTTCATGGTATTTAGCTGCCTCGTCTGGGTCTCCGAGGGCGTCATAGCAGTCACCAAGAGAACCCAATGCTCGAGCTTTATCTAGGTGGCAGGTTGGCGAGTTAACGCGTTCTAAGATAGCGAGTTGCTGCAAAAAAGTAAAGTGGGAGTGAATTTAGAGTGCTACATTCTGCGTAACTATCAGGCAGAGACATTGGGTAGAGTAGATAACTATCTAGGAGCCCCGCATTTGTTAAGGGCCTTGCGCGCACAAACGAAATTGAAAATGTTTCATGTACCTAATGATTTGATTGAACAAACATGAACAGAGCGTCATCAATAAACGGCTAAAACAGGTGCCTCGAGAATTGTATTGCCTGCCCTTTTATGTGACATACTCGTATTCCTGCTCAACATTAAAATGAAAGGTTGACTTACCTGTTCCAAATACCCAATGGCGTCTTCATAATGTCCCATATTAAGTTTGGCAATCCCCAGATTCCCATAGGCCTGTGCTTCCAATGCACAATCCTGCAGTTCTTGGGCTCTTTCAAGTTGTTCCCTATAACATCTTGCTGCATGGGAATAGTGACCTAAAGCCATGTGGACAGCTCCGAGATGTGAATGCGCTCTCGCTTCACCCGCTGAGTCACCAGCTTCTTGACGAAGAGTTAGCTCCTGGGAATGAAGTTAAGCTTTATGAAGGACTTGAAAGAAAACAGCCGATTTTGAGAGCAGGATCATTGGTAGGTAGAGAGCAACAGTACATGAGATGAACCAGCGCAGTCGACCAATCTTAGAAACAGTTCACTAGGAGTATTTTGAATTTTTTGCCCAACGTATTTTTTTTAGAAAGATCTGCAAAACAGCAGTGGGATTTCATGAACTGCTTTACTAAGAAGTTTTTACTGTACCTGAGTATGGTGCCCCAAAGCTGCGTCAAGTCTTCTTTGGAGTCTCCGTGCTAAACCGAGAGCGCCACAAGCAGCGGCTTCCAACGAACGATCTCGAGCCTGCCTAGCAAACCCGAGCTGCCTCTGATACATCTTCACAGCCTCTTCTACATCCCCCATTTTAATAAGAACGTCTCCAATATTACCCAAGGCTCTGAACTTCCCTTGTAGATGTTGAGTCATATGTGCAATAGCCAGAAAATACTTCTGGCACTCTAATGCGGTCTCTAAGTTGCCTAGGGCAAGATGGGCGAGACCAAGGTTGCAATAAGCTCTTCCCATGTTCATTTTGTCTTGAAGGTCTTTGGCTAGCGAGAGGTCTTGGTCGTAATATCTATCAGAAAAAAAGAATGAGTTGCAAATTAAGGATTTTATGAATGATCTTCGGAAAGAAAGTATGTTAAAGAATGTTAAAGTTCAAACATGAAAGTGCGGTAAAATTAAATGTTTCTTTTGGCGCTTGTGATAGTTGTTCTGGTACTTCAATCAAGGCGCATAAGGGTTTTCAAAATTGTAACAAAATGTATAGCTCACCTGACAGCCTCCCGATAATTCCCCAAACAATAATGAGCGTAGCCCAAAAAGTGGCAAGCTTTGGCCTCAGCAGTCACATCGCCCAGTTCTTGCGATAGCATGAGGTGTTGCTCATAGTACGGCACTGCTTGGGCGAACTCTCCTCGAGAGGACAGACAGTTGCCGAGATTGAGCAGAGCACAAGCTTCACCTGCAGCGTCTTTTAATTCACGAGCGATTCCTGAAATGGACTTAAATGTTAATATCCTTAAAACTCTTATTATACTTAACTGTACCTAGTCTGTAGGAAGGTTTTCGATCATATCGTAAACTATTTTACAACTAGCCTTTACGCGTGGCTTCGCTAGTGTGAACATCCGTGTAATATATAATGTCTGTAGATTTACCGGTTAAATGATGAGATTTCCCACATGTGTAAATTGGTACCCCGTGGGAATATAGGGATAATAAGTGGGCTATAATTATAATTTCAGACACGCAGCTAGTTACATACGGAATTGTATCTAAATCTGTACTGCCGTTTTAGCGTTAACGAGCAACAAACACACACACACACGCACATTCACAAACTTTCACATTCAAAATATTGCCAACTGCAACCACTGCAACTGCCGCTATTCTGTCTACATGTATGACCTTAATTAAAAAAAAAATTACCTAAATGAGCTCTATAATGGAACAAAGCCATATCATGAGCCCCTAAAGCTTGGTACGCCACGGCCAAGTTGCCGTGGGTGGACGCTTCGGAACTCCGGTCGTGGACCTCTTTGGATATTGTTAGCTCTTGCTTGTGGTATTTGATCGCCTGCTCATAAAAGCCAGCGGCTGAGTAGGCGTTGCCAATATTTCCATAGGCGCGACCCATGCCCGCTTTGTCCTGGGAAAAGAATTCAATGCTTTGAACCAAATCTGTCAGTGAATCTGGCGCCCGTACCACGCACTTGGTGGGTGCCAAGTGATAAAGTTTTATTATTTTGTCCCCATAGATGCACCGGAATGAGCTATAAATCATGCAGAAAGTTTAAAGGGACATACCTATCTTATTTTAAGGCGCAATAGTATTGTGCCAGCCATTGTACTTCATGTAAGAAGTTATTTGAGAGAAAAAAAAATGAAGGTTCAGACTGAATAAAAATGTCATCATTTTTGGCTGTCTTCTTAAAACCACTTTAAACTTTTTTTGATCTTATATTTTAACGAGGCTTTAATACACCAAATGTGATTATGTCAGCCTCATGGGGAAGCTTTTTAATTATAATAATAGTTCTAACAGAAGAAAGTAATAGTTACTTGTGTCACAAGAGAGCAAAGTGGTGTATTTACGGCGAGGGCGGTAAATTGAATCCAGAATATAGCGAAAGATTCAAGTGTTAACGCCCAAGATGAAAATCATTTTGCTCCCGAGTCACTCATACAATATTTCACACCGAGTATGACAAAAATTTAAATAAAAATATTCTAAATATAATTAAAGAGCAACCAGCATAGAAAATGGCGTGGTTTTACAATTATCAACTTCAAAAAAAAAGACAGAAAAGCCTTGAACATAAAAGTTGCACTTTGATCCCTCTCGTCAGGGAGGAAAAGTTATTTTTCTGAATGAGAGGTGTGAAAAATATAATAATTCTACTATCATGCTAGCAATCCTCTTTATTTATCTAAACACAATTATACATTTTTTATTAGCACAATTCCGAGATTACTCAGAAAATTGACGATTATTTAAATTTTGTTGCAAATTTATACATACCTGCAACTGCCTGGCTATCGACAAATGCGCCTGATGCAGCTTCAAGGCTGCGTCATGCTCCCCCAGCAACTGGTAGACGATCCCCAAGTTGGAGCATGCGCGACCTTCGCCCACCTGGACATAATAAAATCCCTAAATAACGCTTGACTGTGAACAACACACGAGGACAAAAAAATACTATTTTAATAACACAATGCTACAAGGTAGATGTAGTAAGTTATGCTTTATTCAAGTATCATTTGTCAAAATTATTGATAGTTTATTGACGAATTGAAAATATTGGATGCGATTGAATGTACCTAGATCTATGTGATAAATTATTAATAATCCGGTTAAAAAAAGGACTAAAAGCAAGACAAAGCAAATTAACGGTTCTAAAAAAACCAACCTTGTCTCTGGCAGCGAGAGCAACATCTAACTGCCTTTCGTGCCATTTCTTGGCTTGCGCATAATCGCCACCGCATCTGAAGTAAACAGAATATTAATCAAGCGTCACACGTGTACACGTGAATAACACAATTATAGTTGACATTGTTAATTAATAATAATATACAGAAGGCGGTACTTCTGGACACGGCACGCATCGTCCGGAGGTTCCTCACTCTGCGGCCCTGACCACCGGTAACTTGGGCCCTGCCCCGTTACCGGCGGCAAATTAGGTTAGGTTTTTATAATATTTTCATTTTATATGTACTTTTCTGTATTTTATAAAAACTTAAACCTAAGAATGAAAGAAAAATAAAGAACATAATAATAATACATTTTTATTTCAGACATAAGTAGTCCATATACATGTGTCAGATTCATACAATAAAAGAACCACGAACCTGGCAGCATGACCTAATCCAGCGTATGCCCTGGCTTCTATTGCTCTGTCACCTAAATTCTGTGCTATCCTCAAAACATTCTCATGGTAGGCAATTGCTTGAGAGAAATTCCGCCTGTAGTGGTACGAGGATCCTAGGTTGGAGTATGCTCTCGCCTCTTCCACCTGAATTCAAAAGATGAAGTAAATTATTAGATAGTTTTCGATTAATATGAGTAAAAAGAAGATATCTGACCGAAGCAACTTACGAAGTTATGTTTAGTGGCAAAATAACCGCAAATATGATTTTACTGTGGTCAAAGCTTAGCCAATTTGAATACAATGTATAGCTGGGCAACGAAATGGTTAAGGAAACCTGTCAAAATCGCTATCAACCCCGCATGTCCATGTCCAACGAACTAAGCACTGTTCTCAAAAATACAGTGGTATTATCTTTCTTTTTGATTATGTTGTGTAAGTATGTATTCTTACCTGATCCCCTAATCTTCTTGCCAGCCTCAAATGCTGCGTGTGGCAATCCACAGCAGAATCAAACTCGCCCATAGCGAGATACACCGCTCCAACGTTACCGATCTCTCTAGCCTCTTGTAGTCTATCTCCCATTTGTTTCACCAGCTGCACGCATTGTTTGTGGCTTGCTAAAGCGTTGGGGTAGTCGCCGATTGCAGTGTAAACGTGTCCTAAGGAAGTGAGCGCTGCGGCTGCTGCTTGAGTGTCCTGAAAAAGAGATTGTTTGATCACAAAACTACCAAGAATGTCCTGGTTAGGCTGGTGGTTTGACCTATGTGCTCTCTTACGCAGAGCCCGGCTCGTAGGTACTTATGAATTCTCTCAGTATATTGGCGAAATCATAAAGGAAAATAAAATAACACAGCATACATCTGTAAAGTAATTAAATGGTGTTTGTGAAGTAACCAATGCGCCCAGGGCCAGCGGGGGAATTATAGCTCGAGCTCTCTCATTCTGTAAGAATGCCTGTGTCCATCAGTGAGCCTACGACGATAATGATGATGAAACCTAGTAAAATATCTAAGTTTTATAGAAATGAAAACAATTGACAAACGTTGAGTTACATGTACAAAAATGAGACACGTGTTCTCGTATTACTTCAATCAACTAAAAGAAAGCCTGATAAAGGCCAGTAGATACCTATAAGTAAAAAGCATTGTGCTATGACTATTGTAATTTCATAGTCTGATTGACAATAACAACAATAATATACAAAGTTATTTTATTTTATCTAGGTTGAAACGACTAACGGATACTTAACCGTATTCAGCGTAAAATAGGAATAGTGAAGGTTGTTTGTGCAATACAAATTTCTAATTAGTTACACAGGTATTTTGACTGCTCAAACTCACGCATATATATCGGTCATTGAGTCACGACTGCATGTAGTTGATAAAATAATGTAGACTGGATTAATATGACGTAATAGTAACCTTGGGCAAATATGCAGAAGAAATCTTCAATACTATCTCTACAATTCAATTAGACTGGGATGTTTTCTGATGCAGCAAAAATATCTTTAAATCCAGGCAGTTCTATGTTTTCGCATTCGGGCCGATGCAAACTTAAGATAACTTAAACCTTATTATGTATCTGAGACGGTCCTGGCTGGACCATCAGAATCTGACTATCAGATTAATGTACAGTCACCATATTTACATAAGTAGCAAACTTGTAGCCAATCCACCCACTACAAGTGGGTCAAAATTCACTCACAAGATTAACACAATATACATAAAAACATTGCAAGTTCATAAAAAGCTTTAATATTTTTTTTCCGTTTTTCAAAGCAAATATAAACTTGATTGTGGTTGATTATGTTGGACTAACAATCACTACAACTGCAGGCCTCTGTGTACTTCTGGTGACCGCCAGAACATAATAGCTGTACACAGACGATAGGATACCTGTATTGAGATTAATTGATTCATCAGCAGTCGTTGTCTTCAGCATCCAACGGCGGAATGTCTTGATCATCCTAATAAGTTACATAGACTTTAAAGGCAACCTGACAATAACTTTTTATAGTCTCGTCCAATGCTCGGTCGACGATATCGTAAATTTCCGAAGGACGTTTTACCTCACTGGCCGGCCGAGATTCCCGATTTTATTAGTTTAAGAGGATACAACGGAATATTTGCGATCATATTAATTCAATAGATACTAATTTTATATGGACGGTTATTATAACGGATGATTTTATGGCATTTATTATGTTTAAGGTGGTGTAGTTATAACTTTTTGTCGCTGTAAAGTGTCGGATTTTCTTTGTTGGCGCGATTTATTGTCACAGACACTTAAAATGGTCTAAAATGAAAGTATTACAATTCGTAAGTGGCTATTATACTAATTAATTAGTTAAAGTAAGATGAGTAAGTACAGTTCACACAGACGTCCGACATGAAGTATGTAATGTAGCTACTGCTCGTCTAGACTTCTTTTTATCTCGAGATATGTATCAAACCGTGGGAAACAGTATCGTAGGTATCCTGTCCCGTAAACCCGTAATTATTGCAGGATTGAGCAAAACGCCCATTAAAATATGCATTGAAGCTCTAGATAGTCAGACAAAAACTGACAACAAATATATATTCCACGGCATTCACGTTAAAAAACAAATAAAAGAGTTAAAAGTTAAAGGTAAATAAAAGGCGGATAGAATGCGGCGCATCCTTTCACCGAGGAAGTTGAGGATAAGAAAAAAAAACCGACGACACACCGCCAATAGGGGCTTTGTCTCGACGAAATACGCTAGGGATAACCTGTCTGGGACTTATCGACAGTTTTAATGGATTCCTGGAATCGGAAGTAGCTAGGAGATATTTTATGGCGTTGAATATTTTATAGGCCATTACAGCATGTTTATCGCGAAATTGAACTATATTTATAGCACAGGCAAGTTACAGGGTGCAATAACGTGATGACAAAAAATAAACAGACGGTATATTTAAGCAAATGTGAATTACGTTTCTGCATCACACTTAACAATTTCAGAAATTAAGTAGGTATTTATGCTTGGGAAAAATTACGGTTTTCTATAATATTAGGTACAATAATAATAAGCTAAGCAACCGACTTTAAATGAAGTGTGAATTAGCGAACGAGGTTGACTATAATCGAGTCATTCTTAATATCGATCTTATAATATAAGACTAGCTGTTGCCCGCGGCTCCGCCCGCGTAGATTTCGTTTATCGATCCCGCGGGAACTATGCAATTTTGGATGGGACTCAATCTATCTGTGTACCTACCGAATTCTATACCTAAATCGGTTCAGTAGATCCAGAGATTTCCCCCTACAACCTTACAAACTTTACCTCTTTATAATCAAAATGTTCTAGTCCTTACCTTTTCAAATTTCGAACTCTACGTCCTCTACGGCCGTACCCTAAAATTGCATAACTTCTCTAAAGCTTAGAAACCTTCTAATCCGGTACTAATACAGTAAGGTGATTTTGAAGATATTCCAATTTTTAAGAGTATTTGCATTGCTCCAAGCTTTTATGTGAGTTCAACCTTTTTTTGAATAAAATCTGATTGAGTTTCTGATCTGTTGACACATGTTTGAAAACATGTGTCAAAATAAATTGTAATTTCTATAAATTAAATCAAAAGCACTAAGGAGTATTGATATCAACTTCGAAGCAAATCACCACCAAAATAACTTTCTACCCCCTTTTAACCGCGTTAGGGGATAAATTTCAATAAAATTCGAAACACTTCTTCCATCAGTTCTGTTAATGAATGTTAATTCAAAATTTCAATTAGATTGGACCAAGGAATCACGTTGTCCCATACAAACTTTGCCCCCCTTTTTCACCCCCTTAGGGGTAGGATTTCGGAAAATCCTTTCTTATCGGATGCCTACGTCATACAAAGATCACACCCTCCAAGTTTCAGGTCTCTACGATCTGCGGCTTAGGCTGTGCGTTGATCCGTCAGTCAGTCATTCAGGACAAAGCATTTTATATATATAGAAGATTACGCTTTGTTTGTCTTTGCACAAACATTATATTAACCTCGTTTGTATCACACAATCGGGTAAAAATACAGTAAGTTTTCTTGTTTCCGTGACATCCGTTAAAAACACTACAAAATACAAGGAAGATATCTCAAAATAACAAATTAAACGAGACTGTCTCGTATTCATTATTAGTCTAATAATTAATTGAAGTCTTCGTATCGATATCGATTTAAACGTAAACGCGCAGCACTACCAATTGGACGGGCAGCAACAATCTAACTAATTAAGTATGTGCAACATGATACGATAACGTGGTGATTTACATACCCGCCCGATCCCCAACCACCGTTTTCCAACAGAGCCACAGCAGTGCACCGTGATAGTTATCATTGCGAGTACTGCTACAATAGGAGCAGAAATGCGCTGCGTTTGACACGGTGTCCCATTGTGCTGCTAGTAGTTCCACGGCCTTTATAAATAATACTCGAATGAGACGTACGTTTATCAACCTTTATTATGCTTGCTTTTGTTTTCTTGTTTTCCGGTCCGCTACGTTTTCGCGTGAATAATTAAGTGCTTAAATCTAGGAGCGTAGAGTTTAAACAAATGCTGCTCCTATAGTTATTGCACGTATAAATCATACTTGTATCGTGTAAGAAATATTACAGTAACATTATTAGTCTGCGATGTTGCCTTATTATTTCGTGAATAGCAAGTCAGCTTTGCTCCCACCGCTTTTACATAAAGTTCAGTTGCAATGTAAGCTTTATAAGGCCTGTATAAGGTGTCTCGTCGTTTTCAATTTCATTGGTATGTGCAAGGGATAGGCGCGTTAATATACCCTTTTAATCTTTGACGAGCGGTTCGAATGGCTCCCCAGACATAGCACCTGCCCGCCTGACGCGTTATTCTAGGTATTCGCTAATGAACCTAGGTAAGCTCACATGTTCCTGTCAAATTATTCGCGGTTTATTCAAGCTGGCTGTACGCAGGTAAGGATAAGCATTGCACCTAAGCCAATAGAGATACTATCTGTATAAAATGTTAGTTTTATCAATGTCAGCCTTTAAGTCGTTCGGCGCTGCAGTTTACAACAAAAATAGTCCTATACGGCCGAACGGTTAAACTAATCTGTAGCTACCAGAAACGTGGAGTAAACATTTTTTTTTGGTAACCCTGACAATGAACGGAGCGTGAGTGAGGTATGTTTTCGGATTTGCCATAAAATTGTCGTCGCAAAAAAATTTCGCAACCAGGTTCCCACCTGTTTCAAATCGTAACTTTACTAACTAGTGCACTGCACATTGAGGTGTATACATACTCGTAGGTGCTCGTAGTATGGTAGCTAGAGTTCGGAACAGAATATTTATATAATTCTACCATAGGAGCTAAAGTTGCGCGGACGCTTTACGCTTCGCATTTCCCTCGCGTTTGATTTTACCCTGTACATTATTTGTTTAGCCTTCTTCTTATGGAGTCAGCCATGCGTGCGCTGCACGACAGAACCACATACCTCGCGTGGAATACTCGTAGGGATATTTTATAGCCAATATAACATTGTTGCTATACATATAAAACGCCGATGTCAGTAACTCGTTGTTTATCCTTATGCCATTAAAATAATTCGCCGGCCATAAAAGTTTTTAATGTGAGTTTTTATGGCAAAAGTCGCTTTGGCTGAGGACAACGGCGTTTTTGCGCCCCGTCGGGTATTGTTGCGGTAATTTTAAAAAGATTGCCTCAAATTGCCATGAAATGCTATCGGATCAAAATAAATTTAAATATTTAATTTACAATTAATTTGCTAATCATCTTAACTTAAATAATTTAAATAGGAATTTCATGTAGTTGCAGATTTAAATAACTATAGACACTAGCACGTACATTGATGTGATGTTATGAACTATTGCGATTTTCACTCCTTGTTTAAATAAACAACATTAAGTCCCGAGAGCTTAATAAAGAAGGCCTGTTGCCATTTATGTACTTTATCTAATATAGTTACCTCTAGCCCTCTAGATTATAAAGACTGTTAATTTCATACCACAAAAAATACAGATTCAATTCAATTCAATTTATTTCAAATAACAATGTACATTGTGTTTGAAGTTACAATACATGTCCAAATTATATAACAAGTCAAGTCAAGTTCTATGCTCAGCGATTAGTAACGTTTTTGATGAGATACTCAGGCATACAATAATCGTAGGCTTAAGTTATTTAGCGTCAGAATTAATAAATATGTACGATACTTAATTTTGATTGGCGTATAAGTATAGAGGCTCAGTGTCCAGTGCCCGCGCGAGGCGCAGCGCGGCGCAGTAGGTAATTATTCCCCCCGGATTACCGCGGATTCCTGCGCGTTGGCAACATTTCGCGGCTGTTCCAACCGTCAGCCGAGTTTTTGTTTAACTCCACCCGCACGGAACGTGTA
The DNA here is from genome assembly GCF_025370935.1 of Choristoneura fumiferana. Taxonomy (NCBI): domain Eukaryota; kingdom Metazoa; phylum Arthropoda; class Insecta; order Lepidoptera; family Tortricidae; genus Choristoneura; species Choristoneura fumiferana. Next base: position 10,047,011 of record NC_133480.1, read on the forward strand.
AAATAAATATTTTTTACGATTGTTTGTTCCCGAGATTGTTTCAGATGCCGTTCTGATTGTTTGTTCTGGGCAAAATAAAATGAAATAAAATAAACGCTTCGCTTACAGCCCTTTGGCTTGTCCGTAATAGGTTTCTACCTTTTTTGTAAACAGCGCGACTATTGTTCAATAATGGGAGTATTAGTTTTTTAATGCTATTGAATCGACCGTAATGGTGTTTTAGTTTAAACTATTTATGCATTTAACAATTAAAAGACGTAGATTGGAAACGTGACATTTATAAAACATTAAGCACATGACGAAGTTTTCAATCAACTGGTATATTTCAAAACATAAACTAATTTCCTTAGATATCTTATGAATAGTCATAGAAGTTAGTCCTCATAGAAAAACCATGTTCTATCTGTATCTGGCGAATACAAATGGTAATGTGGCAGATAGAGCTAAACGAATGTTGACCATATAGACAAACTTATCTTGCGTTTAGGAAAGGGAGGACCGTTAAAAGCAGTTTTGTAATTGACAGGGATAGCTTTTTGGTTACCTATCCCGTGGTCATTTCTAAAAATCCTTCTCATACATCTTTGGTTGTTAAGGCAGGAGTATGTCTGGTCAGTTAGATAAGATATTGTTTCATATATCGATTTTGATTACCGTTTAGATCCATGTCGTCATAGATCACGTGAGTACAGTAAAAGAAACTGAATGGAGCTTCAGAGCGGAACCTTTTCGCTGCAAATGTCATTTTGATATTCTACAACGTGTGTCTACCCTCACGATAAATATGAATAGAAAGTGTTGATTAGAGTAAATATTTCTACCTTATGTATAATTTATGTATATTCATAAGTTAGAAATATTTACACTAATCCATATACTTATATAAAAAGCCTCACACCAAACGCCACAGTATTAACGGAGAAATTACTGACTTACGATTTAATATTAGAACATTCCTGAGACGGAACTTTACTCGGGATTTTGGTCTTTGTCCAGAGGGTAGAAACACATTGCACACATCTCCTAAAGAAATTATCTCATAATTGGTTGTAAAAAGGTTCCACCCAAGTAAGCGATTCAGTTTCCTCGGCTATACGCCAGTCAAGTTCCGTTAAATTGTAACTTGTGAATCTTGTTCCAAGTCGGACTCCACTGGTACAAAGTTGCGCACCGGTTGCGGTACTCCCAGGCCTCGCAAATGAGCCCGACTTGCTTATCTCTGTCTGAGGAATACCTAACTAAAACTCTATTGGGACTATAAAGCGTGCTACTAAATAGTTTAAAGAGACACTTGACTATAAAAACAACATACAGAGCGTCTATAAATGCGTCGCCATCATAAACATTGATGATATTGTTTTGTTCAGCAAGACATAAATAAAATCACGTTTGCCCCGGCTGTTACGGCTTTACATATTTTGGACTCATCGAGTAAAGCTTGTGTATACTAACTGCGAGATGTGGCATTCGAAGACCTACCAAACTTACACTGCTCATTTATCGGGTTATCTAATGCGATTATTCCACGTCAATACTAACTCCTTAAGAAAGAAAAGAATAAATTTATTCGGCATATGTACATAAAAGTAATAAAAAACAGTACACAATAATCGGTTACTAATTTAGAGCCAAAAGGGCTGGCAACAACAAAAGTGTACGGGTTTGTACGGCGCGGCGCGTAATCGTGGACCTTAACTCAAAATATGAGCAACGCGCTTGGAAGCCTCTAAAATGTGGGTAAACAGAATAATTCTGAAAATATCGTGGACGGATAGAGTACCAAATGAAAGAGTTTTGCAGATGGTTAACAAAAAGGTAGAGATCTTGAAAACTATCAAGAAACTGCAGTACTTTAGCCACATGATGCGTAAGAAAACCCAGGAAAAGCGACCAACTGAAAGAAGGCGTACTTCGTGGCTTAAGAATCTCAGGTCATGGTTCAAAGTCAGCGCAAGATCCCTGCTCCGAGCTACTGTGTCAAAGATAAGGCACTAATGATAGCCGACCTCCGGTAAGAGATGGCACCTCAAGAAGAAGAAATATAAGTGTGCACTAAAATGTTTACAACCCCTACATACCACCGCCAATCAACTGTCGCATTAGCATCATTTAAAACTGGAGATGACAACAAAGTAACACAGGTGAATGCAAACACAAATCATCATTTCCTTCACATAGTAAAGGTTGCTTATACGACTAATCTCGCTCGAGCATTTACGTATCTGGTGTTTACTGCAAATTAACATACGCCGTGTGCGGCTGTCTGGCTTCAAAGGCTAATAACATGCAAAGCTTACTGCTAGCGTTCATTTTTAAATGAATCGCACTCTTTACGATCTCGGGTCAATGAAAGTGAAATTAACAGTCTCACAAAATGGCGAATCGAATGAAATAGGCATAATGTCAATAGACTCTTGCCGGGTCTAAGTGTCCTTTTATTGCCACTAAAATTATTGTAACTATGTACAGAAACATTAAGAATTATGAGGAGAATAGAAATGTTGTGGTGTTTTTCGCCTCTCCTGCTATTAATTCACGTTTTAAGGGTAGATGTAGATATCCGAACAATTATCGAAATCCTATTAATTTCGTTAAACTACGCTGTCCGTCGTACGGAATTGTATGAAATGTAATCCATTTTAAGCCAACATCTTCGCAATGATTTATTACTTAAGCAATTAATTTCGACAAAGACTGAGCCGAGAAAATAAATATATCGCTTTTTAGATAAATATATTGACGGCCCATGCTTTTAACTTGCATTCCATGACATGCCAGAAATGTTCCATATAAATCTTTAGTGACACGAAGTGCAATACCACTTGAGAATCGTTTGTGGATCCACTACGTAAAATAGGTATTAAGTCACTTTTAAAAATAGCCTTTTCACTTCTCATGTTCGTAAACATCGCATATTTATCCTGGATGAGGGCTGCATAAAATGTCTTTTTATGCCCTAGTGCATAAAGTCATGTCAAAGACCAGGGTAATCAAGCACCAACAGCCACGGATGATTAAACTTTATAAAATAAAGCTTTTTAAATATTTATGTTCATGTTTATATTAGTAAATGCAGGAGTATGAAGTGATAAGCCGCCTTAGCCGTTTTAATAGATCATTCATGATATAAAATATCTGGGTGACCGAGTTCCGCTTGGACTAAAACTCGGTACCAAGCGTTTTCCCAGAGATCAGACCAAGCTAGATCGATTTTTCATCCCTGAAACCCCTACGTACCAAATTTCATCGAAATCGTTGGAGCCGTTTCCGAGATCCCCAAAATTAAAAAAATAAAATAAAATATATAATTAATTAAAATTATGAACTGGTAAAAGATATTTAACACAAGCAGGTAGCTCAAGTGTTTCAACTTATATATGGAATCCATACTAATATTATAAATGCGAAAGTGTGTTGTTTGTGTGTATGTTTGTCAGTCTTTCACGTCGAAACGGAGCCACGGATTGACGTATTTTTTGGCATAGAGATAGTTTTAGTAGTTAGCTCGGCCAACACTATGCTGAGCTGGGACTGTTTCGCGACTTCGCAAAAACTTTGTTTTTATTTATTTTTTTGTCATAGCTTGTAATTGTGTACTTATAAAACTGTTTTTGCGAACAGCGAATAAATTATTCTTATTCTTATTTTTTATGGGCCAGAGAGTGACATAGGCTACTTTTTATCCCGGAAAAATGCACAGTTCCCGAGGGAACAGCGCGCAATAACCGAATTCCACGCGGGCGATAAGCCGCGGGCAAAAGCTAGTATTATTATAAATAGGAGTCCTCTGCGCATTATTATTTATTTTGACGCAAGTGGCTCCGAAGCGGTAACGTTTCGTGTGCTCTGCCTACCCCATTTGGGAAAACAGGCGTGATGTTTGTGTGTATTTGTTGACGCAAGTAAATACCTACTTAATTTAATCACATAAACATAATAGTGTAATTTTTAATTAAAATAAAAACATTAAGCCAGGGCTCCTTACTCTCGGTTATCCAGCGGGCAATTTATCATGTGTGGTTAAACCATTAAGATCTCGTGTGTTTTGACACAAGGCGTAAATAACAGTTGCGCAAACATCCTACGCTGGATGTAAAGTAGCTTATTATAGTCATCATTATCCTGAGTCTAATGGCGCAGGCAAATGGTTGTAGGCTTTAAGTGAAGACTTGTGCGTTAGTTATTTTTGAGTGATCTCACATGCACACTGGTTTGTGAGAAACACAGATACATGAATATGTAAATATGCCAACGGTTAAAGAGGAGATTAAAAAGTATTGCACTAAAACGGCTCCAGAAGCACAAAAACCATAGTATATATAAATGTTCTAATTTAGCAGAATGATGACCAGGGACGCCGATATAATGTAAAAGTGAGAAGTAATCTTTTAACGATACTTTTAAAATAACGTTAACTTTATGTAAACAGCTTATAATGTTAAATTCTTTATACCGGAAAAATTGTAAAAGTAACGGTATACCGTTTAACGTTAATTACGATTTTACGTTAAATCTGTTTGACAGAAGTAACGTTACCAACTTTTTACCGGTATTTGACGCCCTGCTAGAAGGGTCTCTTTGCAAGTCAAGTGGAAATGTGTTTGTTGGGATCCCCACGAAAATTAACAAAATTCGGACTATCTGATTATGACTTTTGTGGTTGATTGCAGATTTAAGAAACAAAAAAAAGTTTTTTTAGTGGAATAGAAATGGATTGTTTGTTTTAGGTATTTATCTTGTGATATGTTAAGCATTTGCTGTTAAATGAGATAAGAAGGACTTTTGTGGTTATTGGTATCGTCAGTAACTTGGTCATTGCCAATTCTTGCTGCATAGAAGTACCTCGCTTCTCAATTCGATTCGTCAATTCAGTTCTGTCTGTGCGAAATATTAGGTATATTTTGATTCCAAAAAACCCTATCTATTTCTACCTACCTATCGCTTCCCCATTCCATCCATCCATAGCAGCCCTTAGTTCGTCCGTCTTCGGACATAGGCCTCGTCTCCATTTCTCCACGCCTGGCGATCGACAGCCATATGCATCCATCCTCCACCCGCCTGTCGCTTCCCCATTATTTGAATTCAAATATCGCACTGTCTCCAACTTCACACAAGAAGCTAACGCGTTTTCAACTCTTTAGGAAATCATTCTCAAGTCTTTCCTTATTCTAGCGATAGATGTAGGTAATCTTCTACGGTACAACCAGAGTGTTAGTGATACTTTTCTTCATTTTCCTGATTGATACTTCGGGTGCCATCGTATTCCGATTGCGATCCGACTTTTTCCGATGGAAAACCATTATAAACTCTATATACTAAAACTAACCTTGCACTTCATTGCCAAGACGAGCTGATACCGGTGAGCAGTTAGCGCATCCTTGTAGGAACCCTGGCTGAAGTAAGCAGCGCCGAGGTTGCCGTGCGCGCGGCACTCCCCGGCCGTGTCGCCAAGCGACTTGGCCACCGCCAAGTCTTGTTGCATGTAGTTGATGGCTGCATCCAGTTGGCTCAGCGCCCAGTGGGCCGATGACAACGCGCTGAATACGGAGCCCCTAGGGTAAACAGGATGATTCATTGTATGAGGCTATCGTAATTTGTATTATGTTGCTAAAATAATAATAAAAAACAAGTAAACAAAAGCACAGACTAGTGTCTTGGGTCCTTAAGGTGACTGGATAAAAAAAACATTATGTTGCTTTGACAATTTTAAGGGGTGTCCAGGGCAGGGAGGATTTGGCGTTTCGAAACCCCCTCCGAATTTTTAAAACTGTATTGGTCAGATTTTTATTGTTTTATTTTTTGTAAATGTGTTCCTTATTCGATATGTGAATTTGTGATTTTTGTTTTTTTTTCTTCTACTTATATTCTGAGGCCTTCTTTTCTCTTTTACTTGTACCAAATTTCAGAATTCTATGTCAACGTGACGAACCTATAGGTTTTTATCAGTCAGGCAGATGGGCGAAGTGATCTTATAAAGCTTCCGTTTTTTCCATCCGAACGTATAGTGGGTATAATAATAAAATTGACATCTTTCCGATAACATAGAAAATAAAAATAATAGACATTCCACAATTTTGATATTAGCCCGTCTAAATAGAATAAACGACGTTCATAAACAACGATGTAATAAGCGTCATAAAAATATAGACTCATAGCACCTAGTATACCTACTAACTGAAATGCACATAAAAATTTAATTAGGTTTTCATTTTAATCATACGAGAGACATAAGACCGAAACGTGTTATTAAAGGTACATAAAAGTTAGTAGATCTCTTTTATTCATCTACCCTGACGTTAACGACCTTTTAAATATAGTAGCTACCTACTAGTATTTTATTACAATAATGATATCGCTAGTTTCATTTAATGCAAGGAATACGCGTATGAATTGAATGAATTCGTCTCAAGAAGCAGCTACAGAAGCTAAATTGGCATCAGTCATTTGTTTTAGTGGCACAAATTATTGTTTGATACAACGCAAGAACGATTGCGTGCGACGTAAAAATAAAAGTAATCGCTACACGTCAATTACTACGGATAACTCGCTCAGGGACCTGTAATCAAAGGACTTTGAAGATACTTTTCGGTGCAATCAAATTTTAAAGGCACACAATAAAATATTGTCAATAACTAGCTATAGAGCCGTGAATAAACACGCGTGTGTGCCGGTCCGGTTCTCTGCCGGTGTGTGCGTTAAATAACTCGTGTGAAAGCGATTAAAATAATCCGAGATAAATATTTTAATTTAAACCCGCACTAATGAATCACGGGGTCCGTGTAATTTGACATCACACTTTACACCTCGCGCTTGAGATCGATCACTTGATTCTGGGATCTTTATCTCCGGTAAAGCCACTTCATACGTATTTAAATATCGGTATAGTGGAATTTTACTGTTTAAAAATATTTCCCGTCCCTTCGTTATTGAGTGAGCCACACAGGGAGCCCGTTAATTAATGAGAACAGGCAGTCATTGAGAGTTTGATTAGATATTCACAATGGAATACTGCAATACGAATGATTGAAAAAGCAGTCAATAGTGATTATATAGTAGACCAGTAGGATATAGAGAATGTTAGGTATACTTAGGCAACCCGAAGAGTGAGAAACTGTGAGTTAGGTTAGGTTAGGTTCTACCTATACGGATGTAACGCCTCGTAGTTAATGTACCCAAGATTTACCACGCAATCCGATGGGAATCGAGTTCTTATGATGACACGCCATGACGCCACTATAGTTATGTCCTAATATTTTAATATCTAATTGGATACTCCATCAAGTACAGGTTGAAAACAGTTCGTAAGATACACTGATCTAAGAAGTATTCATACTCATTATTAGGGTGTTTTTAATCGAGTTTTCAATGATTTCTTTAATTATTGAACGTGGACGACAAGATAGTCTAGTTATCTAGTTGTTAGTGACGCTGATTATGGAGCTAGAGGCCCCGGGTTCGAATCCTAGTTGCAGCTATTTGTATGATGAATACGAAAGTTTGTATTGGAGTCATTTTTTTAGAGTTCCGTACCCAAAGGGTAAGAAAAGGACCCTATTACTAAAACTCCGCTATTCGTCAGACCGTCTGTCACCAGGCTGTATTTCATGAACCGTGATAGCTAGACAGTTGAAATTTTTACAGATTATGTATTTCTGTTGCCGCTATTACATAAAAACTAAAAACAGAATAAAGTTAATATTTAAGGGGGGCTCTCATAGACAACAAAGTAATGTTGTATAGATAATGGTACGAAAACCTTTGTGCGCGAGTCCGACTCACACTTCGCCGGTTTTTTAATGTAGGTACTTATTCATCTAGATAAGTAGGTTTACTCGTTACCTAGTACTCATATTGTCTGTTTTTAGCTTTTGTTTATTATTTACTTATTTTATTATCATTCGTTATCGACAAAAAAAAAATTACCATTAAAAACTTGCACTTAACTTAACCTAACGTGTTTCTCCAACCTTATTCGCACTAACCAGTTCCATGATCAACTCCTATCAACACAATTTACAGCTCCTAAAATCTATTTCCAACCCAATCCACCGGTCTATCAACAATCATTCAGATACGGATCAAAAATAAATGTCTCCTATATAAAAGTGAGGCTGAATAGGGATGCGGAGGCGCCGATCCATCAGCGGAGATAACATCTCATGTCGACGAGGTGTGGGTTTCGACGCCTGATTATAGGGTTGCCAATGCCAGTAACAATTTTAAGGAGAAAAAAAAGATCGGGTCTATATCGACTGGTAGAAAATTGTTAGTCATAATGTAATGTTTGACGTAACTCTTTTTTTCTCTGAAACCATTTATTTTTCAGAATTGTTATAAAACAAACCTAACCTAACCTATAGAGTTCTACAGGATGACCATTTTAAAAAATTTTCAGCGGGAAAAAAATTATGACTAACAATAATTATGACAAACATTACATTATGACTTATAAGATTATGGCAGTCGAAAGGATCCCAAAAGCATCATTTGAAAAAAGGGTGCATATTTTTGGTACAGTCCAGTTCTCATACTTCTGAGCAAAAATTCTATCAATATCTGGAGACGCTTCTATGTCCTTGACAATAGGTTGTGTTCGCATATTTTTGATAAATTTTTGCTGGAAAGTATAAAAACTGGACTGTAAAAGGACGTAATAAAACATTAAAGTATTAACGTAGCATCATCATCATCATCCCAACCTATATACGTTCCACTGTTGGGCACAGACCTCCTCTCAGAATGAGAGGGCTTGGGCCGTATTACGAATTAACGTATGTTATTAGATTATTTTTTATTTATTTTGTAAAGTAAAGCTTGACAATGCATACTTAATATCAATCAGAAAAAAATGAAGCTACTTTTACATATAACATAAAAAACATAGTTATAAAAGTTAGAAATTCAAGATTAGACAAAGAAATACATACTTGCATGTAACGTCACGTCACATGCAGGTAGGGCCATACCTGCTGTATAGATATATTATTATTATAGACAAAAGTGTTTTAGAAAGATATACCTACTTACATATATTTTTCAAAAAATCACTATTAATCCAATTTTAAACCGAATTATTTTTTTCTTCGCTAAACATTGTCTGTTTGTCTATATGTTTATAATAATATATTTAAAAACCGGCCAAGAGCGTGTCGGACACGCTCAAAATAGGGTTCCGTAGCCATTACGAAAAAATGAAGTAATATTTTTCTAAGGATTTCGTATTTTGTACGGAATCTTCCAAGTTTAGGTATATTTTATACCTTAGGCTGCTATTTACTCTGAAACTACTAATAATTCTCAAGCAAACTTAGCCGTTATAGTTTTCCTTGACAGTTTGATTTACTTACTACCATCCTGATTTTTTTCAAATTTTCCCACCCACCGGCTTATATTTTAGAGGGGGGGAGACGCTCGATTCTCATGAAAATTTGCACTTTAAAGTTGAATATTTCGCAAACAAATCACTGAATCGAAAAATCGTCTTAGCAAACCCACCACCCTGGTTTTAAAAGATCTATCCAACGATACCCCAAACTATTGACTTGGATGAGAAAATAAAAATCGTGGGGGTACGTCTATGGGAGGTACCCAAAAAAATGTTGTACCATTTTGTCGGCATAGTGTACATATATATCCGTGCAAAATTACAGCTTTCTGGCATTGATAGTCCCTGAGCAAAGCCGCGGACGGACGGACAGACAGACATGGCGAAACTATAAAGGTTCCGTTTTTGCCATTTTGGCTCCGAAACCCTAAAAAGAACTTACTCCGAAAAAATGGTAACCCTAAGCGGGAGGGCCAGCACTCGCGCCCCGGCCTAGCACGTACTTTCATAATCAGGTCGTTGTAAACAATAGTTAACGTTTTAAATGTGTTGGTTTAAACAATAGTTAACGTTTTAAATGTTCTGGCATTTACTGGTGTTAATGTTTATTAGTACCTAATAATCAAAGTCTAATATTTCAGAATATCCACAACATAATTCGATACACGATCAGTTTATGACCTTTCGAAGTGGTGTAGTATTTCAATTAAACTAAATAAAATTAATTGGATATATTACATCTTAAATAAAAACTGCAAATAATGATTGAAATTTTCAATAATTTAGAGTGAAATATTTTGGTAATCCTTTTTATCATTTTTTTTTTCATTACATCCGCTATTTGTGTACATTCAGGGTTACAATGAACAGTGAGAGCAGACTTTGTAAGTAAATTTCAAACGCCCACAGTGACTACTAGTAGTTTATTTAAGTTTAACTAATGACCATCACGCAACCTCGTCAAACCCTAATATAAAAGACATCAACGCGCGACGAAACCCCCCCTCCTCCCATTTTCCTCCAATCAAATACAACCTTGGATAATCGTTCACACAGGCGATAGTAATGCTAATAAAGCTTTTATTAACTTCGATTCCGATCGAATCAACCCCTGTGTACGTGGTTTACTGTTTATAGCGCCATTAAAACCACCGTTAGCTGAATAAGTGGGGATCCCACGACCATTCATGACTCGTGTGTTTGCGCCGGTAACGATATACAGCATGAAGAGCATTAGATCGCCTTTCGGTTAAATTTATCGATATTTTTAGGTTTCTGGCTGTATAGAAACGACGAGTCTAAACTCCATAAAGAAATATAGCAAATCATAATTATTAAAGTTTATTTTTAAAATACACAGTCGCTGAACGATCTATGTTTTATTTATTTGCTCGTGTTAAAGGGCCCACCCAGTACCTAACTCAAAAAGAAACAATACGACATCGGTAGAATAAATGTTTTATTCCCTGAATAGATCTTAAGCTCACAGCTTATTAGAGCCACCCGGCACCCGACCGGCGGCACCGCCTCGACTTTCGGCGTCCACTCTTTGTCGACAGGTGGTCCACGGGTGGGCCATGAATTTCCTAGTAGTCACTATGGCGGCGAGCAGCGGGCTGTCTCCGAGTGGTCCACTCGCCGTTCGCGAGTGAGGCGATCCGGTGACGCTACGAAGTTGATGTAGTGAAGTGAGCGCTTACCCGTACAAATTCATATTATGAAGAATACTAACCGCTCGAGGCGAGGCGGTGCTGGTCGGGTGACGGGTGGCTGTAATGAGCTGTGACCTAAACGCTCCATTTTTTTTATCAGTATTTATAAAATCCTATTACGCAAGGACAGTTAGAAATAAACATACTTATTTGTTTTCAGTAAATTGTGTTATAAAACGCACAATATTATGGGAACATAGCTGTTAAATCTTTAATTTGAAACGAAACGTAATATAGTTGCTTATATTTCTTAAATTTCTCAAGAGACCCTATAAATAAATGCCACCTTTCACCAATAAATCAAAGCATCGAAACTTCGTACTATATCCGTTCCATTTAAACGTAAATATTGTTATAAATAACCTCACTGTCAACCGTACGAAAGGTTGGCGATTAAAAACGCCACTTTTAGCAAAGGTGTCATGAGAGACCGAAGCATTCGCTTGTTCGAGCATGCGAATTTTAAATTGCGATTCATAAGCGAATAAGGTACTCGCCACATAATATAAATTATTACACTGTACAGGCTCTATCTTGTGTGCGAACCGATTAAAGTTTTAGGAGAGTTTTAACTGATTCTTTAGGGTTACAAATTATTACTGCAACTTAAAATAAATAAATGTCACGGGACAATTCACACCAATTGACCTAGTCCCAAAGTAAGCTTAGCAAAGCTTGTGTTCTGGGTACTAAGCAACGGATAAATATAATTATATAGATAGATACATACTTAAATACATAGTAAACACCCAAGACCCGAGAACAAACATTCGTATTTTTCATACAAATATCTGCCCCGACACGGGAATCGAACCCGGGACCTCAAGCTTCGTAGTCAGGTTCTCTAACCACTAGGCCATCTGGTCGTCAACTTGCAACAGGACTCCATTTGTTATTAATGGATATATGCCTAGGTCAGTATGCAGTGGCGGGCGAGACTGTATAGCTGCGCGTGTTAGCCATATCGCAAGCTAAACAATCTTGTGTTGCTACAGAATTATGTCTCTATGATTGTATTATCGCAAGTTTTGCAAATAAATCGTTATATTATCTTACTATGCGAAAAACACGTCGATGGACTCTGTTTAGCTGGCCGAACAGAGCCGGGCTGAGAGAGGTCTTTTCGGCTGTTATTTTAGTGACTATAAAGCTTTTTTTGCTTGACTTGAGCTAAATCTACGTCGATAGGTGTGGGGACCCTCAATTATTCGACCACGTAGTGTACGGTTTTCACCAACCTAGTCTTCCATTGGTAGATTATAACCAAACAATTAATTCTCAAAATTTTAAAACAGTAAGTGGTCGATGTTGTCTTGAAATGCTCAGGTGTGTCACCACCTTAATGAGTGTTGGGTTCGCGGTCGCGGACAAGCAATTTATCATTCAATTTGGCTCAGCCATTGGAGTGGGTGTGAAGCTAAGGGGGTGATTAATAAAGTTGTTTAGTAATGGGACCTTATCTGAGATATTTTGGTTGTAATTACAACATTAATGGCTTGGAACTCCATCGTGACTTCCAGTAAGTAGTGAAGATAATTATAAACTCGTCAAGAATTTGCAACAAAGTTTTACCTGCATTAATTATGCACTACTGGGTATTAAAAGCTAGCACAGCTTAGTAGTTTTGACCTGTGGCCTCTCAAGCAGAGGGTCGTGAGTTGTATGGAAGTACGGTCAAGAACTTTAATTCATGAGTTACCATGGAACCATTTCACAGTAAACGTCATAGTGATCTCGCACTAGTTAACAAAGAAAATCGTAATGACTTTTCCTTTGAAAAGGTTCCACGGTGGCTCATGAATTAAAGTCCTTGATTGTACTTTCACCGAACCTCTGAATGAAGAGGAGCGGAGATTTTATTCAATTCTATTGATGGGTTTTTCTCGCTCACCGCTCATGCCTCGCTCCGCTCCAGTGGAAAAGCAGCCTTAGAGATGACAGTTCTATGTATTCCTTAACCCTAGATTAGTAGTTACTCTGGTCCGCACACGCACACGAACACGAAAGTTTGTAAGTCTGTTTGTGTGTTACCTCATCACGTCTAAATCGCTGAACCGATTTAGATGAAATTCGGTTTAGAGATACCTACTTTGAGTCCCGGAGAGTTTGACGACATAGGATAGTTTTTATCCCGGAAAATTGGATAGTTCCCGTGGGAAAGCGATAAATGAATTCTACGCAGACGGAGTCTCCGGTAAAAGCTAGCCTTATATAAGCTTTAGTCCACAAAACAGATAAACCAAAAATTTACACCTCTTTCCAGACAGGCTTTTAAAAAACTTAATAACCATAAACGCCAAAGTTTTCAAACTCCGCGTCAATAAATTAGTACGTACCACGTAATAAAAAAACGTTAATCTTAATTTGTTATCGCAGAATGCGAAAAAGCGAGTAAATAAACAAATTGTAACTACTTCACTTCGATTAAAAGAAAACGGTACCAAACACGGTGCCTTATTGCGAATTGCATTTTGTTTTACTAAGATTTTTTACGTGGAATATGAGAGATGACATCTTGATGATGCTATAAATGGTCGCAATTTTAGGAGATATCTGATCTTTTAAATCTAAAATAAGATACAAGAATCTTTAGTTTTTTTGCTCACACAAATCTCAAATATTTTTAATTGATATGGATCTCCGGAATCAATCAATAAGTCAGCACTGTTTCCGGACAACAGACGACATCGGGGCTTTCAAGAAAAGGGTTTATACTTTTTAAAAGGGCGGCACTGTTACAGGCCTATAAGTATAAGCCCTTTTCTTGATCTTTTCTTGGTCTGTACCAATGACTCTTCTTGAGTAGTTGGTACTCATGGGCAGTGGTAAATATTTTCCATCAGATGACTCGCATGATCGTTTGCCTCCCTTTCATAACAAAAATAAGTTTCTTACCGTAGTTTGAGAGAGCACGACCCGATCCTCAAGGCTGCCTCAAGCACAGTCACCGCGGCTTGGTACTGCCCGGCTGCTAGCAGCTCTTGACCCACGACCTGTTGGCAATAACAATGAGCAATATTAAACCAGATGCATCGGATCGCTGGGCTAAAGTTAACACCGATTGGGTTCCCTACGGAGACCTACGAGACGGCGGGACGATTTGGTCTGTTTCCAGTCAGATTGGCAAGATTTGGCCAAAAATAGAGAGGAGTGGCAAAAAAAGGAGAAACTTTTGCCCAGCAGTGGTACCATAAGCTGAATAAAAAAATATATTAAACCGTTGGTCAGATGACATCTGGCTGGCAGGCTGATAAGCTGTGGAGACTGGCACAGGAGCAATAAAGTGGCGTGACAATGAAGGCCTTTACTCAACAGTGGATGGATGTGGGCTGATTTGATTGATTGGTAGAATATTCTCAATAAATGTTGCAGCATGATGAAAAATACGAATTACCGGTTTTAGGTTCAAAGATTAGATGACTAAGCAAAAATTACAGAAATAACCTTTGGTTTTTACGACTGGAGCAATATAAAGTAATGCAATTAAATAAAGTTATTAAATTAAAAATGACTGTGGGATTTATGTGAGCTCCGCAGGATAATTTAGTCTAATCAACCGTTTCGGTAGCTTCTGTCCTCTTTTTATGTCATTACAGGCCACATTACAATAAACTAATACATTGAAATGCGAAATTGAGTATCATGGGACCCTGCAAAAAGCGAAACGAATTTTTAAGGACCCATTTGGTTGCCATTACGATCGACGCTGTAAAACATTTTGCTAACGATTTGAACTTATCTCGATATAAAGTAATAAAGTCCAAAGCATTTTCGGAACACCCACGGAGGCTTTATTTTTATGAACTACAAGTGTATCGTAAAATGTGAGAAAAATAAGAATTGATCAAGTTGATAACACTCGGGAAGTTGCGGAATTTATATCAAATAAAATGGAACGGATTCGATAGGCCATAAAATGTTGAAAAACTTACATAAACATGGGATGTAGATTGCGTAGGTTCAATTTATTCGCATTCTTAGTTTTATTTTATATATGTTTACTCGTCAAAACATACAAAGTTAATTTAAGTGGTTTTAAAAACACTCATTGCAAGAATTTTAATTACCTACCTATTAAATATTGTAGGGAAGCTAGAAGCCCTTTCGGTGGTCGTTCACTTTATGTACCAACCATTTATACAGGAAATATTTATGTTGTAAGCACGCATTTAAATAATTACTTTGTGTACAAAATGCAAGATAACATAATAAGTATGTATGTATGTATGTAATGTATTTAAATACGGAAATGTATACGTTAATGTCACGAAATGGAGACATGAAGTTTCTCATTTATGGCTTCCTACATAATTTCTTGGCCTAGGCCATGAAGTATGTATGAAAATCCACTATTGTCCGCTGCTCTAACTTTTTAAATTTGCTTACTAACATTAAACTGACAAAGGAAAAATTACAAACTGCCAATCATCACTTGCACATGTAAGCATTTGCGATATTCCGATGCGATGCGATGCGATGCATGGATGGATGGATGGATGGATGGATGAAATATTTCCTCACATTGTTTGAGAAAAGCACTATACAAACCTCCTCGGCCAGAACAGGGATTGCTGGACTCGTTTTATCTCGTCTACCCCGAACTCGTCCATCAATCCCTTACTTCATGGTTTCTGCACTAATGTACTATTATTTGATCAAATAAGGATTCTGATTCTGGTACCATAGTGGTTTGACATGTGGTGTCTCAAGCAGAAGGCCGTTGGTTCGAGCCTGGGCGTGCATCTCTGAATTTTTTGGAATTCATATGTGAAATTACATTTGAAATTCATCACGAGCTTTATGGTGACGGAAAACACGAAAGAGATTTAATGATGTGATCCCCAGCTCTAATTTAATAAATATATATAAAATAGCAGCGGAATACCAATGACCACCAATGAGGTGGAAGGACTATATCTGCCGACAGGCGGGTGGAGGATGGATGCATGTGGCTGTCGATCGCAGGGCGTGGAGAAATGGAGACGATGCCTATGTCCGAAGGCGGACGAACTAAGGTCTGCTATGTATGGATGGAAGGATGCGGAGGTGCGGAATAAATAACTATTTTTAGTTTGAAGAAATAACCTATTACCGCTTTTTGATGGCCCCGTTATCATTAACATTTGCATCATATAATATTTTGGCATTCGTATATCCTCGTCTATTCAGAAAAGTTTTTAAGTAGGTTTTTAGCACACTATTAGTGGCGATCATTTTGTGGCAGTAGCAGTGTGCCGCCATTTCGAGCATCCGTCCCGCTGCCGATCAACTGTCGTGCAGATTGTATGTAAATTGAACAGGGACGGTCCGTATTTATGGCGCTTTGATCACTCAGGCCATTGTCTGGCCAGTTAAATGCGCCGAAAAATGTTCAGATGTCGTCGGCTGCACACCAGCGGAATGTATGCAAATGCCTTCTCTGTATGGGGTGCTTAATGCCAGTTCGAAACTTATCGGGAATCGGCTACATTATTTGCTTATTTTTGGTTTAATTAATGTAGTTAAATATAAACTAGCATCGGGATAGCCCAGGACTATGTGACATAGAGGATCGCTATTAAAATTAGTGTGTAGATATATTAAGGTTAGTTAGATTTTTTTAAATATAGCTCTGTCCATCGGAAGAAAATTTTGCCAGTGTCTAGTGGGTTTTGCCATTGTATGGTGAAAAGTTCTAGAAAACGATTCGACGGACAGGTGAACGATGACAGCGCGAATCGCCTATGTTAATTTTGAACTGCATAATTGATATATAGTGTGGCTGAACTAAGCTCCAAATCGGGCTAGTTCAAGTTATGCAGGAAAGGGTGGCTAGGCAACTAGTATTAACATAGTTATTTACAAAACGTTCATCTGTCCGTTCCCATGTTAGACCTTTCATTGATTGACACTAACAAAGCCCAGCGCAGCATTAAATGGCAGTATTGCAACTCAAATCATCCGACGAACTCACCGTTGTCTGAATAAGAAAATGCACGTAAGCCTTTGTAAAGGGAAGGGTTTTAAATAAAGTGAGTGCCAACGATATTTCCGCAAATACTGTCACTGTAATGGTTGACATTATTTTGGGATCGGACGCCGGTATCAGATGCCATTTAACCAGGACGTCGCGGACAGCTTAAATAAGTTAAATTCGAAGGTTCGACAGAAGCCTCACGATTCACACAGTACTGTATACAACTTTAGTACCAGGTTGTTTGGTGGAAAAAAACGGCAATTCTTTACAAAATTACTCGTGCTGCGAAAAGTATATTGTATTGTGGTCGAGTAGATGCCGTGTTTACACATTTATGCTGCTTCGGTAGGTAAGTAATTGCTGCTTGAATATCGGGAATTCACGCGTGTCGCTTTCAGTATTACGTTGTTGTCAGCGAATTATAAGTGATAGTAATCTTCGTTTCCTTAATAGCCTAGTCACGAATGTGAATGAAAACCTTTAGCGATTTGCGGAATAGGATAACTTAGTACTGGTCACATTGCACTTACCGTATAAATCTCATATTCAGTGTTTTAAAACTAATTCAGATTATAATAGTAGATGGTTGGGTTAGTTTGATTAAACACCGCTGCTTGAAAGGTTTTTCATTGTATTTTTTAATTCAAATGTTTTTTAAACATCACCCAAAGTGTAAAAACTTTAACCAATCCCATTAAAAAAATCTTGTGAAGCATTTCTCAAATCTTCAAATAAAACTATCGTGAAACGTAGACAAAACTTTATCAAAACAGATACACGGGTGAGTTTACGGTTGACTTTCTGTTCAAGCTTACCTTGATAAGAAACCACGGTTTGATTCAAATATGTCAGGTATACCTCTTTAATCCCAACCACCTGATAATCTAACATTCTGAAACAATTTTAAGACACCTTGTAGGTATGGCATAGTCACCAGTGTTCTTCACTTACCGATATAAGTACAAAAGGCGACTGGTCAAGCTTCATTGCCTCCAGCTGCCTAAAGGTCGGTTCCAGCGTGGTCCTCAGCGGCGACTTGAGCGAGGCCTCGACGAGAGCTGCCAGCAGCTGTCGGGACGCCGGCTCCACGCCCAGGCCCGAACTGAACGCGGCCAGGGCCTCGCCGTGCCGTCCGAGACATTGAAGTGCCACACCTGTCAATAAAGTTGTCTTTAGTGAAATCCGTTGAGAATAACGATGTTGTAACAGTTAGACGAGGGGGATCAAAAATGAACTTGAAAATACTCGTAATTCTTAAAACAATGAAAATAACCCAGTCCTCCATCTTCATCCTGTCTTTCTAAGTCATACAGTTGTGGTAGGTAACTGACTGTGTATAGGTTTCCCAGAGACCAAGGTGGTCTGGAATGCCATTAGCAATAAGTATCGGCTCATCCGATACCTCGAAGCAGTCTGTAAGCATTACTGTTTCACTGAATCCTACCCCTTCCACTTGTAAGTAATTAAGACTAGTATATAAGCTCTCAATATTAAATACATCAATATTCCATAACCAAGAGCCGTCGTACAGTCATTGCCCACACGGGCGCAGCCCCACACCACATGGCGACCCTGCCAGTCCCGCCGCGCCGCTGCTGAGAAGAAGTACTCCGTCGTGATGAAAATCATGGTCCAGACTACATCAGAAAAATTAGAAGAAGTCGAAGAAAAACTATGTGAGTTCACTAAATATTTTTTTATTTGCCTGATTGTGCTGTTCCTGATTCTATACCCGGCGTGTAAAATCAAAAAAATAATCGAACGAAGAAGGAATTATTAAGTAGTATGGGATCACCTGTATCAAAATCGCAAGACGTGATAATTGCCCAAAATACAGCAGGCGGAAACAACGGCGCGGTGGTACAACAATTGGCAACACATACAGAGCGAACCAATGTCATACTGCTCATTATTTTAATATTCATTTGCATTATCGGTATCTATTTTGCTGGCGCATGCTGTTATCGTTGTTACAAGAAAGCCATCAAAAAAGAAGTAGTCAGCCAAATTTCACGACAACACTGTTTCACTGAATCCTACCCCTTCCACTTGTAAGTAATTAAGACTAGTATATAAGCTCTCAATATTAAATACATCAATAATCCATAACCAAGAGCCGTCGTACAGTCATTGCCCACACGGGCGCAGCCCCACACCACGCAGTCATTATTTGACCTTAATACATATTTTTCCTCAATCTGGTCTCTTTTAGATTTATAACACTTTTCTACAACCACAATTTATATGATTTTTTTGGTCAATCCATTACTTTGTATAAATTTCCCTTGCCGTTAAAGTCCGAGGTCGGCTTAAAAAGAGTAGGTAAGTACCTAACGTATAGCATACTGAGTTAAAATTTCCCTTGCCGGGCGCGCGGCTCATCTGTATCTCTATCCCATCACGAGCTAACAGAATTCCTTATACATATGCAGGCTAACGTTCACGTCCTTTTTTTGTCCCCACTTGCGAAAAAAGCCTAACGGGTTAGCCCATATACTTTCGTCTACATCCACTTGGAAAACACTTGACCAAGTTTTTTTTTTATTCGACTGGATGACAAACTAGCAAGTGGGTCTCCTGATGGTGAGAGATCACCACCGCCCATAAACATCTGCAACACCAGGGGCATTTCAGATGCGTTGCCAACCTAAAAGCCTAAGATGGGATACCTCAAGTGCCAGTAATTTCACCGGCTGTCTTGCTCTCCACGCCGAAACACAACAGTGCAAGCACTGCTGCTTCACGTCAGGATTAGCGAGCAAGATGGTGGTAGCAATCCAGGTGGACCTTGCACAAGGTCCTACCACCTGCCAATTTCACCTGCCAAGTTTTCAAGTAGAAACAAATATACCTAGTATGTCACCGGAAAGACAAGGGTATTTAGTTTTCATTACACATTTAAGTACTTAAGTACTGATATCAACTTTGAAGTTGTACATTTGTTGCAACTGCGCAATAAATAACAGCAATAATCTTTTACAGCAATTTCGCGTCGTAAATATAGAAAGCAAGAAAGTCTGCGTAGGCGGTAGGTACGCAGCCATTTACCAAAATTATTGTTGTATAAAAGAAATGGAGTACGGTATCATTGCACACTGCACAGCGCCGTAACACAAGTGAAAGTGACAAAGCAAGACAATAGAGAAGAAAACATAAGCTAGCACGCAATGTCAAGTTGCGTATGTAACTAATGACACGCAACGTTAATTTGTTATTTAACGATTTAACATGAGTACGCAATTAATCATTAAACAAATATAAACTTTGCACGGCGCGCTGAACGCTTGAGGTGCTGCAGTAATGGAAAAGTCGTTGGTAAAACAACGATGTAGAAATTGCATCACGGTTGTATTGAAGTTCGGGTCAATTTGAATGCCCACACGCAGTGGGGATAGGATCATGTACTTAATTAAAAGTGCGGTTGTTTAAGAGTCCTTTCTTTCAGATCAGGCAAAACACTCTGATCTGAAGCTTACATCATCTTGTTCTCATGGCCAACATTTCAGTGACGTGATCGATGCTTCATAGCGACCGCTAATCAGTGGCACCGCCGTGGGAGGTAACAAGGTAGAATTATGTAACTATATTAGGTTACTTAATTACGAGTATTAAGAATATCGATTCGGAATATAATATACACCCAAAAATGATATTAGCTGTTTAATTAAATGTAACCCTGTAATCAAACACCTTAGATTGAGGAGCTTTCACGTCATATTTACCCCGATATCGATGAATAAGGGACAATAATGGTTAATGGAGGAGTAAAGTACAAACTATTACCTTGTCTGTAGTAAGCTTTTGGCCAGTTTGGACACAGCTCCCTTGCCTTTGTTGCATCTTGGAGTGCAGCTGAAAACTTCCCTTGCTTTAGTCTGGCTGCTGATCTATACACCGAAGACAAAAATAATAAGAAACAGGTGAACTAATAACCCGTAGCGTGCCTAATCTTAAGTATACCATAATCAATGAAGCATTAAAGAGCGGCTATGTTTACGCGCGACAGGCGTCGCGGCGAGCATTTTCCCTGTCCATTGTGTGTTTGGCCAGGTAATCAATAATCGCATGCAGCGAGCATCTCGGCAGCGCAATGGACAGAGAAAACGTTCACCGCGCTGCTGTTGAGAGTAAAGTCGCGTGATAAAGCTAGTTTATGCAATAACTTGCATACAAATCCCCGGTCACTCGCTCTATAGCTAGGTGCCAAGCGTATCCATTGAAGTGTACGGATATCAACGGTTATAGTAGATATAACTAGTTACCGCTTCGTACAGTGTGGACCGCTTACCTGTTGCTATAAAGTATATGATTAGCGGGATCCAAAGTGAGTGCGTCAGTGTAGAGCGCGACAGCCGTAGCGAAGTCCCCGGCCTGGCAGGCCGCGTTAGAAGCCCTGACTTTCTCCACGAAGAGCGCCCGCGACGCCGCCCCCAGGGAAGCGGAGCCGGACGGCTCGATCTGTGAGCAAAAGGCTAGTTAAGATACTCCGCAACTTCAGCCAATAATAAGAAATTATTGGTTATAAAAATTCTTACAGGTGGCGCTGTTCCGTCAGGCGATATTGGATTTCTCTTAGAACAATAATACTCGGTGGATTTTACATGTTAGGTATGTTTTTGGCTGAACTGCTCATGTGGCAGTTCGCTCTCCCTCCGAAAAGCTAACAGAGGTAAAAACAACAATCGGTATGAAAAAAAATGTTAAGTTATCACAGCGCGACACTCGACGTTGTATTAAACATTGTACTATTTTACAAGGCGTCAAAGATGTTAAGAATGATACACCATTGCAATTACGAGATTTTGCATCAAAAGACATGCCTTGCTCGCGCTTCTTTCACTTGTCCTTTCTTAGTAGATGTTTTTAGTGTTTTTTGCTTCGGGTTGCTACTTAAAATTCTTACCCCTCGCCACTGCTACGTAGTCAACGTAGTGGTACCATCGATGCTTTTCATCTGCAATGAGCCACACGATCGATACGCAAGTCACGGCAATACTATTGCAGAGTGCAATAATATCGATAATATCCATTAGACTCTAATGGATATTATCGATCAAATGATTTGAGACCGGATATAGTAGAGTGGTTAGAGAACCTAATTATAAAGCTTGAAGTCGCGAGATCGCCCCGGTTGGGGCAAATGTTTGTATGAAAAATACGTAGGTATGTCTATCGTACAGTTTTGGGTGTTTTATATGTATTTAAGTACGTATGTATATATCTATTTAAGTATCCGTTGCCTGGTATCAATAACCTAGCTTTGCTTACTGTAGCACTAGGTCAGCGTTGATGTTAATATTCCGTGATATTTATTAATAAAAACTCAATGAAAATTCAAATATATTCCTATTTGTGTTCGTGATATATATTGTCACACAGACGTGAACGTCTTCACGTGAGATTACTGATTTACGGAGTAAGAAGAGTAACAACGTGGTTTTAAAGATATTCTGGATGAAGCAATATTTATTATTGGTTTACATACTTAATTCCTTTTTAGGTGTTTCCAAGTTGTCCTGTCACACACATTGGATGTTTCTTTTAGAAGCATGTGAAAAAGGAAGAATGTCGGGTTGTCTCTACCATTTGAAGCCTGTAGTACCAAAACTGCAGTAGTATTCGAGTAAAACCCAAAAGAATGACACGTAAATCGTATAATCGCTGGCATGTTATTCAGGCGGGCGCGAATACGAGTTCAAATTCGATTTCGCATCATTCAAATTAATCGATTCATACGAATCGTGACTACACTTTTAAATTACTCCGTACGTTCTCGGCATTAAATTTCGTCTTTTTGCTTCCATTTGATGCCCAATAAATAATAAAGTTCTGGGCACTTAATTAATTAGAACAGCGTTTAATTGCTCGCTGGATTTTAGGTCAGAGAAAGTCTTTCTAACAAGAAACCGACCATAGGTAAATTATATTTAAGTATATTAAAGCCAGTTGAAATATCCGATTCAAAAGCGACATTTTAATACAATATTGAAATGTCATAAATAAAACCAAAGGACTCCAAAAAAATAAGCCATACTCAGAAGCTAATGAAAATAAAAAGACAATTGACAACCTGCTACTGGGTTTTCGAGCTCTATCGTTTTTTAGAGGCTCTCTTTTGAGGCGGTTCGGTCGACTCACTACAGTCACCACCTGCGCTATCTAGCCGAGCGCATCGGAAGTTATTTTTTTCTCACGGACTGCATTCTCCGACTCCACCATTGAAAATTAAAATTATCCAACATTCACCTTGCACGATTTACATTGTTGCGTCATGCGACATCACGCACGGTCTAACTTGAACTGTGCACGTAATGTATTGCACGTCACGAGTCAAATTGATGCTTTGTACGGTCGTGTGTGGTTGTTTGGTGCGGGCCGCGAAACGAATAAAGGTGGGTTGACCTGTTGAAAGCCCAGTCTTACCTCTGACCCTCACGATTTTAAGGCGCGATGCAGCTTAAGCGATTGATTTGACGTTGACAGGTTGCATGACTGATGCAAGGCGAATTAGTCTTGTTATGCTAGTACATTTAGGTACTTTTTTATAAAATACCCTAAGAACCATTGCCAGTGCACAATAGTTTGGAGTAGCTAAGGTGTTTAAAAATGAAATACAGGGCGTTATTGAACCTGCTCGCTCCTCAATTCAATGACGAGCGATTGTTTCGGCCCACCATTTTCAAAAATGATCGACGTAATCGTTCCTTATTCGCTTTATTTAAAATTTCGCTTAAAAGAGGCGCCTGATAACCGCGGGCCCGACATATTGGGTAATTATTTTTTCTTTAAACTACCTTTCATTTATCTTGAAACCTTACTTTTTAAAAGATGAAGACCGCCCAGAGTCACTTTGTTAACGTCAAACGGAAATCCTTTTTTAATTTCAGACAAAGCAAGCTACTTCATTGTTTAATTGCCTTCACTTTATCCCTCGATTAATCAGTAGGTAAGAGTAAAGCATATATCAAGTATTTTTAATCTAAAATAACTATGCAACAACATCGAGCTCAGTAGTGCCAAAAATTCAATTCTCTTAAAAATAGCCACGTAATGGTTTAATATTATCTCAAGTTTTTAATCATAAATTCAAAAGATCTTCTCAGTAAATTTTAAAAATTCTGTTCACGTTATTCACATGTGTACCATATGAACTCTGTCAAGATGTGTACCCACATCCCGCGGACTAAAGTAGAAGTGTGTACTGTGTTTGCATATTTATGAATAACCTTTATCCTCAACTCTTTGTTGTTATGAAACGCGGCGTCAAACATCAAACATTTTTTTTTTGGTTTATTGGACCACAAACCCTTTTACAAAGACGAGTTCATTTTCATCTTAGTATTTAAATTTGATACAAATACTCCGTCCTTACACAACATTATAGAAAAACCTAGCAGTGTGAGTGAGGCAGAACGATTTGAGATACTAATTTTGACCGCGTTCAAAATTGAAATGGGTGGAACGAAAAAAATGGCGTCGTCGGAGAACCTTTGTCTATTTTTTATAACGCTCATCTTAGCACAATTACGAGATTTTTACCTGTGATGGTATAAAATAAAACAATTAACGTGTGTGGGTGCCGAGACAAATCATATAATAATTTGGTTGGGACCGGATTCGGGTAATTTCTGATGGTTTGGACAATAGTCGGCTTTACGCAAGCATATAGACGACATGCGTTCTATGGGAATCGATGTCAGGCGAGCGTTCCACTCGAAACGATTTGACACGGTTACGTCGGGAACTAATTAAAAAAATAATGATGAACGCACGAAAATCTCGCTTCGTTTGTTTTATTTAGTGTTTGTTAAATGACGTGAAACACTCAAGAGGCAACACATAGGCAAGTTTGTTTTTGTCGACAGACGTGGATTTATCAAGATTGGGACATAATATTCGTGTCGGGTTTCACGTAGGAGGTAGGTAGGTAGGTAGTTTAATGATCGAGAACAGCTATAGTAAATATTCATACTTATTTAAATGCGAAAGGATTTATTTTTGTCTGTCTATGTTTGTCAGAAGATAAGACAAGTCTGAAGAGGATTACCTCTTCACACTTAAAACGCTGAAGTATAATTAAAATGAAATTTGGTACGGACGTAATTTCAGACCTTTGGAAGGATATTGGATAGATTATATCCCTGAGAATTGGATAATTTCCGCAGAATAGCGATGAGTGATTTTTTCGCAGATGAAATGTAAGAGTATCAAATTTCATCTGAAACGGGTTAGCAATTTAAGCATTTAGTAGTTTTAACAGACAGACAGTTATTTTCACGTATATAGATAGGCAATATTAGTAAGGATCTATCTATCTGATCAGATATAACAAAGTTTGCTGCAGATATTTACAATCGTCACTTGATGAAACACCCTGGAAATGCTTCGTAGTATACCTATCCTTTTACGAATGAAATAATTAAATTTTATTTTAGCAATAGTGTACTATTCATTAATCACGGTGTAACGACAAGATATCATACTCAGGTTGTGTAATAGGTATATAATTTGATGCTGCAGCACGCACGGGTGTTCCAATCTTGAAACCAACTAATTATTTTAATGTTTGTAGTAGGCAGATAATACTTGAAAATGAATTGTCTTCAGATTGCCAGTGATTATGCATAAAAAACGTCGTGCGGTTAACTTCCGCGCATCTGTTCACATTGGCCCGGAGGCGTGGGTCCCATCACGACTCTCATACTTATTTATGTAACCCTCCTAAGTTAGGAAGACCCTTTGCGCTCAGGGTTACCTTAACCCTGTCAGCGTTTCCCTCTTGATTACGTTGTAGCTGCAAAATCGCACACGAAAGCGGTGGATTCCAGACATTCCCGGACAATTACGATTTCGTGAGTGACCTCTCACCCGCTCCCAGCCGAGTGTCCCTGGACGCGTTCTAACCGGGATTTGACCTTTTACCTGCCATGCCACAAACCACGGGCGATAATAATGGTTCATAATCATAATACTGGGAACTAAAGTTGTAAGCTAGTACATTATACTTAAATTAGGTAAAAATGTACCTACCTTAGCCCGATAACATTAATCACGACATGATAGTTCGAGTTGATACCTAAGTCCCGATTGTGGTCATTATGAATGAAAATCACAGAAGTATAAAACAATGACAGTTCGATGTAACATGTAACGCAGACCTTAATAATATTATATAATACAATCGAGACTGCTCTCATTACTCACCATCAAAATATAAGCACATATTTCATGAAATCGAACTGCTGTATAAAAATCGGCGATCGTTTATTGCAATTCCCGCCAAAACTTAATTTGACATCCCGCCCGCCGATGACGCTATCTATTTTTTTAATCGTTGTATTTTCCGGCTCGTAACTTCACTGCTTCTTTACTGTTTGGTTACTGTTTGGTGTTTAGTTTCAATTATGCGATAGGGCTACCATATAAAAAAATATACGTCTACTTATTGACATTCAATTAAAAGTGTTAAAAAAATTTAAGAGCTCTAAAGCGATAAGAGGAGTTAATTTAAAAATAAGTAGCTTATTAAAATGACTAAAAATTTTTAGTGGTTATAACTGTAACTCGCTTTTCACTTGCAGATACTTTTCAGGAACAACAAATCATTGCCATATTCTGTAATCCTCTGTACGAGATTGTTTACCTATCCATACTCAGTAAGTTAAAGAATGTACAAAGCACGGTAGCCTGTCTGTACAATCTATACTGAATAGAATCATTATGTTCCATTTCCCAAGAATCTGATTCATCATAGCTTGCTCCCATCGTGCGCGCGGCGCGAGCGGAATGCGCTCGTGACGATCAATTTCGCGACCATCAGCCGCCGCCATGATGTTTTTACTGTCAAAGTGACAGCGCGCCAAGTACGATGTTAGCTACAGTTGTAATCAGTAACGCGACTTGACAAGTAAATCACTCGGCGGTTTGCTTTTTTATTACAGCTTGTGCAAAGTACCCACATTCTTAGATATCACATAGCCCTTAGATAACACAAGGTTGGTTAAGTGTGGTTACGTACGCGGCCAAAGGGAAGCCATCCTGTACTAGAAGATCGCATTATTACAAGAAGGTATGAATGTTTGTACATTATGTGTCAAATCTTGCAAGTCAAATTTCACCTACATCTAGTAATGACTTAATGAAATTTGCTACGCTTTGCTATAATCGAGATCACAATGCAAGGTCGGTCACCAAAAAGCCTGTACATATTAATTAGAAAAAATTACAAACTTTATTTAATAGGTAAGTACATGGTGTAATTAAATTAAATGCTTAAATAAGGGTACTTAGTATAGTTTGCACCTCTTCGGATAACACATTTTTATCAATCATGTAGGTCTTGTATCGGAACATTAATGCACAAAAGTACAAAATAAGGTATTGTGAGCGATTGAACGATGCGCAGGGCAGGTTACAGTTAGCAAGTGTATAAGCGCCGTCTGCGCAGAAATTAACGGTCAGCACTGTACTTCCGTGCCGTCGGCTGTACAGAAGTGACTAGCTGCTTTTGATTTATTTAATGCAGTACATTTATTGCAAAGGCCTTAAAGGCTTTGAATCTTAGACATTATTTGACGTCTAATCGATTCGATTTTCTAGACGATTAACAGCAGTTTGATATACTTAACTAAATCACAGATACCTACTGTTCTAGGCTAATTTAAAACGCTCAATGACCGCAATGGCCGCCTATAAAGGGCAAAACTTATTCTGTACTCTCATTAAATTATTTCAGTGCCTTGCAGACCAGGCTGGCCGTACCGAACATTATTCGGATTAATGTTTTTCTTTCTTTTTGCAGTCTTCCAGCCAGTATGGGCGGGGTGGCCCACAGGTATTTTATAGCTGGCAAGTTTCGCGGTCTCAGACGAGTATTTCTTAGATTTATACGCGCATGGATCATAACGTCTTATTGTAATACGGGCTGCGATTGCGCGTTACTTTAAAAACAAACAAATGTAAAAGTTCGAAAATTACATTATTACGTGTCCGCGTCCGGGCCGGCGTAATCGTCTGGCGTAAACTTTATAATAACAGAATCGCGATGCCAAGATTATCCCCCATACGCGCCAGGGCCGCATTTAGACGTTATTCTACCCGACCACAATCTGGACAAATTGCTCGTTAATCATTTAGGTATTTAAATATTAATAACATGAAAATCCTGTTATTTAATTTACATCTAGAAACGTTACTGTGACTTTTATGTTACCATAAAGTTAATGGTTACGTTGTTTTTATTACAATGAAAATTCCAATGTTTAAATCATCTGTTCCAATGGCATACCTACTGTTACTTTACGATTGCCTTTAGCTATTTTTAATCAAATTAATATTCTATCGCTTAAGTCTATTTACGACTATAAAACACTAAATTCTCGCCCATTAGAAATAAATGGTTTTTGAACGGTCCACGAGAAGGTTGAAACAACGGAAGCTTTATCTAAGTATAAAATTAAGAATCAAGACACGGAAACTGGAAAAATAATACTCACATCCTAAGGCTTTATGAACGTGTCACTAACAGAATAACAAATATATTTAATAACAATAAAAGGAATAAGAAAAAACACATGTGAGTTTTATGATTTGTAATCTAAATACTTCTTGATACTCTTAAGAATGGGCGGGCGTCCTGTGTAGTACGATATAAGGCATACTACTGATCCGTATACATAATGTATATGTAATACGTATAACAATCCTTGGCAATTACAATTTTATGACATCGATTTAAACATATTATGGCTAGTTTTCAAGTTTATGAGTGCGCAAGAGTTAAATAGGGTTGGATAGTGAGTGTTAACTTAACAACTACATAAATAAATCACAAGTTTAGCTTAAGCTTTAGTTATAAATGTCTATCTGAGTCGGACGGGGTGGGCAGGGTAGGTTTAATTAGTTATTAGACGCACAAGAATGCGCGGACAAGGCGGCGCGGGCGCAGGCGATGTTATCCTGAAATTAGCCGCCGACCAAATTAGCCTTGAGTGCCGCAGTACACAGAAGTGAACAGTGAATGTATGTAATGTACAAACACAAACCAAACAAACAAAAATGAAAATAAAAAGGTTTTGCAGGCATGCATAATACCGGATTTTGAAGGTGGATCTAAAAATCGTTTTGCACTCGTATTTTCAAAGTCAAAGTCAAAGTATTAACGTTTAATTACATTAGATATGTTATATAATGTTTTAAGCTTTCGTGATTCTCATTAATAACTAATACAACGAGTCTCTACCTTCTGGACAATGACCTAAATCCTAAGTTCTTTCTTCGGAAGTCAAAGTCAAAGTCAGTGGCTGTCCACGAAGATTCGTGGGAATTCAAGATTTGTGTATTAAGACATAAATTAGTTTAGCCCTCGGGGACCCTAGAGCTGGCGCTTATCTCGCTCAAAGGCTAGGGATTACCCCTGCAAAGGGGCCTGCGTTTTGGGGTCGATGCCAGTGGCGTCTCTCGACGACGTGTTTGCCTTCTGAGTAGGGGGTTGTTTGGTTTATGTTAAGCTAGGCTAGTAAAAAATAAGTGTGTATTGTAATTTGGTTTCTTTAAACTTGTTAAATATCACATAGTAAAGCGGTATTATAAGTACCTACTCTTCATTCAGGCGTGATGAAACTGACCGTGATGAATTGATGATATAAATTTTACATGTCCTGAAATTCGATGGTGTAGGTAGATATTAATTCGTATTAATAACAACGAAATCAGGCTAAAACTAAGAATGAATTAAAACAATTACTTTGCTCACCCACGACCTTATTATGACGTTTATGCAAGATATATGCGTGTTCATGCAGTTCCTCTACCTCCACACTATAAGATGAGAACATACAAAAATCACCCAAGCCCATCTATTACCACCACCACAGTACACTGACGCGCTTCGGACTCAACCAGAGTTAATCTTCAGAGCAACAAAACCTTACACCACGCAACCAGATGTTAGACTAACAAACCAAAACAAACGTTTAAATTTGTCACTGTAACTCCCTAAGTACCAACCTATATTTTTTCTCAAATAAACTACCCACAAAATATTAATAATTTTTAATCGAAAACTAAGAATATTTAGTAATATCATACCGGGTGTGGCGTTCAGTTCAGTTCAGTTCAGTTTGACGAGTACGATCTATGTTTTCATTTTTTGCTCGTATTACAGGCCACACGGAATAACTCCACATTTAGAGACACAGCTCTACCTTTAACCTTTTTAGGCTTGCTTACGCGTTTAAGTTTACTGTTGTTTCTTCATTCACTGTGACTTTTCTTTTGTGATGCATTTAATATTTGCTCCCAACCAGTTTTCAACTTTATTTCTAAGAAAATAAGGAAGTTTATTGAGGTTTAAGACTGCCTATACTTGATACAAGATAAGGGCGGTGTAAATACGTTTTTGTAGATAGTATAAAGGATATTAAAAGGTGTGGTGCGTATTAAAAATATCGTCAGTACACATACGTATATCTTTACCTATCTTTTTTCGACTTTCAACATTTGATATTATGATCTTTTGTTCATGAAAAGCTATCCTAGATTTACGTGGCATGGTGTAAATGGGCATTTTCACAAATAACCCTTACTATACAGATACGTACCTGTTTTCTGTATCGCTTACTGTTTCTGGTGGACAATAAAGATTCATTGTATTGTATTGTACATTTTGTTCTTATAAAACACATTTATAAGCATCACATAAGAAAAAAAACGTATTTTTTGAAGAATTTGTAAATTTAAGGTATGAAAATGTAAAAAAAAAACCGGCCAAGAGCGTGTCAGACATGCCCAAAATAGGGTATTTAATAATTTAATATTTTCGTATTTTATATGGAATCTTCCAAGTGTAGGTATATTTTATACGTTAAGCTGCTATTTACTCTTAAACTACTAATAATTTTCAAGCAAACTAAGCCGTTATAGTTTTCCTTGAAAGTTTGATATACTTACTAACATTCTAAATTTTTTCAAATTTTTCCGATTCCGACGCTCGATTTTAATGAAAATTTGCACTTTAAAGCAAAACTATAAGGGTTCCGTTTTTGCCATTTTGGCTCCGGAACCCTAAAAATCCGCATTCAAATCGGTCCACCCGTTTAAGAGCTACGGTGCCACAGACAGACAGACAGACGGACACACATAGCCGTCATACTTATAACACCCCTCTTTTTGCGTCGGGGGTTAAAAATCGACGTTTTCAGGTTGTCACTATCCTCTCCTCGGTCTCCCCTAAATAGTTCGAATGTTCGTTTCTAATGACTTGTTTATTTTTTGTCTGATATTTTTGTTATGGACCAAGTGATTATAATAAGGGCATTATTGAGAATTCCCGCGCATTATGAATAAAGACAAGTTATACCGGGCAAAGTGATAATTATTATCTAAACTTCATTATTTATCACATTGACCGGTAATTACAAATATTGCTAGGTAAGGTACACGATTTGGGCAATTTGATTACGGTCGAGTTCATAAACTTGTGAGCAAAAATAATCAAAAATATCTGAACACGCTCCTACGCCGTTAACAATAGTCGTGTTCAGATATGTTTGATCAAATTTTTGCTCACAAGTTTATGAACTCGACTTTACAACTGAATTTTGGCCAACTGAAGTCTGATTCAATTAATCGGAAACTTAGGTGCGACGATGAGCGCAGCGAGGAGGAGCGTGTGTTAGCAAGCGTGAAGCACGAGCTGAGCGAGCGAAGCGAGCGTGCCGCGGTAGCGGCCGGCTAGTGCCAGAATTGAATTCAACCATCATAGGTAACTTAGTTAACAGATTTTGCTACATATTTAATTATATAGGTCAATGCATCTATAAAACGAAGGAATTTTATGTCAGGAATATGAATAATAGTAATGAAGCATATATTTGTATTACTTTGCCCATTTGGTGATAGGCATTATGTATAATGCCCGGGAAATTTAATTATTTGAATGATTATTATCAAATTGCCATCTCATATTGGTCATTTTTCATAATGCCCGATTTATCACTTGATCCACAACATTTACAATAGAAAATACAGAAGAAGGCGAGAAAGTTCTTACGAATATCTCCGATTTGCCTTAAGGATTAAGACAAGCATTGCAGGTACTAAATAGTTAAACTCATTGTTATTGTTAACCACACCTCCGCATCATCGCAGGATGTCCAAACCGCAGAACATTTAAATTTGTTCCACTTTTGTTTCTGCCGATTGCTTCGCCGGGAACCGAACGCGTTTGTCGGCGCCGGACCGCAACCGCAATCCGCTGGATCACTGAGTTTCTGTTATTATAAGTTTTTCTCAAAAATGTCCGTAAAAGTTGACATTATTCTTTACATATCAGAAGGTGAAGTGCATAGTTTATGGTCAGCGAAAAATAAAAAAGTTAAAAAGATTGCAGGCGCGCTAGCTCGACAATAATGAATTAGCGCGCCTGCAATCAGTCACTTTTTTTTTAAAGTTAAAAAGGCCATGGAAATGTTGGCACAAGTCGTATACAGCCAAGTCTAATGGCCGGTATCAGATATTTTGTTGGAACTCCGGACTTTTTCTATTGGGACTGAAATAGCTTGTGGTGTTTTCGGTGGAAAAATACACCTGCAGTTTATTTTAATGAAAAAAGGCGGGAAAGCATAAGAAAAATATTGGAATAAAATTAAATTTTATAATATATTTTGCGAAAAAGTTTGTTCTATTCAGAATTATTCACCCATTATTGAGAAAAGCTTTATATTAGTCTCGGCTGGAATAGCAATTGCTGGCTTCGTATTAGTTAAACGGACTCGCAAGCTCGTCCGTTTAATACTCATACTCAGCCAGCAATTGCCTACTTCCAGGCCACGACAATAATCTACTATTATGGTTTCTTATGAAACGTGGAGTGGTTTATCGTCTTTGTTTTGTTTCTGCGTCAACAATATCTTTTGCAAGAGCCCGTGGCAATGCCAATGGAAACACTGACAACCGCTGTGCTTTTTGTTGAGTCACGATTAATGAAAAAGTAACAGACCTAACATTCACGTTCCTTTGAAAGTCATTTTATGCATCTACCAGCCGGTTCACCATCAACGGTTTTTTTTTTTTCGGGTTGAGTTGCCTTAAGGATCAAAGACACTAGATCATTGCTTTTAATTACTTGATTTAATATTTCATTTAATTTTATTTAAACTAGGCAACAGAAATAGATGAAATTTTGTAAGTATATGGACTAGACGTAATTATCTATGCCTGTGGTTTTTCAGATTTTCATTATAAATTTGTAATATCAGAATTACAGGAGCTCAAAAGTCGTCAAAAAAAGATGTCAACTTTGCACGAGAAATAAAGCATTTTTACAAAAATGGAAAAAAACCACAGACATAGAAAATATAATGAATATCTTGATTGTAAAATATCATTGATTTCTGTGCTATACTTATCGTATAATATGAGGACAACGACACCCAAATTCAACCGCCCAAATCTTGAAAAGCCTACAGCTATCTCGATATAAATTACGGACGTCGTTGCGGAAGGCATGGGGGGACGGCTGCGAGCGCTTATGTCACGAGCGATAAAGACAGCAATATCTCAAACGAATACCTAACGTGGCCGCGCAGCCGGCAGGGAAACTTCTCTTAAGCTACGAGTCCACTGCATCGGAATCGGAGCGTACGGAGCGGACGGTTTTGTTGCTTTGTATGGATTTCTGTGGTACTGCGTGCACTCAAACGACATTTCTGCGCCACGCGTACGCTTCGATTACGATGCAGTGGACGTGCAGTTTTAGGGGTCATTGAAGTATTAAACTCCAATTCAATAGAATCTGACAATCCTGTAGACACTTCCAGCCTACTAATATAAAACCGGGCTGCCTTAGGCTTTGTGATGTGACTATTATTCTTTTTTGATTCCTTTAGATGATAATTGCAACAACAGGCATATATAATCAAGTGTGCCCACGATAGGGTGTCTTAAATATGTAGAAAATTGACAGATTCTATTGAATTGTACTTTACGTAAGTACCTATGTGGGTAGTGAATATGTTTTGCCATGGTATTTTCGTATTTATCTTGCTTCCTCAATTAGCTTACTGAAGTTTATTAAAGCTAACTGAGAAAGCAAGGTAAAAACGAACTTATCCGACAAAATACGATAAATCTGTCTTTATGTCCACATTGGTACATAATTGTACATATTTTTAATCTGTTTAGATTTCTTTATTGTTATTCATGAAAAGCAGTTATCAAGTCTAAGGAATTTAAAGACTACAAATTTTTATATTGCTGATGTAATTAAGATCCATATACACCCCCCAGCCCCCATGTCATCAAAAATAAGCTAAGCCAATATTCCGCCACCCCACGTAATATTTAAATGACTCTTTGTATGGAGTGACGGTACTAACAAAATATCGCAACATAAGCGCTATACCACAAGATACAAAAGCGTTGCCTGTAAACAGAAGGACCTAATTTCTCTTAATTGATGTAGATCTTAATCTATTAAAAAATTACCTGTCATCGTCATTAACATTTTAGAATTTGTCTAAAAAAACGCAATATTTAACCGTAGTAATGATATCAGTTTAAAAAATGTTACCCGCTATTCAAACAATTACTCTATTAAATTTTATTTCCTCCAGAATCTGCCACTCTCAAACAGGCCCGCGACTGGCAGGTGATTTTCTTCTAAATAAAGAAAGTTTATCACTACTATTAATTTATATTTTGCCAGCCAGTACCAATTCATTACCGTTAATTCTTTCGTTATTCCCTTTGATTTATTCAAATTATGATAATTAACGGCTAAACGGATGGATGGAAGCAATATTTAAAAACGTGTTTAGCATCGATTTAGATGTATTGGAGTGAAGATACTGGAATGCGGACCCGGACAATTTGTTTGCAATCGTCTTGATAACAGTAGTGGTGGCGGTGCAGTGGCATTTCTAATATCACCGATTAAGTTCGCTTACTGGAACAAGTTGTAAAGTGCCGCTCGCTTGGAGGCATTGCTCGAAGCCAGTGGCCAACCATCGCGCATAGATCAAAGTTGCTGATCCGAGTAAGAACGACTTATGTAAAGGTATTTGACAAAGATGTTCGAACTGTTCAACAGTAAGACAGTCATGTCCTGTAATCCTGCCGTGAAGCAGCAGTGCTTGCACTGTTGTGTTTCGGCGTGGAGAGTAAGACAGCCGGTGAAATTACTGGCACTTGAGGTATCCCATCTTAGGCCTCTAGGTTGGCAACGCATCTGCAATCCCCCTGGTGTTGCAGGTGTCTATGGGTGGTGGTGATCTCTTATCATCAGAGAACCCACTTGCTCGTTTGCCATCCAGTTGAATAAAAAAAAAAATGTATGCTACGTCTTAAACACTTAATAATGTTACAGCAGAAAAGATTTTTTTTTAAGAAAAATTGAGTAATTTCACTGAATTTTAACCAGCGAAGCAATTCAATGGTGAACGTAAAATTTCAAATCCCCACTAGAACCGAACGCGTGGGAACTACGGCAATTCTGAGAGGAGGCATGTGCCGAACAGTGGGACGTATATATATGGGATGATGATGGTGATGGCTTAAGCCCAGTGACGACTACGCGCAACTGGCGCAGCGAGCCGAGCGTTTTCCCCGCCCCCCGCCCATTCCGCGCTGAGACAACTTGCTGTTTGTAGTTACCTAAGCAGTGTACATTTTCACCGTCCCGCTGGTCGCTTATACTCGGCTTT